>NC_034190.2:46887765-47212765 GCF_002021735.2 Oncorhynchus kisutch | reverse complement strand
CCACCCGCAGACTGTTTCGTCACCACTCACAGCAAGTGTCTGGGTCGGTCCAAGAGTGAGGAGACGATGTGCACGTCCAGACGTCAGTCTGTTTGGAGATCTACAGACGAACATAGGATTCCAGGACTCTAGGAATAGAAAGGGTACGAACCTTGATAAAATAGTCCATGTGTCGTGTGGTAGCCTAGCGAAAAATGTGAGGACGCATTATTTTTGCTTCCCCGTGGTATGTTTAGGTGCTTTTACTCGGCATGAAGCATTAAAACAGATGGGTGGAAAAGAGGACAGCAACAACGGTATGACTGTAATCACCTGAAGGCAACAGTAGCTACCTGAACCAACTATTATTTTCTTTTCACTCTCAGTTAATTATTTCCTGTCCACAGAGGACCTCAAATATGCACTCTGACACAAGTGTGTGTGTGTGTGTGTGTGTGTGTGTGTGTGTGTGTGTGTGTGTGTGTGTGTGTGTGTGTGTGTGTGTGTGTGTGTGTGTGTGTGTGTGTGTGTGTGTGTGTGTGTGTGTGTGTGTGTGTGTGTGTGTGTGTGTGTGTGTGCCTGTGCTTATGTACGTGCGTGCATGTGAGAAAGTGAGGAAGTGTTGACATGTTCTGTCTGGCGGTTGGGAAGGGTTGAACCCCTAGAGTAAGGGGGCAGAGTTGGGGGGTTGAAGACAGAACAGTAGAGAACACTGTTGGGAGTAAGCTATGACTGACGTTTGGAGGAGGTCCGTGTATTCTCGTAGGTTTGAAGTTTCACGTTTTTTTATGTCACAAGTAGAGTGAAATGCCTTTCTTGCAAGCTCTGAGCCCAACAATGCCATCGCGGATAACAATGTAATACTACAAATCACATGAGGGAGGACAAAAACACATGAGAAGTAGAAATGAGAAGAAGACAACCGTAAGTAAGCATACTACAGTGTATTCAGACCCTTTGACTTTTTCCACATCTAATTTACAGCCTTAATCTAAAATTATTCTACATTTTAAATCTCCCCCATCAATCTACACACAATACCCCATAATGACATCACAATAACCCATAATGACATCACAATACCCCATAATGACATCACAATAACCCATAATGACATCACAATACCCCATAATGACATCACAATAACCCATAATGACATCACAATACCCCATAATGACAAAGCAAAACAAGTTTTTAGACATTTTTACAACACATATTATTTTTTTTTTACTGAAATATCAAATTTACAGTACTCAGACCCTTTACTCAGTACTTTGTTGAAGCACCTTTGGCTGTGATTAGAGCCTTGAGTCTTTTTGGGTATGACCCTACAAGCTTGGCACACCTGTATTTGGGGAGTTTCTCCCACTCTTCTCTGCAGATCCTCTCGAGCTCTGTCAGGTTGGATGGGGAGCGTCACTGCACAGCTATTTTCATGTCTCTCTAGAGATGTTCGATCAGGCTCTGGCTGGGCCACTCAAGGACATTCAAGAGACTTGTCCTGAAGCCACTCCTGCATTGTCTTGGTTGTGTGCTTAGGGTCGTAGTCCTGTTGGAAGGAGATCCTTCGCCCCAGTCTGAGGTCTTGAGCGCTCCGAAATAGATTTTTATCAAGGATCTCTCTGTACTCTGCTCAGTTCATCTTTCCCTTGATCCTGACTAGTCTCCCAGTTCCTGCCGCTGAAAAACATCCCCACAGCATGATGCTGCCACCACCATGCTTCACTCCAAGGTTTCCTCCAGACGTGACACTTGGCATTCGGGACAAAGAGTTCAATCTTTGTTTCATCAGACCAGAGAATCATCATTTAAGAATGATGGAGGCCACTGTGTTCTTTGGGACCTTCAATGCTGCAGAAATTTTTTGGTACCCTTCCCCAGATCTGTGCCTCAACACAATCCTGTCTTGGAGCTCTACGGACAATTCCATCGACCTCATGGCTTGGTTTTTGAGCTGACATGCACCGTCAACTGTGGGACCTCACATACAAATCATGTCCAATCAATTGAATTTACCACAGGTGGAGTCCAATCAAGTTGTAGAAACATCTGAAGGATGATCATTAGAAACAGGATGCACCTGAGCTCAGTTTCGAGTCTCATAGCAAACGGTCTTAAGGTATTTCAGTTTTTTACTTGGAATACATTTGCAAAAATGTCTATAAACCTGTTTTCGCTTTGTCATTATGATTATCATGATGAGGAAAACATTTAATTTGATCCATTTTAGAATGAAAGCTGTAACGTAACAAAATGTTTAAAAAGTCCAGGGGGCCTGAATACTTTCCGAACGCACTTTATATACAGAGTCAGTCAGTTCCAGTACCGTATTTACAATGTGCAAGTATAATGGAGTGATATAGGTAGATATGTATAGGGATAAGGTGACTAGGCATCAGGGTATATGATAAACAGAGTAGCAGATATATGAGGATTGTATGTGAGTGGGTGTGCGGGTCTGTAGAGCCAGTATAAATGTATGTGCAATATTATGTGTGTGTGAGCAAGTTATGGGAGTGACTTTGCGTGTGTGTTGGAGTGTGTGTGCGCGCGAGTGTATAGGGCCCTGTGAGTGTGCATGGAGACGATGTAAAAAAATAAAATACAAGGGTCAGCGTGTAGCCATTTTGTTAGCTATTTAGTTAGCTATTTTTCAGTCGTATGGTTTGGTTATAAGAGCTGTTCAGGAGCCTGTTGGTGACAGACTTGATGCACCGGTACCGGTTACCATGCGGAAGCAGAGAACATTCTATGGCGTGGGTGGCTGGCATCTTTAATGATTTTCCTGGTCTTCCTTTCACAACGCCTGATATATATAGAGGTCCTGGAGGCAGGGGGCTCGGCCCCACTGATGTACTGGGCTTTCCGCATCACCCTTTATGGTGCCGTGCCGATCGAGGACGGTGCTATTGCCATACTTCTGGTTTGAGTGTGTGCGTGCGTTTGCATGCTTGTGTGTGTTTTGGTATACAGGGGTGCAAGCAGTGGTTGAAAAGTAAAGGTACCTCCATAGAAAATGACTAAAGTCAAAGTCAAAGTCACCCAGTAAAATACTACTTGAGTAAAAGTATTGGGTTTTAAATATACCTAAGTATCAAAAGTAAAAGTATAAATCCTTTCAAATTCCTTATATTAAGCAAACCAGACGGTTCCATTTTCTTGTTTGTTTTTTTAATTGATGGATAACCAGGGGCACAGTCCAACAGTTAAACATTATTTACAAATGAGGCTTTTGTGTTTAGTGATTCTGCTAGATCAGAGGGAGTCGGGATGACCAGGGATGTTTGCTTTATAAGTGTGTGAATTGGACCCTTGTCTTGCTAAGCATTCAAAATGTAAGGAGTACTTTTGAGTGTCACAGAAAATGTATGGAGTAAAAAGTACATTATTTTCTTTAGGAATGTAGTGAAGTAAAAGTAAAAGTTGTCAAATATAAATAGGAAAGTACAGATACCAAAAAAAAAAGAATGAAGTATTACTTTAATGTATTTTTACTTAATTACTTTACACTACTGGGTGCATGGGGATGATGTGAGAGCGACAGAGCTGGGGGAATACAGGGGTGTGGGGACGGGGTCTGTTGGACATTGAGGAGATAGAGTTTCTGTGCACAGCTGCTTTGGCCTGTAGACGGAGAGAAACATCTGTATTAATCTCAGTCCCAGGGGCAGCCCACAGAGCACAGGAATGAGAGAAGGAGCGGGGGCTGAGTGAGAGAGTGTGTGTGCCTGCGTACCATTTCAATCCTATTCCACATCCATCCTATTCCAACATTATCACTTCAGCACCCCATAATTGTCCAACACTCCCACCCCGTGGACCCCAAATCTCTATTTCTATTCCTTTTATTTTTCATCTTGTTACTTGAGAAAAATGATTTCCACCCACCTACCACCTGCTGTCTCTACTGCCACATTTACCTACCATATTCACATACTACGTTCCATATTACTTAAAACACAATGTAACGTACATCAACACCAGTGATGTGATGCTAAGATATAAAATACATCAGAATCCCATGACTCCAACATGACTGTGGCGTGACAACGAACGTTTCCGAGCATGCATTTGTTGTGTGTTTGTGTATGTGTACAGCAGTGGAGTGACACAATGCCATCTCAATGCCAAACCCTCTAATAAATCCAAACAAATTGGCCAATTAGAGGCTGTTTTTTTCCTCCAGGCCCACCTATTACCTTGCCTCGCAAAGCCGCCTGATCTCGCGAGTTTCTATATACAGAAGCTTGTGAGAACAGGCCGCTTTGCGAGGCTCCTTATTACCTGACTCGCCATAAAACCTAGACAATGTGCTGCCAACTCTGTGCCACCACCCAGGGGGTGTGAGTGGGGGGGGGGGGGGGCAGGGGCAGGTGGTGCCCTGTGGTGTCACTATGGTAACGGACTGGAAAACTATTGTTTGCTATTGTCTCACACCCAGGTCTAATATGAATCTAATCAACAAACAAGTTGTTTTATCTCATGAATATGTGTTCTATGCATGTAACCCTGGAGTTTTATTTCAAAAACTTCAGAATTGTATCTAAATGTTTAAAAATGCTTCAGATTTCACGTGTTATTATGGGTTAAGAAAGGATGTCATTCGAATGCATCTACAGCGTAAACACTACTCAAATGTGTACCTATATACTTATACTGCAAGTCAAATTGGAATGCTTTGTGTACATACTGGCCCCACGTCTATTGTTCCCAGGCTGACGTTAAGAGCCCGCGGAGAGCAAGGAAACCAGAGGACTCAAATGATTGTTGTTGCTTTTTTATTTCAACTCCATCTGGTTCTGATTAACAGCAACAGAACATTTGGACAATTTGAACAGACTGCAGCAGTACACCTTTTTTATTTTATTGATTTTAAAGCTGGCATATTCTCACATATAAGTGTGTTCACGTTGGAGCCAAACTCAATGTTTTATTTTATTTTACAACAGCCCTGCAGAGCAGCTGACTTCCAGCAGGACTATTAGACACCCAGGGACCGATCAGTGTGGCTCTAGTTACTGAACTGATATAAAGCCAAGCACAGTTTCATTTGTCTTTATCCACACATTGATACACTAACAAACACACATGCACCCACGCTCGACGCAGCAAGGCAGCATGCACACACACACGCACAGACACGCACACACACACACACACACGCATGCACACACACACACACACGCATGCACGCACGCACGCACACACACACACGCACAGACACGCACACACACACACGCATGCACACACACACACACGCATGTACGCACGCACACACGCACGCACACACACACACACACACACACACACACACACACACACACACACACACACACACACATACACACTTCCTCACCGCCTCAGGCTAGGGTAATCCATGCAGGATTGCATGACAACGGAGCAGAGCAGGAAGACATGACTAACACACCTTATAACACATTACTGTAAGTCAATAAAACCCAGTTGTGGAAAACAGGCCATGCAGGTGATGGCACTGTTTAATGATGTGAGAGATGCACATGGTAGACATGCAAGTCATCCTGCTGCCCTGTGGTGCGTGAGACCGAGCGAGTTATCCGTGTGTGTGTGTGTGTGTGTGTGTGTGTGTGTGTGTGTGTGTGTGTGTGTGTGTGTGTGTGTGTGTGTGTGTGTGTGTGTGTGTGTGTGTGTGTGTGTGTGTGTGTGTGTGTGTGTGTGTGTGTGTGTGTGTGTGTGTGTGTGTCTAAGTGTTTGACTTCGCCAGGCCAACTCAGCCTAGCAAAGCCGCCAAGAGCTTTGGATGGTTTGTTTAAGGGGAAATGCCTTAATTCACTGGCTAATGCACTGGGGACCGCCGGGATCATATCAAATATATTACCCAAATGGGAGGTGTGTGTGGTTATGTATGTGCATGCGTGTGAGAAACTGAGAAAGTGTTGACATGAGTCGGTGTGGAGTGGTAAGGAAGGGTGGGCAAAACATAAATCACTCCAGCTAAAAGGACTACACATTGGGCGAGAGAGAGAGAGAGAGAGAGAAAGAAAGACAGAATCTTGCCCATGTTAATTGTTTCGTACCCCAAGCTAACGCTAAAGCCATCCAATTTCACACAGAAGTGTGTTAGCGTGTCAGCATGTCAGCGTGTCATCGAGCGTTGCATGTTCAGCAGCACACACCCTGGGCTAGGGCGACCCATGTTGCGTGTAGCTGTGTACATTCTGCATGTATGCCGTAAGCCATTTACACAGCTGGCCTTTTAACTGAAGTGACTCAGACAGAGGAGAGGAGAGGACGTCCCTGGCCCTGGGGTCTGTCCCAAAGCAACACACCCACCCTGGGCCTGCACTGGAAACCACCAGCCGCAGAGCAGTTCAGATACACACCGACAACAGATCCACTTTAAGCAAGACTGAGAACAGCTTAAATATACAGTATACTGACATGATCAGCTATCAACTGACCCCAGAGCAAATCAGATATACACTGAATATCACCATATCATATAATGTATTTTATAGCCATTCAATAACTCCGAACACAAATCAGCTGCCCTGTGCACAACTCAAGCACTCAAGCAGCACTTATCAATGATTCAGTCTCAGTTCCAATCCATTATCACTTCATTTGCTTTATTCCAGCTCTTTTGACAGGCAACAACTAGAACTGAAGGAGAGCTCTCTGTAGCAATGCATTTAAGCAGGGCAATGTCATGAGTCTAAACCTCGCACTTATTCCCATCCTCTATGCTCATTTACAGACTCTCCTTACGTGAATGTCTGTCAAGAATCAGGGTCATGCGGAAACCACCAAACCTCTTCAATGCCTCCCCCTAATTTCACTCTTTCCTTTTGCTCTCATTCTCTCTCCCTCACTGGCACCTTTGATGGGACTACCATTGAAATGAGATACAATCCCTGTTGTCATAATATTTCAAAGCTAAAATGCCACCTAGCTTACTTATAAGAAAGCTTCCTAAGCCACTTCCAAGGCAGTTGGAAGTCAAATCTAACAGAGGCGTCTCCAATATGATGCCATTTATGGAACCTGACTTATGAGGGGTTAAAATGGAAAAACCCACAACGAATGAGTGAAATAAAAAGCCTCCAGTGTCTATGATTATAACTCTATCTGTTCTCTTGTATTCTCTCTCTCTCTCTCATATAAAGGCGTATTAATCCGCATTATGATCTGGTGGCTTGGATCAAGCCTGGCTCAGGAAGACGAACCCTGACAAAGAAGCCCATTCACGAATAGGATCAACAGTGACATCATATCCAAATGATACAGTATACTTTGCAAAAGGTCATCACAGATCATTTGAATTTTGGTAAGAGGAACCCAACGTGGCATGAGGGGAACCTAACATGCCCTGTGGGGCAGGGAAACGGTCACTGTGCTGCTCAGTAACCATATCACCAGGCCTCAACCCCTTGTAGTCACTGGGAGCTGAGTGGAAATGACTGGACAAGAAGGCAAACATTATTTTTTATCGGAGCTTCATTCACAAGCCACAAGTCAGAGAACAAGCATAGAAACCTATAGCGAGAAAGGGTCTTGATTACATAAGACGGGTTCCAGTTGTGAAATGATTCATTCATTCGCTGCAAATCATGTCGCTCTGTCGCTGATGTGAAACACCTTGATTTTGATTTAATGTCAGCCTTATGGATTACAGACTGAGAAAGAATCAAAGGCCCCATACAGTACATATCAGAGTCAGAAACAGTTTCTCCTCTCCTCTCTGCCTCTCACAGGCTCTCTCCTTTGCCCTGCTGAGTTCTTAGGCTGCCTGAAATGGCATCCTATTCCCTTCATATTGCACTAGATTTGGCCAGGGTCCTAGAGCCCTATTCAGGACCTGGTTAAAAGTAATGCACTATATAGGGATTGGGGACATGGTGCCTTTTCAGACATGCTAGGAAAAGAAAGAGGCCCTTGACTTTGCGAGGCTTTGTGGTCCCATCCAGCTGTGTCACAGCCTGTCCAGAATTGTGTCAATACAGCAGCTCCCTCTATAATGGCATAGTGTGGCAGAGGAAACACTGTCCCCTCCCTCTCCTTTGCCAAAACACTCCGACAATCATCCCTCCGCCCCTCCAGGATTCTTCACTCACTTTGAGGTTTTCTATAACTGCCGACGTTGTACACTATAGAAGTTCTCTAGCCAGATCCCCCTGCAGCAGTGTCCCGTTCCCCTTCAAACGAATCTCAAATACTCATCTTGACCCTTAGTCATTCATGTAGTTGCTGTGATTGCATCATTTGTTGGCCACCTTGAGTTATGATGGTATGTTTGTCTTTCCGTAAATTCCCTGGCGTTGCTTTGCTAATGTTACGGTGATGGGCAGGCAGTGAAGCTTCGCTGGCTGTTGCTGCTGACAGTAATGGTAATCAGAAGACGGAGCAGCGTCTCAGGGGGATTTCACTAAGACTCACTGATTAGATAAGGAACGCGGTTATGAAACCTGGGACACACTAAATCCACAGCCAACAGCGGGGAGAAAACATTTAGCAAATGCTTAGAGGGGAAATACATGGGCTATCAGACACATTGTCTGTAAGATCTTTCATTCACAGCATGTGTTAGAAAAACAACTGTGCTTTGCCCAACTCTGATGTTAGAATGCAGACTGCAGTATATGGATCCTTGGGAATGTTATTTTGATGTTATTTTGTCGGAAATGCAAAACCGAGGAGAGCGAGATTCACTTTGAACCGATCCTGTGGTTGACACTTGCTCATGCTCAGGATAACAACGGTAGACAAAGTTTCTGCAAGTTACAGCATCTGCAGGGTTGAGCACCTGAACATTAACACAGCTGTTTGACTGAGACAGATGGAGACTAGACACTGGAATGTGATGCTCATGGATTCCTAGACTGGATCATTATCTCAATTGCAACACACTGTAAAGATGGACTACCTATTCTACAACTTGTATCTACATTTGATGGCTTTTCTCGTGCAGTGTATGCCATAGCACTATAAAGTGTTTCTGCAGGACAAAGACCCGTGAAGTCCAATGTGCAAGTGAAATAGAATGGTTGGTTCAATAAAAATAGAAAATGCATTACATTTTTTACTTTTTAGACCAAGAATCTGTAGGGTAATAAGTCTTAAGACTCAGTGTTAAGTAATTAGATATAACCTAAACATGGACCTGGGAACATAAACAATGTCACTTGGTCTGTAAATCAATACTACCAACAGTTGAATGATTTGCACATACACTATATATACAAAAGTATGTGGACACCCCTTCAAATGAGTGGATTTGACTATTTCAGCCACACCCATTGTTGACAGGTGTATAAAATTGAGCACACAGCCATACAATGTCTATAGACAAACATTGGCAGTAGAAGGTCTTACTGGAGAGCTCAGTAACATTCAACATGGCACCGTCATAGGATGCCACCATTCCAATAAATCAATTCGTCACATTTCTGCCCTGTTAGAGCTGCCCCGGTCAACTTTAAGTGCTGTTATTGTGAAGTGGAAACGTCTAGGAGCAACAATGGCTCAGCCACAAATTGGTAGGGCAAACAAGCTCACAGAGTAATGAAGCGCGTAGTTTGTAAAAAATGGTCTGTCCTCGGTATCACCACTCACTACCAAGTTCCAAACTGCCTCTGGAAGCAACGTCAGTACAATAACTGATAGTCGGCAGCTTCATGAAATGGGTTTCCATGGCCGAGCAGCCGCACACAATCCTAAGATAATCATGTGCAATGCCAAGAGTCGGCTGGAGTGGTGGACAGCTCAACGCCATTCAATTCTGGAGCAGTGGAAATGCGTTCTCTGGAGTAATGAATCACGCCTCACCATCTGGCAGTATGAAGGACGAATATGGGTTTGGCGGGTGTCAGAAGAACCCTACATGCTCCAATGCATAGTGCCAACTGTGAAGTTTGGTGGAGGAGGAATAATGTTCTGGGTCTGTTTTCATGGTTCAGGCTCGGCCCCTTAGTTACAGTGAAGGGAAATCTTAACGCTATAGCATTTACTGACATTCTAGACGATTCTGTGCTTCCAAATTTGTGGCAACAGGGGAAGGCCCTTTCCTGTTTCAGCATGACAATGCCCCCATGCACAAAGTGAGGTACATACAGAAATGGTTTGTTGAGATTGGTGTGGAAGAACTTGACTGGTCTGCACAGAGCCCTGATCTCAACCCCATCGAACACATTTGGGATGAATTGGAGCGCCGACTGTGGCCCAGGACAAATTGTCCAACATCAGTGCCCGACCTCACGAATGCTCTTGTGGCTGAAAGGAAGTAAGGAAAGCCTTCCTGTTACAGCAGCAAAGGGGGGACCAACTCCATATTAATGCCCATGATTTTGGAATGAGATCTTCCACGGGATCTACTTTTGATCATGTAGTGTATCTCAAGTTTCACTCATGTTATTACATGTTGATGAATGTTTAATAAGATATAAGCAACTTGTTACTTATAATTGTCAAGGCATGGCTTATCTGTTTTCAAGATATCTTGAAAGGAGATATCCACCAATAAGTGCAAAACTGCAGATGGTTAAGGTTAAGACTGAAAATCTGATACTGCAGGGGAACAACATAAAAAGCACAGATGGCAAGGGGTGACATACCTAAATTGACAAAGCTCATAACCATGTCTGCGTCGTTTAGGAAGTTGTTGTCCTGAAGAGTGGCTATCGGCGGCCCCTGGGTGGTGAAGATGGGTTTGTATGGGTAGGAGTACCCATCCTCTTTCCCCTCCGTGGACATGGCATTGTACAGGTCCAGCATGAACATCGGTGCCGCGTTGTGCTTCCCGTGGAGATGCGGCCGTGGCCGGTGCGGTAGCCCGAGGATCGAGAGGATTTCCCGCTGCATCTCCCGGCGCTCCTGGCTCTTCAGCCGCCGGTGGATGAAACTGGAGTGGACCTCGTTGTCCAGGGTAAAGTTCGAAAAGACCGTGTCCGCAAAAACGCAGTAGCCCCAAAGTAGGAACAAAGCAGGGACACGTCTATCCAAAAATAAAACCATAATGATGCCGTGCGTAATTGCGCTGAGTGCTCTCACCCAAGACTTAGAACAAGGACATTGAACTTCGCAACAGGTTTGTTCAATACCCGTATCATTGACGGCCCCTCATGTTGAGGGAAGAGTTCCCGATTGCAACATCAATTTCACTTCAACGTCCACTTTTATTGGCTTGCCTTAAATCCACGGATCTGCACAATTTAAAATTTCGATCCTGTACCCTTTACATCCAGCTACTCCGACCCCTTTCACTATCACTGTCTCCCTGGTTCACGCGTAAAGTGCGAGGTTGACAAGACGTGTTGCAGCAAGTGCGATGAGCCGAGCTCAGCGAGCAAACTTTGAGGAGGTGGTTTATGCGCTGGGAGGAGCAGAGAGAGGGAGCGCTTTAATTGCTTTAGCCCAGACAATGTTCCTTCTCTCTCTCTCCATCTCCCCCTCTCTGTGTGTGTGTGTGTGTGTGTGTGTGTGTGTGTGCGTGTGTGTGCGTGCGTGCGAGAGAGAGGGGCTCATTGGCTTGCAAGGGGTGGGTGAAGGTACAAGGGATCTCTCAAGGTGTTTGTATTTTGTTAAATAATTGGATGGGGACATACTTACCCTCACAACAGAAGCACAGTGTGACAAAAGACCTTGATGGCTTTGAAAAAGACCGTCCATCAGTGTCATGCTCTCTTTCTTTTGTTCCCTGGGAACGGTTTAAAGGATATTTCAGGATTTTGACAATGAAGCCCTTATTCTACTTCCCCAGAGTCAGATGAACTAGTACTAGTCGATACCATTGTTATGTTTCTGCGTGCAGTTTGAAAGCAGTTGACTAGCATTAGCGCATTTGCTAACTAGCGTTAGCGCAATCACTGGAAGTCTTTGGTAACTGCTAGCATGTTAGGATGGTAACTAGTTAGCATTGGCTCGCGAAACTACCTCTATCTTCCTTCATACTGGATGCAGAGACATGTAAATGTTATCCACAAGTTCATCTGACTCTGGGGAAATAGATTAATGGTTTCATTGCCAAAATCCTGAGGTATCCCGTTAATACCACCAATTATCTATGACAAGCACCTGATACTATTGTCTCTGTTTTATGGAGGGGTAATTATTTGCTCCTAGAGAAACTGTGTGGGCGATGTTGGCAAAGGTGTTCTGTGTTGCCTGATTCTGTGAGAGAGATCATAACATGCCATACAATGTGCTCATATTGTAGGTGCACTCTACCAGGACCAGAACATTACAGCTTCACTATCAAAACAGTCAGTCAGACAACCTCTGTGAGGTAGGATGAGACAAGTGGTGCAGGGGAAATGCATGTATATCCTACAGTCTGCCTGCCCAGTCACACACATGCCCATGCCTTCTGAGTGTTTAGCTATGAGTGCCCCCTGCTCCCTGTTGCCCTAGCCAGTGTAGAGGCAGGCAGGAAGTAGGTAACGACAGACAGCGCTGTGCGGTGCTCAGACACAGGGTTGAAGGGGACGGGGTGCAGATGTTTGGCAGCTGTTTCACCCCTTCCATGTGCCCCCCTGGCCACAGCACCTCTTAAACACCACACTTTAATGGAACGTTCCTGACCCTCTCGTGCACTCCACTCATGCCTTGACTGGGAGAGGGGCTTTCAGATGGCCCTTCCACCATTAATGACCACTTCATGTTGAAAGGGCTCCTCCTCACAGTGGAACGGTAAACTTTTAGCTTCACAGAGAGACTCATTTTAATGGCTCTGTAAGGTTGAGATGTTTTAGGGCCACAGCTTGCCAGGTAATTTTATTAGAGTCAAATTAGACTTCAATGGCACAGCGAGGTAGAATGGGGCCGACAGTCCCCCAGTCAACGCTGTAATTGCCGGTAGGAAAGAGAGGGAGAAAAGGGAGAGAGCATGGCTAGAGGTAGTTATAGGCCGAGCCCACCTCCCTGCCCATTAAAATGTGCTTGTTCTCCATTTCATAACAGCCCCACTCCCCTTTTTCCAATGACAATGCAATGTGGTTTGTCTGAGAACCTGCCCTGCGCTCGCTCCATGCCTGCCAGCACTCATTCCTTGTGTGTATCCGCAAGTCACTCTATTGCTATTGAATGGCCTTTCAGCGGTAGCCTGTAACGTATAAACACTGCTATCCGGTCCCTCAGATAGAATCAGCTAATGGCCGCAGGTGTTTACATTACGGCGGTTTCCGACAGAGAACATGAAAGGGACTTGTTTTCAGTTAGAACCATAATCTCTCACTTTATACTGCAAGCTGGGGCCCCCTCGGTCCGTAGCCCCTCAGCCCTCCAGCCCCTGAGCCCTGGCCTCAGTCAGTACCCAGAGAGGGGCTGCCACTCTGGGGCAGGATAATAGGAACAGACCCCCCTTTGTTTGGGTCTCCATAGCTCTGGTGACAGTCACAGTAAACAGGGGGCACAGACTGAGGCAAGGCTGGGTGAGCTGCACTGAGGGGCCTTTGACCAGGGGAACTAAAGCAGAACAAAAAGGGTTTGAGCTCTCTGCCCTTTCACTGTCACATACACACGCATTATGTATAAGTAATACACACACAAAACCACACATTGTCACACACATGTACACACACCATGTGTACACAGACACACACCAACACACACCACACGCACACGCCACACACCCACACATAAACATAGACAACTACTCCTATCCTTCAGGGCCTCAAAGTCATCCTCCTTCCGCTATCCTACCATGCAGTCAGTCAGTGCAGCTGTGTGAAGGCCATTATTGGGAGAAGACACACACACAGGGGGCCCTGGTCGAGTAGACCAATCAGTGGCGTAAATTGAGAGTGACGTGCCGGCCTAGTATCATTAGCATTCTGAACATCTGAGCTGTACATTAAACACGTATATTTATAATGTGCCGTACCTGCAAGCTCTTTACGGTGCATTATGAAAGTATTCAGGCCCCTTGACTTTTTCCACATTTTGTTATGTTACAGCCTTGTACTAAAATTGATTCAATGTATGCTTTTCCTCATCAATCAACACACAACACCCCATAATGACAAAGATAAAGATAGACATTTTTTTTTTTTACAGAAATACCTGCATAAGTATTCAGACCCTTCGCTATGAGACACAAAATTGATCTCAGGTGCATCCTATTTCAATTGATCATCCTTGAGATGTTCCTACAACTTGATTGGAGTCCACTTGTGGTAAATTCAGGCACACACCTGTCTATATAAGGTCCCACAGTTGACAGTGCATGTCAGAGCAAAAACCAAGACATTATTGTGTCGAGGCACAGATCTGGGGAAGGGTACCAAAACATTTCTGCAGCATTGAAGGTCCCCAAGAACACAGTGGCCTCCATCATTCTTAAATGGAAGAAGTTTGGAACCACCAAGACTCTTCCTAGTGTCACAGGCGTCAAAAGAAGTGGACCAAAGTGCAGCGTGGTGAGTGTACATTTTCTTTATTTTTAAAATGTCGCCAACAAAACAAAAAACGAAAGAAACAACCGTGAAGCTTGCAGGGCTAAGTGCCACAAACAAAGTTAACTACCCACACTGAAAGGAGGGAAAAAACGCTACCTAAGTATGATTCCCAATCAGAGACAACGATTGACAGCTGTCCCTGATTGAGAACCATACCCGGTAAAAACATAGAAATAAAGAAACATAGAAAACTAAAAATAGAATCCCCCCCCCCCCCCACACATCACACCCTGACCTAACCAAATAGAGAAATAAAACGGCTCTCTAAGGTCAGGGCGTGACACCTAGAGCTGGCCACCCGGTCAAACTGAGCAATTGGGGGAGAAGGGCCTTGGTCTGTAAAGTGACCAACAACCCGATGGTCACTGAGAGAGCTCCAGTATTCCTCTGTGGAGATGGGACAACGTTTCAAAAGCATGGTGGTGGCAGCATCATGCTGAAGGGATGTTTTTCAGCGGCAGGGACTGGGAGACTAGCCAGGATCGAGGGAAAGATGAACAGAGCAAAGAGATCCTTGATGAAAACATGCTCCAGAGTGCTAAGGTCCACTGGGGAGAAGGTTCACATTCCAACAGGACAACGACCCTAAGCACACAGCCAAGACAATGCAGGAGTGGCTCCAGGACAAGTATATGAATGTTCTTGAGGGGCCCAGCCAGAGCCCGGACTTGAACCTGATCGAATATCTCTGGAGAGACATGAAAATAGCTGTACAGCGACGCTGCCCATCCAAGCTGACAGAGCTTGAGAGGATCTGCAGAGAAGAGTGGGAGAAAATCCCCAAATACAGGTGTGCCGAGCTTGTAGCGTCATACCCACGAAGGCTCTAGGCTCTAATCGCTGCCAAAGGTGCTTCAACAAAGTACAGAGTAAAGGGTCTGAATGGTTACGTAAATGTGACATTTCATTATATATTTATATTATTTAAAATTGCAAAATCTTCTAAAAACCTGTTTTTGCTTTGTAGATTGATGAGGGGAAAAAATATATATAAACCATTTTAGAATAAAGCTGTAATGTAAAAAAATGTGGGAAAAGTCAAGAGGTCTGAATACTTTCTGAATGCACTGTATATGTTCTGATGCAATTAAAGTGAGGAAGTTTGTCTTTCAAAGTGTTTATAGTAATTTTGTCTAAACTATCTTTGTTTTAACAGACTAGTATTAATCTGTATTAGGATAAGAGAGCTCTCACTCAAGACCTTGCACTCAAGACCTTGCACTCAAGGACAGATAATTTACCAAACACACACATGCACAGCCTCACACACACATCCACACATTGTAAAAAACAACTCTCACTCTGATCTATGCCTGCCTGCACGAACATACACCTCCTGTTTCCTGCAGGTTGGAGCACGACAGCAGCTTCTGAGAGACAGACCACACAGCAGCTCTGTGAAACACCACTGGAACACTCACACACTCTTTCTCGCACACACAAACACTCTCTTTCGCACGCATACACACAATCTCACCCTCATCTGATCTCTCTTTTTCCTCTCTTCTTCTTATTCCGCGCTTTTTCCTCTCTTCTTCTTATTCCGCGAGGAGTCTGTGCCCCCTCTCTCTCTGTCTCTCTCTCTCTCTCTCTATATATATATATATATATCTATATATCTATATATATATCTTTAACAGAGAGGTCAAAGGTAAGATTCATATTTATGTTGAGTGTTACCTCGGAGAGCGCCGAGCGGCACTCCTTTGAAGGTGTGGGGGCATTGGGGTGGGGTCCACACGAGCTGCCCTGTAGAGGGTACAGTAAAACCTGCTTTTGGGGTAAACTGACCCTCAAACGAAGCAGTGTGGAGTCCGGGAGAGGGAGGGGTGGGTGCATTTTTCTCAACTCGTTTTGGCCCAGCCCGTCCGCCCCTGTCTACGTTCGCAGCACAGCCCCACTGTGTAAGCTTCACAGCGCACACAGTGGGGCTGAGGGAATGCAAGTGTTCCCCTTCTGGTGTCAGACACTTCCAGGGGCATCTACAACATATGAGACACAGCTGTGAAACGGCCGGCGTGAGAGAGAGAAGAAAACTTCTTAAAACTTGTGCCCTTTGTGTTATCCATTCCCTAGGTGGATTTTTTCCAAAACTGTGCTTAGCTTTACTGTAACAAAAGAGAGACTTGAGACAAACTCACAGGTCTCCAATTGACACGTGCTCATTTCCTGATGATGATGATGATGATGATGATCAGCTCATTAGATATACTGCACTTGTAGTTCTCCTACTGTCATTCAGTACCTACAGTACTTTCCTCCTGTGTCCTGTGTCTCTTCTCACCCTGTCAGACTGCAGACGGATACAGGCCACGCAGGAACACCACAGTAGTCTGGCTCTGATTCATAGCACTCAGCAGCTCTTCACACCCTAATCAGTTATGTTTTCTACTGCTGACAGGCACAGATAGCGTTTATTTAAGCCTTACCCCTAATGCACCAACCACAGAGAGTTATTGCTTATCCAAAGCAGGATATTATCACCCAGACATCCACTTACCCTGTCACTCTGTGTCATCAGCGCAGAGAATCGGCCTGACGATACTCTGTTCTCTCCCCACATTACCTCACACTCATCAGTGTGTTCATATCGGGATGCGAGGGGTTAATAATGGCCCCTCCGGCTCAGCGGAGTCCCCCATTTAGACCCTTGTGTCTGTGGTGAGTGGGCCCTTGTTCTAATCAATCTGTAAGCCTGTGCTGGGCTGTCAATCGAAGCCCTGGGAGATTAGCGATCAGTCACTTTTTTTTTGTGGATCAGAAACACAGCCAGACCGGCCTCACTGGCCCGGGCAAAAATCTGGTGAGAAACAGGGTTAGAGAACCAGGGGAGGAGGGGTTAGAGAGGGAGGTGGACGGGGAGTTTGGGTGGGGGTGTTGGGTGGTGGTTGGGTCCGAGGAGGCAGCTCTGTTTTCTATTTGTGAGGATTAGGCTGACAGATCTGTATTTGGTTTGTTTGGACCTCTAGCTTCAGCTAATCCCCCTCACCTGCAGTGGGTACAGCCTCCTCCTTCCCTCCCTCTTCTCCCTTTCCTCTGACCCTACAACCCCCCTCAACCCCCCCATGCTTCCCCCTTCACCCAGTACAAACACTCATCCCGAGACGCTGCCCTCTGTCTCCTCAGGTTAGGGCCTCACACTCGACACAAATCTTTCTCAGGCCAAAGGAACCGGCGGGGATCCCTGCCTCTCTGAACCAGGCGGAAGAAAGAGGACCCCAACATCTTGTGTGCTTTCTTTCACAGATTATTCAGGTTTTTTTCATGGCGGGCGTTGTTGGAGTTGTTGCTCGTCACCTAGAGATAGCAATTACTTAGCTATTAAGAGCCATTACTGCGGAAGCAGCTTGTCATAGCCACTCAGGAGCGAGAGGGAGACCTCTGCTAAAGCAGCGCATTAGGAGATATTCAGGGTCAGGTCAGGGGCAGAGACCTTTTTCCTTCCAAGTTCTGGCTCCCACACACTCCCAAACAAGCCCTGAGCATTCTGCGAGACCACCGTGCCCCTACAAACACACAGAACATGCATGCAAGTCATTTGTTAAGGAGGAGACTCCAAAATGACCTAATGTTTCCAGAATTCAGAAGAGATTGTCTGTTATAACAATACAATGACATGGATTTCATGCCTCTAATTGCCAGATGAAAGGAATGGCCCCAGGCAAATATTAACTCATTTTAGCGACAGTTTTTTTTTCTTCACAGCAGGCCTCAGAGAGAGAGAGAGAAAGGAGAGAGAGAGGGGGGGGGGAGAAATAGAGAGAGAGAGAGAAAGGAGAGAGAGAGGGGGAGAGAAATATATAGAGAGAGATAGAGAGTGGGGTGTGGGGTTCTCTTTTTAGCGAGAAATGAAAGCTTCCCCCACTCAGCCCTGTGGTGTTGTGAGGTAGGCAGGAATTTGAGGCTCAGTGGTGGTTTCGCTGTAGGGGTCACAGAGGTACCGACAAATGTTTGGAGGGTCTTGGGGTGGAGTGCATGCAGTCTGCAGCTGGTGGAGCGACGGCACAGTATGGAGCGACACACACACACACACACACACACACACACACACACACACACACACACACACACACACACACACACACACACACACACAAACATTCACACACACACACACACACACACATTCCTGGTAACACACTCCTAATGAGAAGCAGTTATGGCATCTCACAGAAAATTACAGCCATTTCCTGATGTGTCGGACAGCACCACTGTCGCTTCGTGTTTCACTGACAACACATGTTCACAGACACAAAAACAGCTGTTTAGACTGTGTGGGTGTCTGCTAAATATAATTATGTGCACAGCCTTAACACAAGTAAGGCACCCAGAAACAAATTACGGACAACACATGCACAATTTTCAATGAGCAAATGCCAAAATCAAAGACCTCAATTTCTCAATTTCAGTCAGACTAGATTAGCCAATGATTTGTATCTACCCACACTCTGTAAGAACACACGCACACACACAGGAAGGAATATAGGACAAGATGCAGCAGGCCCGTGTCAGGAGATGCTAAATAAGGTTTAGTAGGTTGCTATGAGGTGCTAACTGGCCCACACACACTGGCCCTGGGCAAAGCGATCCATATTCATTTCATTCCAGTGTAGGTTTTATTTCATTCCCTCCTCCAGAAGAATGTAACCAAACATGTCCAAACACTTTGTCGAAGTTGACAAGTTCCTGGTTCGTATTGTTGGACAATGTAGATACGACGATGGACACTCAACAGAGCCCTGAGGAAGTCAACAGGTAGGCCTATGTTTCCTTCTACACATCAGTGCTTGACTAGGGCAGAAGCTTGTTGGAGCTGAGTACACCGCACCTCAAATGTTCTACGTGTTCCTCCTATTAGTTTCAAAAGTATCAAAACTATTGTCATCCAAATGTAAACAGTACCAGCAGCCAAAATGAGTACCAGTCCTATTTCAGTCCAAGTCAAGCATGTGGTACACAGATAACCCTTACCGATGTGATAGGCTTGCCTACGCTAGGTATGAGCATAATATTCTAGACAATGTTCTTGCAGTTGTTTTTTTTTTTTGTGTTTTTAAAAAAAAGTGGTGGATCAGCTTAATATTGGGGAAAGATTGTTACTTCCATCAATGTAATTGTATGCATAATTTCCAATCCCCCATATATTTTTTGGGGTAAATATATACAGTGCCTTGCGAAAGTATTCGGCCACCTTGAACTTTGCGACCTTTTGCCACATTTCAGGCTTCAAACATAAAGATATAAAACTGTATTTTTTTGTGAAGAATCAACAACAAGTGGGACACAATCATGAAGTGGAACGACATTTATTGGATATTTCAAACTTTTTTAACAAATCAAAAACTGAAAAATTGGGCGTGCAAAAAATTCAGTTTGAATTTGTGGTCCACAGATTTTCCCATGAATAACTGGTGTACTTTCGTTAAGACTATAGGCGAGACCTACCACCAAGGTTTATTTCCTCTACTCTGATTCTCAGCCAGGAACTTGTAAACCTGCATTGAAAAGGCGATTCTAGAGATAATGATCAGTCTGTCTAAAGATGTTTTGTTCCTACCCAACCGATCCAAGTTGGTCAATGTAAGGTAAGCTACTCACTTTGTTACTATAATGTAAAGCTTTTGGGCCTTTTTCTTATCCATACAGTGCATTCGGGAAGTATTCAGACCCCCTTAACTTTTCCCACATTTTTGTCACGTTACAACTTTATTCTAAAATGTATTAATCCATCCATCCATAATGACAAAGCGAAAATAGGTTTTAGACATTTTTGCACATTTCTAACAAATAAGAAACTATTCAGACCCTTTGCGAAGAGACTCGAAATTGAGATCAGGTGCATCCTGTTTCCATTGATCATCCTCCAGATGTTTTTCCAACTTGATTGGAGTCCACCTGTGGTAAAAATCAATTGATTGGACATAATTTGGAAAGGAACACACCTATCTATGGTATATAAGGTGCCACAGTTGACAACGTATGTCAGAGCTAAAAACAAGCCGTAGAGCTACGAGAAAGGATTGTGTTGAGGCACAGACCTGGTGACGGGTACCAAAACATTTCTGCAGCATTGAAGGTCCCCAAGAACACAGTGGACTCCATCATTCTTAAATGGAAGAAGTTTGGAACCACCAAGAGACTCTTCCTAGAGCTGGCCACCCAGCCAAACTGAGCAATCGGAGGAGAAGGGCCTTGGTCAGGGAGGTGTCCAAGAACTCATTGGTCACTCTGACGGAGCTCCAGAGTTCATCTGTGGAGATGGGAGAACCTTCCAGAAGGTAAATCATCTCTGCAGCACTCCACCAATCAGGTATTTCTGGTAGAGTGGCCAGACGGAAGCCATTGACTGTATGTTTGTTTTACTCCATGTGTAACTCTGTGTTGTTGTATGTGTCAAATTGCTTTGCTTTATCTTGGCCAGGTCACAATTGTAAATGAGAACTTGTTCTCAACTTGCCTACCTGGTTAAATGAAGGTGAAATAATTAAAATGAATACAATTTCTCAGTAAAAGGCACATGACAGCCCGCTTGGAGTTTGCCAAAAGGAACCTAAAGACTCTCAGACAATGAGAAACAAGATTCTCTGGTCTGATGAAACCAAGATTGAACTATTTGGCCCGAAAGCCAAGCATCACATCTGGATTGAAACCTGGCACCATCCCTACGGTGAAGCATGGTGGTGGCAGCATTATGCTGTGGGGATGATTTTCAGGGGCAGGGTCTGGGAGACTAGTCAGGATTGAGGGAAAGATGAACGGAACAAAGTACAGAGAGATCATTGATGAAAACCTCCTCCAGAGCGCTTAGGATCTCAGACTGGGGCGAAGATTCACCTTCCAACAGGACAACGATTCTAATCACACAGCCAAGACAACGTAGGAGTGGCTTCGGGACAAGTCTCTGAATGTCCTTGAGTGCCCCAGCTAGACTTGAACCCGATCGAACATCTCTGGAGAGACCTGAACATAGCTGTGCAGCAACGCTCACCATCCAACCTGACAGAGCCTGAGAGGATCTGCTGAGAAAAATGGGAGAAACTCCAAATAGAGGTGTGCCAAGCTTGTAGCGACATACCCAAGAGGACTCGAGACTGTAATTGCTGCCAAAGGTGCTTCAACAAAGTAGTGAGTAAAGGGTCTGAATACTTATGTATATGTGATATTTCTGTTTTTAATTTTTTATACATTTGCAAAATAAAAATGACCTTTTTTTTTGCTTTGTCATTATGGGGTATTGTGTGTAGATAAGTGAGGGAGGGGAAACAATTGAATCTGTTTTAGAATAAGGCTGTAAAGTAACAAAATGTGGAAAAAGTCAAAGGGTCTGAATACTTTCTGAATGCACTATATACCGCTGTGTGGGTGGTTCTTAGACCCAACATACTCACTCTGTTTGACCTTTGCAAGATAAACATGTAAATCTATACAACCAACGTCTTATTTATGTTGTGTAAATATACCCAGTACATTTTAAATAAGCGTCAAGTAGTGTAAATTGAACATTACACTAAAATGTGAAAAGTCAGGTCTTGCAAGTGGTCTAAATTGTTAAACGCAATTGGAGGGAAGATTTGAGTTTTTTTGTTCTCTCAGTCGATCTGAATGTGTGAGACAGCTAAGAAGTCGAAAGGGATTTGTGTGGGAGTAAATGTGTCGACAGAGTCACTAAAGGTTTTGAACCTTAATCGCTGAAGCTGAAATAACTTCCTGACTCTGAATCGTTGTCAGTTTGATAAAATATGTGTTTTTTTTTAAAAGCACCAGCTACACACACACACCAACACACACACACACATGCAAATCTGGATGGTCTGATTTGTGGAGGTCTTTAATGTGCACAGGCTTTGGAGACCTCATGCTTAGAACAAAGCAGACTGTCCGGTTGAGTCTCCATCAAGCCTTATAGCTCAAAGCCCATTTTGGCTTGGCTGTTTCAAATGTGAGAATCCCACAGATTGGGAGGCAAAGGTTTCACAGAGGAATTGCAGTCGAGGTATGGGGGAGGCTTTATACTTCTCACAGGTAGCCCCCCAGGGTTTAGGATTCGTCTTAGAATGATCACAAAGGCGACGGGCTCCTTTGCAGAGCTGATCAAAGACACAGGACCAAATGTTCAGATTCTGTGAAGAATTCTTTCACAAATCATTTTTCTTCTTCATTCATTCCCAACTTGAGGTTTTAACAACACCGTTGGCCTTCAAAATGACTTCAGGAACTTCTGTCACCACAGTTTCGGAGCAACTGTTCCTCATCTGTCCCCCCCCCCTCCTCCACCATCTACAAACTTGTGCTGAGCAACACGTGCTACAAATGTCCCATGTTATGTCAGATAGGGAACGCACACGAAAATACATCCTTGCTGTAACAACCTACAGTGCTTTGAGAAGTTGTTCTCTCTTTTTTATACAGGGAGGGGGCTTCATCTCAGGTGATCTGTGTTACCTGCAGGAGGACGGCACCAGGGTGGACTGTCAATCCAGCTCCACTGTACGTCCCACTAACACTCTGACTACGTTCCGCCAGTGTCGTAGCATCGTCACAGTATGGTCAGGTCCCTGTCGAATATGCATATGGTGTTACATATTTATTATGCAGTAAACATCATCCACCATCTATGTCCGCAAACACTAAAAACTCCTCCCATTTCAACAACATAACAGAGATCCGTAGTCTCCTATCCCAAACCTATTGAATCCTGTGTTCACCTCTCTGGCCACAATTTCCAAGTTCAACCCATGTACTAATCACTCGGTTTAACAGCATAACTGTTCAGAAAAGAAAACAACCTCAAGCTATTTACTTTCATTATCTCCACTGTTTGTGTGTTGCATAAATCACATGTTAACCAAACAGCCAGATTGATATCTCATTATCAGTTTTAGCTTGAAAGCTAACTCATGGTTTCTCTGTTTTCATGGTTGCTTTAAACTGAATGTGTCAATCACACCTATTCTGAATCTGTTTTGTGTGTGTGTGTCAGGGTAAAGGTGTCCCAGATGTGAACAGCAGGCTCATGGGGAGAAAGCTTTGGGACACCCTGCACATCCCCATTTTTGCTCTGGTGGATGCTGACCCTTATAGTAATACTACTCTCCACTCTTGTGTCCTATCACGCACACACAGAGGGGTTGCGTGTCCTGCTAAGCCCACAGACCCCTCCCTATCTGATGTGTCATGGTAGTTGGAATGGGTATTGTTTGTGTTAGCATGTTCTAGCCTAGTGGAATCATCACACTGGGGCCCCTGGACTCAATGACATCGACTGTCCCTATCCATACGGCACCTCTCTGCTCCCCTCCTCTCTCCTCACATCGCATGGCAAGTCGCATGTGTAATGCTTTGTTCTATCTCCCCTTAGCTACATGTCTCAAAGGATAATTGCTCTGGTATGGTAGTGATTGTAGGCTCTTTCTCTCTCTCTCTCTCTCTCTCTCTTGCTCTCTCTCTCTCTCTCTCTCTCTCTCTCTCTCTCTCTCTTCTCTCTCTCTCTCTCTCTCTCTTCTCTCTCTCTCTCTCTCTCTCTCTCTCTCTCTCTCTCTCTCTCTCTCTTCTCTCTCTCTCTCTCTTCTCGCTCTCTCTCCTCTCTCTCTCTCTCTCTCTCTCGCTCTCTGTCTCTCTCGCTCTCTCTATCTCTTCTCTCTCTCTCTCTCTCGCGCTCTCTCGCTCTCTCTCTCTCTTCTCTCTCTCACTCTCTCTCTCGCTCTCTCTCACTCTCTCGCTCTCTCTCTCTCTTCTCTCTTCTCTCTATCTCTCTCTTCTCTCTCTCTCGCTCTCGCACTCTCTCTCTCTCTCTTCTCTCTCTCTCGCTCTCTCTCTCTTCTCTCTCTCTCTCACTCTCTCTCTCTATTCTCTCTCTCTCGCTCTCGCTCTCTCTCGCTCTCTCTCACTCTCTCGCTCTCTCTCTCTCTCACCTCTCTCTCTCTCTCTCTCTTCTCTCTCGCTCTCTCTTCTCTCTCTCTCTCTCTCTCTCTCTCTCTCGCTCTCTCTCTCTGTCTCTCTCTCGCTCCCTCTATCTCTCTCACTCTCTCTCTCTCTCTATTCTCTCTCTCTCTCTCTCACTCTCTCGCTCTCTCTCTCTCACCTCTCTCTCTCTCTCTCTCTCTCTCTCTCTCTCTCTCTCTCTCTCTCTCTCTCTCTTCTCTCTCTCTCTTCTCACTCTCTCTCTCTCTCTCTTCTCTCTCTCTCTTCTCTCTCTCACTCTCTCTCTCTATTCTCTCTCTCTCTCTCTCACTCTCTCGCTCTCTCTCTCTCACCTCTCTCTCTCTCTCTCTCTCTCTCTCTCTCTCTCTCTCTCTTGCTCTCTCTCTCTCTCTCTCTCTCTCTCTCTCTCGCTCTCTCTCTCTCACTCTCTCTCTCTCTCTCTCTCTCTCACCTCTCTCTCTTCTCTCTCTCTCTCTCTCTCTCCCAGGCATTGAGATCATGTGCATCTACAAGTACAGATCAGTGATGAGTCCTCCCATGGCTATGTATTTCTGTACATTATCGAACATGGCCTGTGCGGTGTCTAACAGCTAACACGTTGCCTTTGATCGCGTGCAACTACGTCAGCGATTTTAATTGGCTGATGCTTTCACTTAACCTTGAACATAAACTTTTTTTTATTGTTTGCTAGTACGCCCCCCCCCCCCCCCCCCCACCACTGCACAATTCATGATCAAAACATCCACATCTTCTGCTGTTTGGACATAAATGGAGGGAGCATTTACTATGTTTCAGGGTATTTCCTTTATTTCAGTTGTAGCAACATAATTAATATATTTATCTTAGTATTGTCATTTCGAAGACCATCATCCAAAGCAACTTACAGTTACGGGGGCAGGAGAAAGAGTTTGTATTGCACCTCTCAACCCGCTCAGAGAATAGCTGAAAGCCAGGTGGGTCGGTCTGTGTCGTAAACATGCCCCTAGTCTCCACTAACCTCCTCTGAAGAAACTGTAAGCTTGTAGTCCTTCACTCCTGTTTTATGACACGTAAGCGGCATTCTCTGAGTGTGTTTTTAGCAGTGGAGGCTCCTCAGAGGAGGAAGGGGAGGACCATCCTCCTCAGTGAATTTCATTTTTTTTTAAGTGAAACATTTCAAAAGATATTCCTTTTAGATAAAGCTATAATTGATTATAACACACTGTTTTGCTATGAAGGTCAACAATAGCCTCAACAGCCCTCTGTAGGGTAGCACCATAATGTAGCTAGCTTCTGTCCTCCTCTGGGTACATTGACTTCAATACAAAACCTAAGAGGCTCATGTTTCTCTCCCCCTTAGACTTACACAGTAATTATGACAACTTCCGGAGGACATCCTCTATCCTAACAGAGGTCTTGCAGCATGAACTGATATATATATGTTTTACTATATTCTACATTGTAGAATAATAGTGAAGACATCACAACTATTAAATAGCACACATGTTAAACAAATCAAAACATATTTTATATTCTTCAAAGTAGACACCCTTTGCCTTGATGACAGCTTTGCACACTTTTGGAATTCTCTCAACCAGCTTCATGAGGAATGCCTTTCCAACCTGTCTTGAAGGAGTTCCAACGTAAGCCTAAATGCTCAAGTAAAACGGAAATGCTCAGTACATTGTTCAAGGGCAAAGTAGCCTAATTGTACAGTGCATTTTCACAAAGCATGTGCAAGGTATGATTTATTAATTTACAATTTTTCCTCTCACAAAGCATGCACAAGGTGTCAATTTAGGCTATTGTTAGATTTGTTTTCTTTCAGCAAGATATTAGGCTATAATTCAATAGGCCTAAATATTCAATAAATAAATGAATAACTTGAAGATAAAGGTAATTGTTCAATAATAAAAATGGAACTGTACAGTGCATTTTCTGTATTTGAAGGTTAGGGTCGGAAGCGGGCCTCAGATTTTCACTTTAACATAGTCAGGCAGTTGCGGATGGGTTATTTGCAATTGAAGGTCGGGGGGGGGGGATGGACAAACAGCAGACCCGTGCATCACTAGTTTCCACAGACAGCCCAGTTCTGATCTTTCGCCAATTGTATGACCTAGTATGTATTGAGCTAGCTACCAGCTCTTTTGTGAAATAGATAAGATCACACCTTGTGGTCCAGGCACAACTCTGTTTGCACATCCCTCCTCTTGCAAATCTCTTAAGAACGCATGTTTTGTCCTTGTTCCAGATGGAAACGATGCAACAGACCAAGGTGAAAGCTGAGATCCAGTCCCTGGGGTCCATAGCCGGGTCTACCTGCCCAACAAGCTGCACTACGGGGGGCTGGATATGATCGCACACTGCCACTCTGTGGTGAGATGTGGGAATTGATTTTGGCTGGATTCAAGCGCTCATGTATAGATGAGGTATAGTTGCAGTGTTTTTTATTTGTGTCTGGATACTAAAAAGGTAAATGTGTATTGTCTGACGTTTCGTTGGTCTCCTGGTAGTATTGGCTGGTCTAGTTCTATGGGAGGTATTGCATACTTTCCATAGAGGTTATGGTATCATCCTCAAACAAATCCTGTGGGAGGGCATTTAGACACTGTGACATACAGACACTGGCTGTTAGTAATTGTGCATCCAGCTTGGTGTGTGCCCACTGAGGCAGTAGGCTGTCATCACACTTGGCAAAATGCACATCAGTCAATTCAAATCTTCAATTTACTTGCAGGAGATAGAATGCTACATTGTAGCTGGTCCAATCCCATCAGATAAACTGGCACACGTAAAGGCTACAGCATGCCTCACTGAACTGAACAAGTATGCGTGCATAGTACTCCCGCAAAAAAACTTCGCTTTAAAAAATTGTCAATAGTACTATTTGTCAATTTTGAGATGCCTTAGCCAGTATACACTTCCTTAAAATAGTCAGAATGAATCTATATAGATAACTCAATAAATGTGTCATTAAAGTGGCAATATGTCACATAGATATGCAAGTTATTCTACGTGAAAGCAAGTAGAAGAAGCGGTAGATATGTTCTATGTGTTCTTTTTCTATGCATCCCAATCTTAAGTTTTTAGCAACCAGGAAATGGCGGCGCGATTCCTGCCTAGTGCAACTTTAATGTTGATGTTTTTGCTGAGGAGATCTTTGTCGAGCAATTTTGCATCTGACTAGGATGTTTGGTGCAAAAATGTGCATAATATGACAACAGGCACTTTATTGAAGAATCCCTTATGTTGACCAATCACCGACGAGGGGGCAAAGACTTAAAAAAATATATTTGCCCCAAAAAACTTGTCCAAAACGAGCAAAATCATCACAAAATGTCGTCATAATATGCACAAACTTTTCTGAACTGTTTCAGCTGGGAAGCATGCGGACGCCTTTAGCCCCATACTAACCTCACCAGGTGGCAGTGATTATTTCCTGTAACAAATTCTGCGTAAGCCTATCAAAGTTTAAAACTTGTTCTCCACAAACAAATGGCATTTCTGCGATTTTGATATTGGTGAACTAATCCACCAAGGGGATATAATTTAAACCTCCAAATTTAAGGTTTACTTTCGTTTCCCTTTACTTGGTCTGTCTCAAGTGTTGAGTACCAATATTGCATGGTCATCGCATAATTTTACTAGGCTACTTACTAACATTTGACACAGCTTGTATTCGCCTATCCGTTTCACACATATTCATGTGCTTTCACAGCAATAAAGAGGTAGGAGGATTATACAACATGTAAGTTTATATTCGTACATCGGGGGGGGGGGGGGGGGGGGGGACTGACGTTGAAGACGCTTGTGGTCTTGTAAAACAGCTGTAATTGACTGCTTACTGCTATCACTAATTGGTGGTGAGATGCACTAAAGCGACAAGGCCAGAGACGACGTGATTACAATAGCAGCAAGTTCGAACTCCCCACAGGGCAAGTTATTTTATTTGAAGGAAAGAATATTGTTGGTCCTGGAGTCAAATAACACATACGTGACAAAGTAGATGGTCAGTACAGGTGCATCAAAGCTGGGACCGAGAGACTGAAAAACAGCTTCTATCTCAAGGCCATCAGACTGCTAAACAGCCATCGCTAACACAGAGAGGGTGCTGCCTACATCATTGGCCACTTAAATAACTGGATCACTAGTCACTTTAATATTGTTGATGTATTTTACACTACTCATCTCATGTGTATACTGTATCTTATACCATCTATTGCATCTTGCCTATGCCGCATGGTCATCACTCATCCATATATTTACATGTACATATTCGTATTCCATCCCTTTAGCTTTGTATGTATTAGGTAGTTGTCGTGGAACTGTTAGATTACTTGTTAGATGTAATTGAACACTCGCATTAACATCTGCTAACCATGTGTATGTGACCAATACAATTTGATTTGATTTGCGATGGTTATAAAAAATGCATGTAAACCATTGTACATGTACATGTAAGTGTAGGCCTATACGTCGAATGTAATATAGCCTATATTAGTGACTATTATTCATGTAACAGTGCCAGTTGCCTATGTGTCTGGCGATGCACTCTCACACACACAAGTTATCACACACACGCACACACACCTCATACTCACAAACACACGCACACACACACACACTCACACACGCACTCACACACAAACACAGCCCACACTGCTGTCCCATGTTATAGAGAAATGAAACTACTGGACACTTCCCCTTTTATACTGTGTATTTAAATACTGCATTCTTGACATAGCTCATTCTACTATTTATAATACTGTATCCAAGAAAATGCAAAAATCCAGTATTTACATACAAATATGCAGTTTATAAACAGTGTAACTAAAATTGTATTAACACACACCGCATATTTATTTCAATACTGGATTCTTGACATGGCTCACTCTTATATATATCTAAACTCAGAAAAAAAACATTATCTCACTGTCAACTGCTTTCATTTTCAGCAAACTTAACATGTGTAAATATTTGCATGAACATAACCAGATTCAACAACTGAGACATAAACTGAACAAGTTCCACAGACATGTGACTGACAGAAATTGAATAATGTGTCCCTGAACAAAGGGGGGGCTCAAAATTAAAAGTAACAGTCAGTATATGGTGTGGCCACCAGCTGCATTAAGTACTGCAGTGCATCTCCTCCTCATGGACTGCACCAGATTTGCCAGTTCTTGCTGTGAGATGTTATCCCACTCTTCCACCAAGGCACCTGCAAGTTCCTGGACATTTCTGGGGGGAATGGCCCTAGCCCTCACCCTCTGATCCAACAGGTCCCAGGTGTGCTCAATGGGATTGAGATCCGGGCTCTTCGCTGACCATGGCAGAACACTGACATTCCTGTTTTGCAGGAAATTATGCACAGAATGAGCAGTATGGCAGGTGGCATTGTCAAGCTGGAGGGTCATGTCAGGATGAGCCTGCAGGAAGGGTACCACATGAGGGAGGAGGATGTAAGATGTCTGTAAGATGCCTGTAAGATGTCTTCCCTGTAGGATGTCTTCCCCGTAAGATTGCCTGCAATGACAACAAGCTCGTCTGATGATGCTGTGACACACCACCCGAGACCACGACGGACTTTTTGCTAGTCATGTCTGGTCCAGCGACGGTGGGTTTGTGCCCATAGGCGACATTGTTGCCAGTGATGTCTGGTGAGGACCTGCCTTACAACAGGCCTACAAGTCCTCAGTCCAGCCTCTCTCAGTCTATTGCAGACAGTCTGAGCACTGATGTGGGGATTATGCGTTCCTGGTGTAACATGGGCAGTTGTTGTTGCCATCCTGTACCTGTCCCGCAGGTGTGATGTTCGGAAGTACCGATCCTGTGCAGATGTTGTTACACGTGGTCTGCCACTGTGAGGACGATCAGCTGTCCGTCCTGTTTCTCTGTAGTGCTGTCTTAGGTGTCTCACAGTATGGATATTGCAATTTATTGCCCTGGCCACATCTGCAGTCCTCACGCCACCTTGCAGCATGCCTAAGGCACGTTCACGCAGATGAGCAGGGGCCCCGGGCATCTTTCTTTTGGTGTTTTTCAGAGTCAGTAGAAAGGCCTCTTTAGTGTCCTAAGAGTTCATAACTGTGACCTTAATTGCCTACCGTCTGTAAGCTGTTAGTGTCTTAAAGACCGTTCCACATGTGCATGTTCATTAATTGTTTATGGTCCATTGAACAAGCATGGGAAACAGTGTTTAAGATCTGTGAAGTTATTTGAATATTTACGAATGATCTTTTCAAAGACAGGATCGTGGAAAAGCGACGCTTCTTTTTTTTGCTGAGTTTACTGCAAATAATTCTTAGTATAGCTTATGTCAATTAATCTGGTGTACATACATATTGCATTTGTATAACTGTTACAGTGCTATTTGGGGTTTTTAATCATTTCTTGTATATTTAAATGTTTTACTTATTTGTGTACTCGTTTGACATTTTACTGCATTGTTACAGTAGGAGCTAGTAACAATCATTTTACTGCAACCCCTATAAGATCTGCTGAACTGTGTATGCGAGCAATTAACTTTGATTTGTTGTCTACAGTGAAAAATTTGCCAGATCATTTATCAAGTGCAACTACATCGACAATTTAACTTTAAATAAAACCTAAACATGTTCTAATGTTTGCGACTATGGCCCTGGAGTGGCAACCCTTACAGAGTGCATTCGGAAAGTATTCAGACCCCTTGAGTTTCTCCACATTTTGTTACATTACAGCCTTATTCTAAAATGGATTCAATTGTTTTTTTTCTTCCCTTTTGGAAGGTGGACCTTTGCCCCAGTCTGAGGTCCTCGGAGCTCTGGAGCAGGTTTTCATCAAGGAACTCTTGGTACTTTGCTTCGTTCATCTTTGCCTCGATCCTGACTAGTCTCCCAGTCCTTGCCGCTGAAAAACATCCCCACATTATGATGCTGCCACCAACATGCTTCACTGTAGGAATCGTGCCAGGTTTCCTCCAGACGTGACATTTGGTATTCAGGTCAAATAGCTAAATCTTGGTTTCATCTGACCAGTAAATCTTGTTTCTCATGGTCTGAGAGTCCTTTAAGTGCATCTTGGCAAACTCAAAGCAGGCTGTCATGTGCCTTTTACTGAGGAGTGGCCACGCTACCATAAAGCCCTGACTGGTAGAGTGCAGCAGAGATGGTTGTCCTTCTAGAAGGTTCTCCAATCTCCACAGAGGAACTCTGGAGCTCTGTCAGAGTGACCATCGGGTTCTTGGTCACCTCCCTGACCAAGGCCCTTCCCCCTGATTGCCTAGTTTGGCTGGGCGGCCAGCTTAAGGAAGAGTCTTCCATTTAAAAATTATGGAGGCCACTGTATTCTTGGGGACCTTAAATGCTGCAGACTTTTTTGTTTTTTTTTCTCAGATCTGTGCCTCGACACAATCCTGTCTTAGAGCTCTACAGGCAATTCCTTCAACCACATGGCTTGGTTTTTACTGACATGCACTGTCAACTGTGGCACATTATATAGACAGGTGTATGTCTTTCCAAATCATGTCCAATCAGTTGAATTTACCACAAGTGGACTCCTATCATGTTGTAAAAGCATCTTTAGGATGATCAATTAAAACATGATACACCTGAGAAATATTTGTAATAAATGTGCAAAAAAACATTTTTCACTCTGTCATTATGGGGTATTACAGTGGGGCAAAAAAGTATTTAGTCAGCCACCAATTGTGCAGGTTCTCCCACTTAAAAAGATGAGAGCTATGACAGACAAAATGAGGGGAAAAAAATCCAGAAAATCACATTGTAGGATTTTTTATGAATTTATTTGCAAATTAAATATGTTCATGTTTCAGCATGATAATACACGGCCCCATGTGCATGGATCTTTACACAATTCCTGGTTGCTGAAAATGTCCCAGTTCTTCCGTGGCCTGCATACTCACCAGACATGTCACCCATTGAGCATGTTCGGAATGCTCTGGATCAACGTGTACGGCAGGGTGTTCCAGTTCCTGCCAATATGCAGCAACTTTGCACAGCCATTGAAGTGGAGTGGGACAACATTCCACAAGTCACAATCAACAGCCTGATCAACTCTATATAAAGGAGACGTGTCAGGCTGCATGAGGCAAATGGTGGTCACACCAGATACTGACTGGTTTTCTGATCCACACCCTACCTTTTCTTTAAGGTATCTGTGACCAACAGATGCATAACTGTATTCCCAGTCATGTGAAATCCATAGATTTAGGTCGAATGAATGTATTTAAATTGACTGATTTCCTTACATGAAAACGAAAAGGAGAGCTGCACACTCTAGGAGCTCAGATTAAATAATTAAATAATCTAATTTACAACGTTTCGACAGACTAGCTGTCTTCATGAGGGTATATTGATTTCCTTACGTGAATTGTAACTCAGCAAAATATTTTACATTTTTGCATGTTGAGTTTATATTTCTGTTCAGTGTATTTTCATATTTTCCTCAGTGCACTAATAGGCCTACACAATTAAATCAAAGACGGATACATGTATTTAAGTTAATCAAATGTCCTCCTGTTGTTGATGGTAGAGTCAGAGCAGGGGGTCCAGCTACCCCCGGGCCACCCAATGCCCCATGCTGGCCAGCCGGTGTGCTCCATATTCCCCTTCCTGGTGTCTGGAATGGTGCAGAAGAACACCAACGTGGTGAGGGAGGCCTACATCGAGCTGTCAGAGGAAATACAGGACAGGAGTACAGTCCACACAGGTAAAAATGCGACCGGTCTTTGACCTTTTCCACTCAGTTGTGTAAGCAGTTATATGTGTGTTAGGAAAGCTTGGTGTGGATAGTCACCTTTCAAGAAATCCCAGGACTTTTGTCATACTACACCTAGTCTAGTAGAACTACTAGTAAAAGCTACCTAGGTGAGGTGGAAGTGGTTTTGCTACTGTAGGAGTCTAGTTGATCACTCTTTTAAACCGTCTTTATCCCCCTTTATTGATACAGAGAAGTCTGAGTCTACCGGATGTTTACGACGGTGAAAGGGCGCGCCAAGTCCTTCCCCATGGCAGACAACTGCTCAGAGTCGCTTCTCATGAAGAGAGACGTGTCTGTGTGGTGCAGCAATGACGACCTGGGCATGAGCCGGCGACCCAGAGCCTTTCAGGCCATCATGTGAGTGGGGCACACAGGTCACCGGAACTGTAGATAGTTGATTAAGGATGGTTTAAGATGGATGGAGGTCGACTAGATGGACAGAGATCCTAGCCATAGGCATGCAGTTATAACATTGTATTCATTTTAGAAATGTGTAGTTCCACCCATAGTTTTCCAGGCAAGACGACAATCTCTTATCAAAGGCCTCTCTTCTCTTTCTTTAGGGATACATTACAGAAGCACGGTGCGTGAGCAAGAGGAACACAGAACATCCTCATGGACCAATAAGTTCCAGGTCGACTTGGAGTAAGTTCCAGGTCAACTTGGAGTACGAGCTGGCCGACCTGCGTGGCAAAGACGCTGCGCTGCTCTGCACGTCCTGCCACAGTGTTCACTCTGGGTAACACACTGCTGGGTACTGATGCTGATTCTGACATGACTGATCCAAACGGAGTAGTTTTTCATACCCTTGTTCTTTCCCGTGTTCTATAGTAGATTCATTTTACATTCTATGACATGCTCATGGACAGAATGAGCTCTTAATGATCTGCATTAAAAACAGCCATTTTGTTCTTTTCTGCTCCCAGGTCGTGAGATGCAGGGAACCGTGCATCAGTGATGCAGGGTATAAGGAACAGTGGGGCCAAGAAGTGAATCTTCCATCACCATGACATCAAACATGTAATAGTGCTGCTACTTAAGTCTGACCCTACCACCCTTATGATTGTGGCCTTTGAGATGGTGCACTCCATGGACGCAGATAGCAATGCAGATAGCCCGGTTAGCCAATGTGCGGGAGCTCTAGTTGGTTGGCCCAATTGAGGTAATAAGTACATAAATGTATAGTTAAAGTGACTACGAATATATGATAAACAGAAAGTAGCAGCAGCGTAAAAAGAGGGGTTGGGGGGGGCACACAATGCAAATAGTCCGGGTAACCATTTGATTACCTGTTCAGGAGTCTTATGGCTTGGGGATAAAAACTGTTGAGAAGCCTTTTTGTCCTAGACTTGGCACTCCGGTAAAGCTTGCCATGCGGTACTAGAGAAAACAGTCTATGACTAGGGTGGCTGGGGTCTTTGACTATTTTTAGGGCCTTCCTCTGACACCGCCTGGTGTGGAGGTCCTAGAAGGCAGGCAGCTTAGCCCCAGTGATGTACTGGGCCATGTGCACTACCCTCTGTAGTGCCTTGTGGTCAGAGGCCGAGCAATTCCCATACCGGGCAGTGATGCAGCTGTAGAACCTTTTGAGGATCTCAGGACCCATGCCAAATCTTTTAGTTTCCTGAGGGGGAATAGGCTTTGTCATGCCCTCTTCACGGCTGTCTTGGTGTGTTCAGACCATTCTAGTTTGTTGTTGATGTGGACACCAAGGAACTTGAAGCTCTCAACCTGCTCCACTACAGCCCCGTCGATGAGAATGGGGGCGTGCTCGGTCCTCCTTTTCCTGTAGTCCACAATCATCTCCTTAGTCTTGGTTACGTTGAGGGATAGGTTGTTATTCTGGCACCACCCGGCCAGGTCTCTGACCTCCTCCCTATAGGCTGTCTCGTTTGGAAAGTTGAAAGTACTACTTAAGTAGTTTTTGGGGTTTTCTGTACTGAACTATTTATATTTTTGACTACTTTTACTTTACTACTGTACATACCGAAAGAAAATAATGTACTTTTTACTCCATACATTTTACCTGAGCCCCAAAAGTCCATTTTAAATGCTTAGCAGGACCGGAAAATTATGTAATTCACACACTTATCAAGAGAATATCCCTGGTCTTCCCCACTGCCTCTGACGTGGCAGACTCACTAAACACTCGCTTTGTTTGTAAATGATGTCTGAGTGTTGGAGTGTGCCCCTGGCAAGAAAATAGTGCCGTCTGGTTTGCTTAATATAAGGTATTTGAAATCATTTATATTTTTGCTTTTGATATATTTTAGCAATTACATTTACTATTTATACTTAAGTATATTTAAAACCAAATACTTTGACTTTTAGACTTTTACTCGAGTAGTATTTTACTGGGTGACTCGCTATTACTTGAATCATTTCCTATTAAGGTATCTTTACTATTACTTAAGTATGACAATTGAGTACTTTTTCCACCGCTTTCAATCCAAACAAATCATACACACATTAGTTCACAAACCTTCATTCAAAAAGTGGATGAACATTTGAAAAATCTGTTTAAACAAAATTGCAACACTTAATGATTGATAAACACTCTACAGAAGAGAAAAAAAGCTTAAATTAATATTGGTGTTTATCAAATATTTAACTCACTCCCAGACCGTCATATTAATTAAATACATCTTTACCTGGTTTATGCCTTACCTTACCTCATTTATTCTTCCCAGGTAGGGCGCTTGGTTTTGTTGGCGGCTACATCGTCGGTACCAATGCCCTGGTGCCCTGGTGCCCTGGTGCCCTGGTGCCCTGGTGGACACTGTGTGCTCCTACGCAGTAGGCTTCATCTTCACCTCGCTGCCCCCCATGCTGTTGGCCTTGGCCCGGGAGTCCATCCAGACCCTGAATGGGGAGGAGGGCCGCGTGCTGCGCACGAAACACCAGAGGAACGTCAAGCTGCTGCACCAGATGCTGATGGACTCAGTCCACAGTCCACTGCCCCAGCCACATCATCCCTGTCAGGGTAAGCCTGGCCTGTTAATCGAGATTCAAACCATGGAAACGAGAGAAGGAAAATCCTATCAACTTTGGATGTTATATTTCATCCCTGAAGAAAGCAATTTATATTATCACCTGATGATTAATCTTTGACCCATTGTTCCAGGTGGTGGACCCTGCGAAGAATACAGAGGTGTGTGACATCATGATGTCTCGCTACCACATCTACGTGCAAGACATCAATTACCCCATGGTGGCCCGGGGAGAGGAGGGCCTCCGCATCGCCCCCACCCCACATCACACACCCCAGATAATGCAGTACTTTTTCGGTAAGCACACACCCCAATGAGTCTTTGTGGTTTTGAATCCAGTAGTTACAATTGCGATTGATTAAATATGAATGTTTTTCTCTCCACAGAGCATCTGGTGAAGGCCTGGAAGGAGGTAGGTCTGGAGCTGAAGCTTCACTCGTCAGGGGAGTGTAACTTCTGCCAGCAGCCGCTAGATTTTGAGCTGATGACAGAGAGAGAGAAGTCATCGCCATGAGTAACATGATATCGACCAGGGCCTAACATTTTAACCCCAGAAATGATATTTTAAGATATTTGTTCTCTTATCTATGTATAATTCACCATTTATGAAATATTCTTATTTACAAGTAAATGGTTGGGGAAAGTTATGCTTTGGCTATTATGTTGTGTTTTGAGCAACTGGAAATTAAATTATTTAACATTATCTCAACCAAATATCAGCTTTGACAAACATTAAATATAACCTCTGCTCTGCCACATCTCACGGGAGGGATTCAGCAAATCTGCAACCACTGTGAGAACACACGTTCGTTGTATAACTCTTTTCTCTACCCATTTTAGAATGTTTTTCTGACATGGAGGATTTGGATACAGTTGGTCCAAAGGGATAGAACCTAGAACCTGCACATTCAATGTTTTTCACAAGTTGCAAATGCATTTCTATGTCAATATGTAAGTCATTTTTCGTAGACGTTAACCTTGGGGTGTGGCTATTCCTCTAACAGCACCCTTGAGCCAACACCTAAATCATAATAATATCCTCTTCTTAACTGTGTTTCAACGCGTTGAAGAATGTAGCATTGTGCCCCTTCACGCACTTCCATGTAACTCTGGGCCTTCAATAATTGCTCCTTTAACATTAGCAAAAGACTCTCAGGCGGAGCAGAACAAGTCACCTCTTGAATTGACCACACTCATTCACTGTTTTGACTCTAACTAATCTAGGTTTAGAAGGCTTCAAATGGAGAGTCAACATTCCAGCATATTACACATTAGTGCTTAACAGATTCAGAGAGCTTTAATGTCCTCAAAGAGGCCATTCATTTTTGCAGCATTCACAATACATACAGACCAGACACATTAAAAATGCAACATTAAAATCGCGAAGGATATTTGTGAGCAAGTAGACTGGATAAGTGCAGGTTCATGATAGAAATGTCAAAAAATGGCCTGCTTGAACATGTTAATTCATGTGCAAGTGCTAAAGTGCTATTAGTCCAACATTTTATTATGTTACAGTAAAGAATTTGAAATAAAAAGGCTCTGTTTGTTTTTGGCTTTTGGTTGCCTATACTTGCCGCCAGAGAGGATGTGCTGGAATTTGGGGTGGAGTTGGCGGTAAGTGTCAAATACTATCATTGGCCTTCTGGAGGGCTCTTGCACAGCCAATTCTTCTGTGCGACCTTGTCATAAGCTTGAGCTCAACATGCAATTTCCATTTGCTCCTTAGTACTTTTGCACTTCATATGCATAAGGCCACTTGGTCATGAGACCCTTCATAACTCGGGTCACTACTTGGGGTTCCATTTGACACACTATCAAAGTGTGTGAATATCATCGTGATCGTAGCATATTCGCACCGTACAGTGTAGCTGATCGGTGCATTCAACATCCCTTTCTTCTTTCCACCAGAGGGAGCACCAGCGCACCTTATTTCAAGGAGTCGGGTTGCCTCATTTTCCGTGAGTGCAGCAATTGCAATGTGACACTAGACGGGAATAATGCAACACGCACCATCTCCTTGGTCTAAGGGTTAAGCAACGTTTTGAAGACAATACGTTTGAACCTGTTTTAACGTTAATGTTAATTTGTCAGGATATAAATATGAAAGAAACCATCTAATTTCGTCTGTCCACATTTTCTAGTGTAGAGTTAAAGCCGCCACTCTATTATTTACGAGGGTTACCTACATGCCAGAAGAGGCTGTTGGGAGGAGCTATAGGAGAACGGGCTCGTTGGAATGGCTGGAATTATTGGAACGGTATCAAACACATCAACCACATCAACCACGCCATAACAATGAGCCTGTCCTGATAAAGCTCCTCCCACCAGCCTCCTCTGCTACACACTTAACATCTGCACATGACAAGAGCGTTGTACATAATGGGGTGAGGGAGAGGGTTCGAAGAGCCAGGATCCTGCAAATCAAAGATATTCCTGCTGTTCCTGAGAGAGAGAGAGAGAGAGAGAGAGAGAGAGAGAGAGAGAGAGAGAGAGAGAGAGAGAATTACCATGAGCTCACATTCTGAGTTTATTATGTAATTGGAATGCTTCTCTGAGTGCACTAGTCAAGCGACCAGCACCACTAGTGCACTTGGCAGAATGTTCTGTACACTACGTTCTGCATTTGACCAAATTGTCTTACACCAACATCATTCATCATAGATTAAATGCACACCCTGCAGTTCCTTATCAGGGCAGAACAGAGGCAGGACCCATGCCTCTGCACTGCACACTCTCTGGGGAGAAAACAGGGTGCATGCATGTGGGTGAGAAGACAACACACGTGTGAGAGAGAGAGAGAGAGAGAGAGAGAGAGAGAGAGAATGCAGGTTCAGCTCTGCTCCCCTCCTTTTTGCATTAATCCTGCGAGCGCTGCACATCTGTGTCTCCCCCACTCACGTGCACAGACAGATGAGCTGAATGGCTGGCTTCCCATTGCACTCAACACAAACACACTCTTTCCCTCTCTCTCTCTTTAGCACACACACACACATTCTCTTTCTCTCACACACAAAAACAGACACTGAGGGTGGTCCTGCGGATTCTTGCCACAGCAATCATCGTCTTTGTAGTCCACAATGTGATGATAACAAAACACAAAATCCTCTGTTGTTTTTTATGAAAGAAAGAGAGCAAAATATCTCTTCTGGCAAGACATACAGTACCAGTCAAAAGTTTGAACACACCTACTCATTCTCTACACTGTAGAATAGTGAGGACATCAAAACTATGAAAAAAAAACACAATTGAAATCATGTAGTAACCAAAAAATGTTAAACACATCAAAATATATTTTAGATTCTTCAAAATAGCCACCCTTTGCCTTGATGTCAGCTTTGCACACTCTTGGCATTCTCTCAACCAGCTTCACCTGGAGTGCTTTCCAACAGTCTCGAAGGAGTATGCTGAGCACATGTTGGCTACTTTTTCTTCACTCTTCACAACTCATCCCAAGCCATCTCAACTTGGTTGAGGTTGGGTGATTGTGGAGTTCAAGTCATCTGATGCAGCCCTCCATCACTCTCCTTCTTGGTCAACAATCCTTTACACAGCCTGGAGGTGTGTTTTGGGTCATTATCATGCTGAAAAACAATGTAGTCCCACTAAGAGCACTAATTGTAGTCCCACTAAGAGCAAACCAGATGGGATGGCGTATCGCTGCAGAATGCTGTGGTAGTCATGCTGGTTAAGTGTGCCTTGAATTCTAAATAAATCACAGACAGTGTCACCAGCACACTAGTAATTGCGTGGAATTCTATACAACATGATCAAAGGAGAGCAGACAATTTAGGGGACTGTACACCCAACATCAGAATCCCAAATCAACCGAGCCCTGTTTAAAACCAGGATGACATGAGAATGGAGAGGATGAGGTTCAATGATGTAACAGGATATAATCTCAAATATTGTGTTGAGGCAAGCATCCAGTAAAACGATCATCAAGGCTAAACTGTGGAACTGTGTTTAGTTCATATGCAAATATTTACATTGATATGACCACACACTGACCAAGAATAGAACCACCACTGAGTACAAACATCAATAGAGAAGGTAGTGGGGCTGCAATGAATTATGCTGTACAGTTTACTTTTTTAACATCATAAATTAGTGAATAGACCTGTTTTAATAATGCAATTGAACAATGCATTTTCTGTAGGCCTAATTTCATCATTTGAAAAACGGTCAACATCATAAGACACTACCCAATAGGTTATTGATTACACAGTAATAGCCTATAGGAGGGACCATTAAACACATTTAGCAATCTCCCTCTATGTCTTTAAATTGAAGCACCTCCCTCTTGAGTTTCTCCACTGTCAACTACATTTCCTCTGCATCGGAATGGCAAAAAGGAGAACGTGTTCCAACTAGTGCGATTGTCAGTGTAGAAAGTTGATCGTATATTTAATGTCTGGTGTTATTATTCCACAGGGGGAAAATGTACTAGTATTTGCTTCCCTGGGCGAGTGGATAAGTGGTGAGTAACCTACAAGGTCAGATGGACATTGGAGTAGGGAAATCAATGCTCCCGCTCTAAAAAAAAAAGTGATACATTAGAAGTATGTCATTATCGCAACATTTGAGATTTGATGTTTGAAGTTAACACGTTACAGTGTTTGCCCTGCGAAGTTAGCCGCCACTCGGTGTACAATGTAGCGACATTTGTGTGTTACTTGCATGAATGTAACATGATATTTCGTTCGATATGACTAATGTGACGCCGAGTAAAAGCGTGGAATGGCTGCAGGTAGAGTTGGAATCCGGGGGAAGTTCGCTGCTTCTGTTGGACTGCCGATCGCACGAACTTTATGAATCATCCCACATAGAAACGGCCATCAATTTGGCCATACCAGGGTTGATGCTGCGAAGGTTCAAGAAAGGCAACATACCCATCCGAACTATCATCCCCAACCACGAAGACAAGGAGAAATTCGTTAGACGTTGTAATACGGATACAGTGATTCTGTACGATGAGTGCACTGTGGACTGGCAGGATGGGGCCACTGGTTCGGTTCTGGGACTACTTCTTCAGAAACTATGGGACGACGGCTGCAAAGCATATTACCTGGAAGGCAAGTTAAATGTTTGCCATGTTGTTTTGGGAAATGTAGTCTAACTTTCCTGGCACTGTATGTAAAATAGGGTAAAACATTTTTTTTTTAAATGTTTGTCGTAATATTTCTGAAAACAACTCCAATGAATAAATCTTAATTATATAGACAGATAGTATGTATGATACATCTTAGTTTTGAATGTACATCATTATCTCTGAAACTTTGCGAATTAGTGTGACTGAAAGTGTCAATTAAAATTCCAAAATGGCTGCGCCATGTTTTGCTACTACAGGAAAAGGGCATGCATTTCATGAATGGTCTGCTGTGAAGGAGAGAGCTATTGCCAATGCAGTTCTTAGTTATAGTATACATAGCATGAAATTGTTATATACCCAGCCCTGATCACGTTACTCATGTTATTCATAATAATCCAAATATATTATAGCCTATTACGTCATTAGACCACATGTCACGTATTATATCAACTCAAATAAATAATATTTATTCCCAATCTCTGTGCAGTTGTTACACTTTGAATGATAGAAAATAATTATATGAATATATTGCTTGGCTGAGATGCTTAGGATAACACAATGAATAAACAACATTATAACTCCTTGGCTCTTTTGATCTTAGGGGGATTTGTGAAGTTTCAGACCGAGTACTCAGAGCACTGTGAGACCCTTCTGGACAGCTGCTGTCCCAGCTCTTCTCCGCCGCTGTCCGTCCTAGGCTTTGGAAGTCTCCGGATCAGTTCCGACCTCTCCGATGGCGAGTCGGACCGCGAGCCGAGCAGTGCGACCGAGTCTGAGGAGAGCCCCCTTCCCAACAACCAACCTGCCTTCCCAGTCCAGATCCTCCCCTACCTTTACCTGGGCTGTGCCAAAGACTCCACCAACCTGGATGTGCTGGGCCAGTACAACATCAAGTACATCCTGAACGTCACGCCCAACCTCCCCAACATGTTTGAACATGACGGCCTCTTCAAGTACAAGCAGATCCCCATCTCCGACCACTGGAGTCAGAACCTGTCCCAGTTCTTTCCAGAGGCCATATCCTTCATCGGTGAGTAGCCGACTAGGTGGGAGGGAACATGATCGATCACACTGTGTTCCAAGAGTTAATATATTTGATGAATGAGGCCTATAGGAAATGATAAACAGGCACACCAAGTATATGGTGTCCCTTGTAGCTCAGTTGGTAGAGCATGGCACGTGCAACACCATTGTTGTGTGTTCAATTCCCGAAAGGGACCAGTATGAAAATGTATGCATTTTTTTTTGCTCTGGATAAGAGTATCTGCTAAATGACGTAAATATCATACACTTCTCTTTATTACAGTGAGAAATCGGAAGTTGGTTGCTAGCCACCTAATGTTCTTGTTTTACTTTAGTCATATTTTGATTACGATATGAATCATTATCTCTCAGTTCCTGGTAGATACCCAAATAGCATTGCTCATCACTGAAACCCCCCTTGTGTGATGAACCTAGGGCTTTTACTTAGATTTTCAATTCCGGTTATCAATGTCCCAATTCAACATAACTTCTTAAAAGAGAGCTGGAATGAAGTCCCTCGCTACTGAGCGCTGACCTAGAGGAACTTCCTAGATCATTGCTAGTGTCGTATGTCTGTTATTTTAAGATGGGGGGGGACAAATCTTTTTTTTTTTACTTACTGAAACCCACAGCAGCACCTGAAACATTCTTGTGCTAATGGTGTTTCCAGGCTTGTTGTGTGATAGTTTTGTCGGTGGGGGTTTAGTGGTAGAAGAAGGAAACATGGCTTCCACTCTCTGTGGCTGCCTGTGTTTGGTTATCAGGTCATGAGTCTGACACATCCTGGTTGTGGGTTAGGTTTAGTGCAGGGCGTTTCGCCATACTTGTTTGCTTACTTCTCTCGACTGGAAAGAGGATATTGTGGCCTGTTCTTGTGTAGATTGAAGTGGATGTTTACTGTAGAACTAATAAACCTCAACGTCAAAGGCGTACAGCAGCACACGATGAAGACTAGCTAGCTAAGGTGAGGACTGACAGCTCCGGGCATCAGTAGTCTGCATGTGGCACTGTCATAATTAAGCAGAGGATGTGAAAACGTTCGGTGACACACAGCCTTGGGTCATGCTCTGGGGTGTCACGTAAAGTTAGCTTGAATTGTGTACGTAGGATTACGCCTTTTAACAGCAACATAAATCACGAAGAATCTAAGAATGGTGTTTTAATGTGACTCCATAATAGAGGGCTGTGGAATGCCTGCGATTTAGCTCACTATACATAATATTCCTTTTGATGAAGGGAGGTGTCATTCAAGAAAGATAAAGGTCTCCCTTGATCCTTGTGAGCAAACAATAAGATGTAGGCTTACATCTTTACCTCTTCTGTGTTGGGCCATATGACCTCTTCTTTGTTGGACCCCACACCCAGAGAGTCTTAGGGTTATGTGTTCTGATCAAACAGCCAGTGCTATTTGACCCATGCTGACCTTCTCCCTCACTTGTACCTGTAGATGAGGCTCGGTCCAAGCAGTGTGGCGTCCTGGTACACTGTCTGGCTGGCATCAGCCGCTCCGTTACCGTGACCGTGGCCTACCTGATGCAGAGGCTCAACCTGTCACTCAATGACGCCTACGACTTTGTCAAGAGGAAGAAGTCCAACATCTCCCCCAACTTCAACTTCATGGGCCAGCTGCTGGACTTTGAGAGGACACTGGGGCTGCACAGCCCATGTGACAACCGCTCCTCGTCCAATGAGCAGCTCTACTTCACCACACCGACCAATCACAATGTGTTCCAGCTGGACACGCTGGAGTCAACGTGAGGAAACGGAGAAGACTGGTTTGGTGGCCATGTTGTTTCATCAGTGTTGCCGGGGTATTTTGTAGCCTGTCAATGGAAAAGAAAATGCACCTGGCACTCCAGCTTGTGGAGACTGAGAAGACTCACCTGTCAAGCAAGTGATTTCAGTATGGATTTTCATAGAACATGGTGCCCGCCATTATGCTTAAAACAGTACATGCTCTGTCTGATGCCTTAAGGGATACTTCAGGATTTTGGCAACAAGGCCCTTTATCTACTTCCCCCAGAGTCAGATGAACGTGTGGATACCATGTTTATGTCTCTGTGTCAAGTATGAGGGAAGTTAGAGGAAGTTTTGTGAACCAATGCTAACCATAGACTTTCAGTAATTGCGCTAACGTTAGTTAGCAATTGCGCTAACGCTAGTTAGCAACTTCCTTCAAACTGTACGCAGAGACGTACAAATGGTATGGACGAGTTCATCTGACTCTGAGGAAGTCCCAAAATTCAGAAGTATCCCTTTTAATGTTTTACTCAAGTAATCCAACAGGCTTAGTGTGTATAATAGTGAATGGTGGTTTGCAATGGTTATTGCAAGAAATGTAATTATTATGAGGTAACTCGATTGGGGAGGGGGGGGCTGTTATTTCATATTCACCCGCTGGAAAGTGGATGTGTCAAGTTGTTTTCAGAACAACTGTGGCTAATGCCTTGTTCTGAAGGGAGAGGTTGGCCAAGCAGAATGTGAATCATTGTTTTCTGGGACCAAACGGAGATATTTTGAATGGTACTCTTGATGAGGGGCCTGGGCTACTTTAAGTTGGCCTTGAATGACTTTGTAACATTCCTATTGATGACTGTTCTAGATGCCGTCATTTGCAGTTAACATCAGAAGGGAGTGATCATTGAAAGCACTTGTCCGCCAATGTTATGTTATGTTCTCTACTTTGCTGTCCGCTTCAAAGTAAACATTTGTTTTTTTCTATTCCATAATGTAAGAACGCCGTACATTAGTTAGTTTTTCCTTTGTTGAATGGAGAGGGTCACCCTCTTGCAAAATATTAAAGATGAAACACATAATTTTTTTTTTTTTTTGCAAAGCTCTTGTAAATTGTGGTAATTATAATAACATTGCATTGTTTGCATGTAATCAAGTTTAACTTCTGTATACTGTACCTCTTATGCCTGTTGTTCCTGTGGCCTTTCCGATACCGTCTAAGTTAACACTTAACTCTCTTTAACCAAGGAACTGGGTATGGTATTGGATGGTCATTTGCCATGCTTGACATGAATGACTTGTATATCGAAGTTCTGATCCATAATGGACATTTTTACCTTGTTTATTAAGTCATGTAACAGTCACGTATAGACACAATCTTCAGCCTGCAGCTACTCTTCCTGTGGCGGAACTATGTAAAAGGAAACACGGTGTGTTTTGATCTGTTCTGTATTTGCCAGTAATCGAAGTTGAATGTTTCAGCGAATGAGAGAGGGAATGAAAGGAAACGCGTGATAATGATGCCAATTTTTTTTTTTCTTACCTCACGGAGAGACATTTTCAGGGATTTTTATACAGCACATCTGTATCTTGTTACGGCATCTGAAACGCATCAGAGGGCTGTGTTTATTTGGTATGGGTTTGTAAAAGATGTACATAAGATTCGCTTGGTAACGGGTGACCTTTTCTCTGAATCATGAAGGATGTGAAATTGACCGATTACAGTATGTACAGTGTATGTAAAACTAAATGTACAAGACATTTATGTACAAGTTTATACAACAAATATATTGTGTATATTTTTTACTTTCAAATGTGCTATGTATTCTTGTGTTATTGTTATTCAGGTCTACGGCTGTACCAAAGCTTAGGCTACTTTTTACTACTCAACATTTACAATGAAGAATATCAAGTCCAGTGCAGAGTCAGCCACTATCTGGCTGTCTGTCTGTGTCATGTTGTCTTGTGCAGCACAAGGCCCAAGGCTGTAGGTGTGGTGAGATATCCGCTCTCTGTCCACTCTGATGCCTGGCTTCCTGTCTGTTGTGGCCGTGCAGGCCGTCTGATGGAGAGAAGGACGGGAGGCGGGGCCAGATCTCTGAAACCACAACACAGCCACTTCCCTTCCCAGTCACTCACTCGGAGTCACCCTGCTCGGAGAGAAGGGGAAGATGTCCATTGTGTAACAATTAAGGTCTATTTTACTTGATGACTAACATCCATCATACTAAGATGGTTAGTATTAAAGGATGTTAAGTTGGTGTGTCATTCTCAGAACGAACGTTTCAGTGTTTAGGGTAAATGCAGTAGTATCTTATTTTGTTTTTCTCATGTCCAAAAGCTGCTGTGTCTCGTTTGAAAAGAGGAAATGAGAGCTTGTCGCTACGTCCTCGGGTCCTGTTCGACGTTTGGGGAGGGTGATGTTAGGGTAACTTTTTACTGTGGATATGCTCACATTAGCACATACACAAACTCACGTCTCCTAAGAGAGCATGTTGAATACTTAACTTGATGTTAATTATTTGCAAAAAAGACATGTTTTTGCCTGTTCACGGGTCCCCTCGAAATATCCCTACCTCAGAGGTTTCATTACTAAGGACTGATGATTAGCCTGAGGCTGGCCCTCCACAAGCCTCAGCTCTTCCAAACCCTGGTCGGGTGCACCAAGAAGATTTATACATTCATCTCACCTCTGATCCAGGCCAAAACAGCCATGATTCTCAGGCAATGCAATTCCTCTTTTTCAGAAGAAGCAGTGATGAAATGAGGCTAAGCCTATGATATCCGTAGCCCTGAGCTAAGCTGAGGAAAATGAAGTGCAACAGAAAATGACAGCAGAGTATCCGAGCTCACTATGGGGTTTTTAAAATGGAGAACGCCAGGCATGGGTTGTTTCTTGTCCAGTTCCATCTTCATAAGTACAACACTGAAAAGGATTTAACTAAATTAAATAACATTATTTTTTTTTAAATGTCCCCAATGTCAAGAAAAAAAAATCCTCATCTGCCATTGTCTTCTTTTGAAAGTAACACAGACCAGACTTGCTTAACAATAAAACCCTGGTGTGTGATGGTTTTCCTAGCATGACAACCTGGCAGGCTGCATACCTGCAGGAAACACCTGTGATTATGTCTAAGAGCCACCCACCCACATCTAGGCCAGTCAGAGGCCATGGATCCAAACTGGCCTTACGTGCAAGATAACAAGCAGAGACGTCTGACACTCCGGGTTGATGGTGCAGACATTGCAGCTTCAATCAACCGGCCAATGAGGTTTAGCGCTGAGGCACATCCGAAGTGATATAGGGCTGATTGAGATAGCTTCCACGGCAACGTAACACTGCAAGGGACATTAGGTTACTTTCTAAATGTAATTCATTTCTAATTACCTGTCCCAAAATGTAATCATTAATGTAACTTTGGGATTACATAAACTCAGTAATGTAATCTGATTACTTTCCCAAAAGAAGAGGCTTAAAAAAAGAAAAGAATCCATCAAACGCATTTGATTGTATGTTTTTTCCGCAAACATCCTTTTTTACTTTAACAGTAATCCAAAAAGTAATGAGCACATTTTTAGAAGTATCTGTAATCTGATTACAATATTTCTGCTGGTAACATAACTGATTACAGTCAAAATTGTTTGTATTCAGAATACATGTAATCAGTTACTCCCCAACCCTGGCAGGGGATAATGGGAAGTACACTGCCCTGATCAGGAAGCAAAGTTAAAAATAAGTTATAGATCTGTCCACAAGTTTGAGGTGCTAGAATCTCCCTATAGCAACACATACAGTGTTAATTGGTAGATACTACAACACTTCCTATTTGGAAATTCCCTGACATCTGTTGTGTAAAAAGTATGCCTCAGTTATAAAAATTGCCATTGCCTCCTGCTTTCACAATTACTTTGGAATTCTCCAAAGCATTATGTACAACATACATTTGAAGTTAGAAGTTTACATACACTTTAGCCAAATACATTTAAACTCAGTTTTCCACAATTCTTGACATTTAATCCTAGTAAAAAATTCCCTGTCTTAGGTCAGTTAGGATCACCACTGCATTTTAAGAGTGTGAAATGTCAGTATAATAGTATAGAGAATGATTGATTTCAGCTTTTATTTCTTTAATCGCATTCCCAGTAGGTCAGAAGTTTACATACACTCAATTAGTATTTGGTAGCATTGCCTTTAAATTGTTTAACTTGGATCAAATGTTTTCTGGTAGCCTTCCACAAGCTTCCCACAATAAGTTGGGTGAATTTTGACCCATTCCTCCTGACAGAGCTGGTGTAACTGAGCCAGGTTTGTAGGCCTCCCTGCTCGCACACGCTTTTTCAGTTCTGCCCACAAATTTTCTATAGGATTGAGGTCAGGGCTTTGTGATGGCAACTCCAATACCTTGACTTTGTTGTCCTTAAGCCATTTTGCCACAACTTTGGAAGTATGCTTGGGGTCATTGTCCATTTGGAAGACCCATTTGCGACCAAGCTGATGTCTTGAGATGTTGCTTCAATATATCCACATAATTTTCCGTCCTTATGATGCCATCTATTTTTTTAGGTGCACCAGCCCCTCTTGCAGCAAAGCAACCCCACAACATGATGCTGCCACCCCTGTCCTTCACGGTTGGGATGGTGTTCTTCGGCTTGCAAGCCTCCCCCTTTTTTCTCCAAACATAACGATGGTCATTATGGCCAAAAAGTTATATTTTTGTTTCATCAGACCAGAGGGCATTTCTCCAAAAAGTATGATCTTTGTCCCCATGTGCAGTTGCAAACAGTAGTCTGGCTTTTTTTATGGCGGTTTTGGACCAGTGGCTTCTTCCTTTCAGCTTATGTCGATATAGCAGGTTATGTCAATATTTGCACTTTTCGCACCAAAGTACGTTCATCTCTAGGAGACAGAATGTGTCTCCTTCCTGAGCGGTATGAAGGCTGCGTGGTCCCATGGTGTTTATACTTGCGTACTATTGTTTGTACAGATGAACGTGGTACCTTCAGATGGAAATTGCTCCCGAGGATGAACCAGACATGCGGAGGTCTACAATTTTTTTTCTGAGGTCTCGGCTGATTTCTTTTGATTTTCCCATGATGTCAAGCAAAGAGGCACTGAGTTTGAAGGTAGGCCTTGAAATACATCCACAGGTACACCTCCAATTAACTCAAATGATGTCAATTAGCCTATCAGAAGCTTCTAAAGCCATGACATAATTTTCTGGAATTTTCCAAGCTTTTTAAAGGCACAATCAACTTAGTGTACGTAAAATTCTGACCCACTAGAATTGTGATACAGTGAATTATAAGTCAAATAATCTGTCTGTAAACAATTGCTGGAAAAATGACTTGTGTCATGCACAGAGTAGCTGTCCCAACCAACTTGCCAAAACTATAGTTTGTTAACAAGACATTTGTGGAGTGGTTGAAAAATGAGTTTTAATGACTCCTACCTAAGTGTATGTAAACTTCCGACTTCAACTGTATGTTTTCAAGGAATTCAAATCAAATCAAATCAAATTTATTTATATAGCCCTTCGTACATCAGCTGATATCTCAAAGTGCTGTACAGAAACCCAGCCTAAAACCCCCAAAATGCAGGTGGAGAAGCACGGTGGCTAGGAAAAACTCCCTAGAAAGGTCAATACCTAGGAAGAAACCTAGAGAGGAACCAGGCTATGTGGGGTGGCCAGTCCTCTTCTGGCTGTGCCGGGTGGAGATTATAACAGAACATGGTCAAGATGTTCAATGTTCATAAATGACCAGCATGGTCGAATAATAATAAGGCAGAACAGTTGAAACTAGAGCAGCAGCACAGTCAGGTGGAAGTTGAAACTGGAGCAGCAGCATGGCCAGGTAGACTGGGGACAGCAAGGAGTCATCATGTCAGGTAGTCCTGGGGCATGGTCCTAGGGCTCAGGTCAGTTGAAACTGGAACAGCAGCATGGCCAGGTGGACTGGGGACAGCAAGGAGTCATCATGTCAGGTAGTCCTGGGGCATGGTCCTAGGGCTCAGGTCCTCCGAGAGAGAGAAAGAAAGAGAGAAGGAGAGAATTAGAGAACGCACACTTAGATTCACACAGGACACCGAATAGGACAGGAGAAGTACTCCAGATATAACAAACTGACCCCAGCCCCCCGACACATAAACTACTGCAGCATAAATACTGGAGGCTGAGACAGGAGGGGTCAGGAGACACTGTGGCCCCATCCGAGGACACCCCCGGACAGGGCCAAACAGGAAGGATATAACCCCACCCACTTTGCCAAAGCACAGCCCCCACACCACTAGAGGGATATCTTCAACCACCAACCTACCATCCTGAGACAAGGCTGAGTATAGCCCACAAAGATCTCCGCCACGGCACAACCCAAGGGGGGGGGGGGGCGCCAACCCAGACAGGATGACCACAACAGTGAATCAACCCACTCAGGTGACGCACCCCCTCCAGGGACGGCATGAGAGAGCCCCAGCAAGCCAGTGACTCAGCCCCTGTAATAGGGTTAGAGGCAGAGAATCCCAGTGGAAAGAGGGGAACCGGCCAGGCAGAGACAGCAAGGGCGGTTCGTTGCTCCAGAGCCTTTCCGTTCACCTTCCCACTCCTGGGCCAGACTACACTCAATCATATGACCCACTGAAGAGATGAGTCTTCAGTAAAGACTTAAAGGTTGAGACCGAGTTTGCGTCTCTGACATGGGTAGGCAGACCGTTCCATAAAAATGGAGCTCTATAGGAGAAAGCCCTGCCTCCAGCTGTTTGCTTAGAAATTCTAGGGACAATTAGGAGGCCTGCGTCTTGTGACCGTAGCGTACGTATAGGTATGTACGGCAGGACCAAATCAGAGAGATAGGTAGGAGCAAGCCCATGTAATGCTTTGTAGGTTAGCAGTAAAACCTTGAAATCAGCCCTTGCTTTGACAGGAAGCCAGTGTAGAGAGGCTAGCACTGGAGTAATATGATCAAATTTTTTGGTTCTAGTCAGGATTCTAGCAGCCGTATTTAGCACTAACTGAAGTTTATTTAGTGCTTTATCCGGGTAGCCGGAAAATAGAGCATTGCAGTAGTCTAACCTAGAAGTGACAAAAGCATGGATTAATTTTTCTGCATCATTTTTGGACAGAAAGTTTCTGATTTTTGCAATGTTACGTAGATGGAAAAAAGCTGTCCTCGAAATGGTCTTGATATGTTCTTCAAAAGAGAGATCAGGGTCCAGAGTAACGCCGAGGTCCTTCACAGTTTTATTTGAGACGACTGTACAACCATTAAGATTAATTGTCAGATTCAACAGAAGATCTCTTTGTTTCTTGGGACCTAGAACAAGCATCTCTGTTTTGTCCGAGTTTAATAGTAGAAAGTTTGCAGCCATCCACTTCCTTATGTCTGAAACACATGCTTCTAGCGAGGGCAATTTTGGGGCTTCACCATGTTTCATTGAAATGTACAGCTGTGTGTCATCCGCATAGCAGTGAAAGTTTACATTATGTTTTCGAATAACATCCCCAAGAGGTAAAATATATAGTGAAAACAATAGTGGTCCTAAAACGGAACCTTGAGGAACACCGAAATTTACAGTTGATTTGTCAGAGGACAAACCATTCACAGAGACAAACTGATATCTTTCCGACAGATAAGATCTAAACCAGGCCAGAACATGTCCGCGTAGACCAATTTGGGTTTCCAATCTCTCCAAAAGAATGTGGTGATCGATGGTATCAAAATTCCTGCTATATCATTCGCGTTCCACTCTTATTTGTACAATCGGATTAAACGTGAGAGAACAAATAATACATTCGGAAAAGTATTCAGACCCCTTGACTTTTCCCACATTTTGTTACGTTACAAGCCTTGTTCTAAAATGGATGAAAAAAAAAATGTCCTCATACAATATCCCAAAATGACAAAGCGAAAACAGGTTTTTAGAAATTTCCGAATGCACTGAATACTTTACAAATGCGCTGTATATTCAAAAGTATGTGGAAACCCTTTCATATTAGTGCATTTGGCTATTTCAGCCACACCGTTACTGACAGGTGTATAAAATTCGAACACACAGCCATGCAGTCTCCATAGACAAACATTGACAATAGAATGGCTTTACTGAAGAGCTCAGTGACTTTCATATTCTGCCCTGCTAGAGCTTCCCTGGTCAACTGTAAGTGAAGTGGAAACGTCTGAAAGCAACAACGGCTCAGCCGAAAGTGGTAGGCCACACAAGCTCACAGAACAGGACCGCCAAGTGCAAAATCGTCTTTCCTCGGTTGCAACACTCACTACTGAGTTACAAACCGCCTCTGGAAGCAACGTCAACAGAAGAACTGTTCATCAGGACCTTCAAGAAACAGGTTTCCATGGCCGAGTAGCCACACAAAGGCTAAGATCCCCATGCACAATGCCAGGCGGCTGGAGTGCTGTAAAGCTTGCCGCCATTGGACTCTGGAGCAGTGGAAACACGTTCTCTGGAGTGATGAATCACGCTTCACCATCTGGCAGTCAGACGAACGAATCTGGGTTTGGCTACCTGCCTGAATGCATAGTGATAACTGTACAGTTTGGTGGAGGAGGAATAATGGTCTGGGGCTCTTATTCATCGTTCGGGCTAAGCCCCTTAGTTCCAGTGAAGGCAAATCTTAACACTACATCATACAATGACATTCTAGACGAGTTTGTGCTTCCACCTTTGTGGCAACAGTTTGGGGAAGGCCCTTTCCTGTTTCAGCATGACAATACCTTCGTGAACAAAGCAAGGTCCATAGAGAAATGGTTTGTCGAGATCGGTGTGGAAAAACTTGACTGGCCTGCACAGAGCCCAGACCTCAACCCCATTGAACACCTTTGGGATGAATTGGAACGCTGACTGCGAGCGAGGCCTAATCGCCCAACATCAGTGCCTGACCTCACTAAGCTCTTGTGGTTGAATGGAAGCAAGTCCCCGCAGCAATATACCATCGTCTAGTGGATTGCCTTCTAAGAAAAGTGAAGGCTGTTATTGCAGCAAAGGGGGGATCCAACTCCATATTAATGCCCATGATTTTGGAATAAGATGTTCGACAACCAGGTATCTACATACTTTTGGTCATATAATGTATGTTAATGTAGGCTGCTAAGGTACTAGACTTTGTGTGAGAGCATTTCATGTGAATGGAAACATGTTTTACTTCTGTGTGTCATGACATCATTGATTCATTAATGATCCATCTTGGCAAATTAAAGCTTCTTAAGCAGGTATATAGCCTCTGTCCTGCCTTGTTTGTGATGTTTCAGTGAATGTCCTCAAAGAGATTAGTGGAGTATTTTTGTCATGTTGTTGTAATCACTAGCGAAGGGAAGCAGAGGTTAAATCACTGCTTGCTCAGCAGTGGTGGCACGGGAAGCAGATGTGCTCTGAGACTGACAGGGTTTTAGGGAGAGAGAGAAGGGGGGAAATTATATGGAGAGAGAGGGGGGGGGGAGACAGGGAGAAAGAGAAGGGGAAGGTGAAGGAGAGAGTCGACATTGTGACTGTACAGTATGTGTGTAACTGTGTGAGTTTGTATGTGAGCATGTGTGTGTGTGTGCGAGAAACACAGAGTGTGCGTGTGTGTGTTAGAGAGTGAAAGAGACTGAGATCAGAAGCCCTTCAGGCTGCTCCACACCTGTTGTGGTTAAGCACATCCACAGGCCTCCCATTCAGCACATTGATTGACTATAAAATAATCTCACAGCTGCCACTGACTCAATGGTACAAGCATGTCTGGATTAATTTATTTATTTGTTTATCCTTCATTGAACCTGGAGAGTTTCCAAGCGATAAATCATATTTTAAAAGTGAGGTCTGACCAATGGGATAATAGTACAGTATATGTTCATTTTCAATCAGTCCCTCCGAGACTGACATTATAGAGTATTCCTAAAGCCTATTCATTTTTAGAACTGTCCCTTGTACACTAGTACAACAATGATCTGATATTCACTTCAGTCATGAAAATAAATGAGTAGAGAGCAGGTGTATACTCTGTTCTTTCCCAGTTCTGTGTCAGACCATTGAGCTTTTCCAGTGTGAAAGAGAATCTCATTTGGATCTATGCCGTCATCACGGAGGATTTTTCCCTGGTCACACTTTGCCTGTGGAAGGCAGACGTTCTCAATGTAGAATCATCCTAATCTCACAGTTTGGAAAAGCGTGCAGAATTACATGTTTCTTTTTCCCCCTGCCTCATGTTGATTTGGCCTATCTTAGTTAGCCAGGATGGAGATGTAGAGGCTGAATTAGGCCTTAAAGCTGGATGGGATCTGAAAGTAATCTTATCAACATATTTGATGAACTGGGTCATACGGAACCAATCCTCACGTAGGCTACTAGATACCAGGGAAATAATTCTCACCAATTGCCTGTGCAAAACAAAAGCAGCAAGGAGTTGAACGGTCACATTTCTCCTGCCAATCAGATCACATTGTTTATGTCAGCGTTGTGTTTACATCCTTTAGCCATCATTTCACAGAACTACGCTCTTAGAAGTAAAAGTGCACGGAATAAACTTTTGTGTTGCGTTTCTAGTTCTGAAAAGGGTGTTCGAGGAACCCTTGTGTAAAGGTTCAAACCGGAGCCTTTACATTTTTAACAAATTTAATAATATACTGTAAAGTTGGCAGCCTATCCGATTGGATGCCTGGCTTATTGGAGGCGTGGCTTTCAGGTAAGTTATTTTTCTCTACCCGTTAGCGTAAATGTCATTCCTGTTCATCATGTTAAATTTGTACACTGCAAATAAAAAATGCCCTTGAATAATTTTGCATATTACATATTCTAATATAATATTATTACCATTGCTGATTACATACAGTAATAAAGTGGTAACTATTCCAATGTTGGGATAGGCTGTTGAGGAACTCATACAACTCTGTTAGCCACAAGACTGTCAGTTTTCAACCTTAACATGTGATGACAATACACCAGAACAGATGAACAGGAATTCCATTTACGCTAACGGGTGGCCAACACCTCCACTAACCCCCGCCTCCACTCCAGGGTTCCTCCAGGATCCCGTAGCTACATTGAACCATTAAGGGTTCCTCCAAGAACCCCTCAATTAACTGAAGGGGCAAATAGAAACCATTGACAAGCAATGGTTCCTTGAGGAACTCCAGGGTTCCCCGAGTCACAACTAATTCTAAGACTGTATACATGCACCGCATTGGAATGTAATGCACTGTCGTCACTATACTATTTCCTGTTCTTGGGGGATTACAGTTTAATTCCACTGAATCCCTGAATCACATATAAGGCCATTAGCATCGCTTCCTCCACCTCCATCTCTGTAATGGAACGAGCCAAACTCTGGATTTAGCATTAGCATGGACTCTCCCACACAGGGATGGAGGAGTGTGTTTGAAAATGGGGATGGCAGAACTAGGGTACATGGACACCTACATATCATGCTAGGGTTTTGTGTAACATCTAGGGCTGTTTTTCAGAAACTGTTGTGATATTGTAGAGTCTAAGAATACAAAATCTCCAAACTCAAAACACATAGAGTCAACATATTGAAGACTAGTCTCAACTAATGTTGCACATATGCTAAGGTCAATCGCTGACACATATTCTTCTTTTCATCTCTATGTTTTTCCAGTGGTATCTCTGAGGCACTCTCCGCTGATAATCAGCTGAGCTCTTTTGGAAACAAGCTTGATAACCTTCATGACAAAGACACAATACTGTGTAGATACATCAACACATAAGCCTACATTCAAATCAACCATGGGAAAGTGTTGATCGTACAATTATGCTATTCTTCATATTCTTAGGAAAAGCTTGAATGGTACAAGGTTTTCATCAGCATATGACGAGATGACGTGACTTGAATAACGTCATTTCTATAACGTTGTTCCACAGATCTTAACAATAGAGAATGAAGGCATTTTGTTCAGTAAGAGTTCTAAGTCTGGACTCTTTGCTACATTTTGAGTTAGGCCTAATACTTGCTGTCTATACTTAGCTTGTAGTTCAGTATGAATGTCTTGTATCCACACCCACAATGTATCTACTGTACAGTAGTGTAGAGTATTACCTTATTTATCCCAACTTGGGAAATTTGTTTTATCACAGCATACATCATCAATAACTTATAAGGACAGGACACGCAACAATGACAGACACATAATACCATTTAAAAAAGAAATAAACACATAGAAACTTGAGTCTATTGAATGTCAACCTAAGTAACATAATACAAAAATCCCCATCAGAATCTGCCCTTTGAATCTAGAGATGCTGGTCCCCGTTTTCCTCTACAACCGCCAAAACTCTCACGGGAGTCGTCTGAAGGTAACCGGCACCGGTTTAAAATATAAATGGAAGTATGGAGGTAGTTTTGTGGCTACTCCAAAAAATGTGTTAAATCAAAGATAATTCGTAAAATTCCAAATAACTTCACAGATCTTTATTGTAAAGGGTTTAAACACTGTTTCCCATGCTTTTTCACTGAACCATAAACAGTTAATGAACATGCACCTGCAGAACGGTCATTAAGACACGAACAGCTTACAGACGGTAGGCAATTAAGGTCACAGTTATGAAAACTTAGGACACTAAAGAGGCCTTTCTACGGACTCTGAAAAACACAAAAAGAAAGATGCCAAGGGTCCCTGCTCATCTGCGTGAACGGGCCTTTAGGCATGCTGCAAGGAAGCATGCGGACTGCAGATGTGGCCAGGGCAATAAATTGCAATGTCCGTACTGTGAGACGCCTAAGACAGCGCTACAGAGAGACAGGACGGACAGCTGATCGTCCTCGGTGTGGCAGACCACATGTAACAAAACCTGCACAGGATCGATACATCCGAACATCACACCTGTGGGACAGCTACAGGATGACAACAACAACTACCCGCGTTACACCAGGAACGCACAATCCCTCCATCAGTGCTCAGACTGTAAACAATAGGCTGAGAGGGGCTGGACTAAGGGCTTGTAGGCCTGTTGTAAGGCAGGTCCTCACCAGACATCACTGGGAACAACGTCACCTACAGGATTCGCATTTATCGTCGAAGGAATGAGCGTTACATCGAGGCATGTACTCTGGAGTGGGATTGATTTAGAGGTGGAGGGTCCGTCATGGTCTGGAGCGGTGTGTCACAGCATCATCGGAGTGAGCTTGTTGTCATTGCAGGCAATCTTAACGCCATGCGTTACACGGAGGACATCCTCCTCCCTCATGTGGTACCCTTCCTGCAGGCTGACCCTGATCTTAACTTTGCATGACAATGCCACCAGCCATACTGCTCGTTCTGTGTGTGATTTCCTGCATGACAGGAATGTCAGTGTTCTGCCATGGCCAGCGAAGAGCCCGGATCACAATCCCATTGAGCATGTCTGGGACCTGTTGGATCGGAGGGTGAGGGCTAGGGCCATTCCCCCCAGAAATGTCCGGGAACTTGCAGGTGCCTTGGTGGAAGAGTGGGGTAACATCTCACAGCAAGAACTGGTAAACCTGGTGCAGTCCATGAGGAGGAGATGCACTGCAGTACTTAATGCAGCTGGTGGCCACACCAGATACTGACTGTTACTTTTGATTTTGACCCTCCCTTTGTTCAGGGACACATTATTCCATTTCTGTTAGTCACATGTCTATGGAACTTGTTCAGTTTATGTCTCAGTTGTTGAATCTTGTTATGTTCATAGAAATATTTACACATGTTAAGTTTGCTGAAAATAAATGCAGTTGACAGTGAGAGGACGTTTCTTTTTTTGTTGAGTTTATATATCTTGAGCTTTCTTACATCTCCTAGATATAGGACAGACACTTCAAAACCTTACTCCTTATTCATACTTTTTATAATGTATTTTTTTGCCATTATGAATGTGTTTTTCAATGCTATAGGCTATGGGCTATGGTAGTAAAGGCCAAATTCAATATTTAATGAAAAAATGCTTTATTTATTCTTTTTTCATACATAAAAGGTCCTACATTTCAAAATCAAAGAGCTAAATGATCCATGGTATGACCATGTTAAAACAATTCCATTTCAGCTTGGAAAAATTATTAGATTTGTAAAAAGTAATCAACATAAGGGCATTTAGTCTTTTTTTCCACAATGTCATGGTGAAATGTTTTGTTGATTTCACGTTGAAACCACATTAGTTGACAACCCAACCAAATGTAAGAACTGACGTCTGTGCCTAGTGGGTCCTTATCTATTCAGGAAGTGTCTTATCTTTCCAGGAAGTCTCTTGAGATAAGAAAACATCAACTTTTCAAGAGAGATATCCCCCTATCTGCTGTCATATCTCTTTCCATTTACCGAGGCAAACACAAAATTGTTTCTGAGAAGTAGATCTCGATGTAGAGGGAAGAGAAAGGGTGTGGTGGCCCTGAGAAATGGGTCGTGTAAAGTGAAGCCACATGGAATACGAGAGGCAGGGAGAGGATGCCATCTGCCAGAAGCCACTGTTGCCATGGCCAACTTCACCATCCCACCTGGGCCATGTACTCTAACTGTACACACCAAGAACGGCGAAATAGAGTTCTCTAGTCAAAGGATTACTGCAATTTTCAGTGGAAAAGTTCAATGGGACAGTGGGGCCTCCTTGGAAAGCACCTGAATGTTAGATCGAAGACAGGGTCGATCTGTACTGTTTAAGGGCACATTCCTCAGACGTACACAGACCCAACACGAAACAGGCTATCGCTCCTGTATGTGTAAACCCAGACCTCAGACCTGGGTCATTGGTGGGAATGGCTGGTATCCCACTCATGCAAGGCCATATGGTGCTTACAGTATGGAATAGCTGGCTGAGCCAATCAGAGCCATGCCTCAGGCCTTGAAGTCCCAGCACACAGGTTACCATAACAATGGTGTCACTGGATGCGAGTGGGGTCTGTGAGTGTGTAAATCCAGGGCCAGGGAGTTCCGCTTTGGTCACTTTGCCTCTATCCCCTACACCAGGGATCATCAACTAGATTCAGCCGCGGGTCCATTTTTTTCTGGAATGGAAATTTGTAGACTGCAAATTGATCGCAAGAAGCCCAAACAGATATACAGTAGTTGAACTAAAACATAATCATTTCAAACCTTGCTTACGTATAATTCACGTGTCTCTCTATTATGGGTGGGAATACTTGGGAACAGATTTCTTAAATTGAAATGACTTGGAGCTGATTTCCGGGTGTTTTTACAGTCTTTTATGTCCAACAATACAAATTCCACACATTCCTTTACTTTTTTTCAGTAAACTTGGGGGCCAGTTGAGGAACCCTGCCCTACAACATAGAGATGACATTTATAGTACATACATCAGCAGAGTTGTCTGCTTCATGTGTGAGTTACACGTTTCCCTCGACACGGTTGTGTTTAGAACAGAGGGCTCTGATGAGTGCTGTTGTGAGCGAGAAATCACAAACACTAAAAATAATATGATATCTTTTGAAAATCTTTAGAAATAGACAAAGCATTTGATTGAATTCATTTTAATACATTAAAACGAAAAACAATTGCTCACATTGATTGGAATCTGTAAAATAGAACAGCGGAATTTGGAGATGTCTATTTCTCGAATCCTTACTCTTCCAACGGCCCATTGTGGTTAGTACGGCCGAACAGTACTTCAGTGTTCTCTGAAGGAGAGAAGTGGGATGGAGCATCATAACACAATATTCTGTCTGTTCCAGTCTGATTTGCACTTTCCACTCTCTCTTTGTGTAAGCGTTCCACTCCCTCATTGTGCATTTACAGTAACAAGGACCAAACTACTCGTTTCATTTCCTCATGTGAAAAAAATAATGGTTTGAGATGTCACATATTTTTGGGGATCTGTTTTGTATCTTCTTCCTACGAGTAAATTGTTAGACTTTTAGATCATCTGCGATAATTCTCTACTTCTGCCTCTTAATCTTTTTAGGGTATTTTTCTCAACTCGCTGAATAAAATTATTCTCACACCCTAAGGTGCTCTTACTTGATTATTAATCGTGTCTTAGCAAACATCAAAGGCAGAAAATGATTATCATATTATAGAAAATGTTCTACCTTGACCTAAAAAGGATCAGCTCACCAAAAATGGGAGTATTTCAAGACATGATACCCTTGTGCCTATGTGCTTTTGCGCCTTTGTCCGTGGTGAATTGAAGAATAACACCATGGATGATATCTGCTGTTGGAACACTTCCAAGAGTATTTCATGTAGTCGAGCGGGTAAAACAGGAATCCCGTAAGCCCACAAGCCTGCTGCTTTCAACTAAGCTCAATTTCTATGTAGGAGGTTAGTGACATTGTATGATTCGTTAACTCCTTAGAAATACACTCTCGGCAACTCAACACAAGTGCAAAGTCATTCCTGAAATGAAAATGAATGAATTCATTGTGAAATAAATCATAATCTGTAGGTTCGAAGAACGTATCTGAAGTATACGTGTAGCAAAAAAAGTAGCAAAAGCTGATTTCAGAAAACAGGGATATTGTTAGATTTTACTCAGCTGAAACACATTTGAGTTGGTTAAGAGTTCCTATAAAACCTTTTTTTATAACTTGTCATGTGGATTACTTTCATAGATCCATAATTGAATTCCCATTTTCACTAGATCGTACTCTTGCAATGTGATCTGTGCTGTGCGTCATCATTGATAGTGGATCAATCAACACAACCCCATGTCAGTGTCTAGCTCCTTGACAGCCATGGGATAACAACATTCCACACGCACACACACTCAATGAATGAATGAATGGAAAGGGCCCCATTACATAATGTTGGTCAATGAACCATATTTGCATCCACCTTGCCTCAATCACTGTCAGAGGTCATTGTTACAGGGGCGTAGGCATCAGGCACAGCACACACAATAGAAAGTCATAGGCATCCTGTGTGTCCCTTAAACACAGATTACCTAATGTGGCTCTTTAAAGGTCCAACCCAGCCATTTTTATCTCAATATCAAATCATTTATGTACCTTACTGTTTTTAATTCAAATAGTAAAAAAAAATATTTAAAAAAAGCTTTTTAGCAAAGAGACATTTCTCATGCAAGAATTTAACTCGGACTGTCTGGGAGTCGTCTGAGTGGGGAGGGGGAAACTGAAAACTAGCAGTTATTGGCAGTGAGGTTTGGAACTCTCTTTCTTATTGGTCTATTAACTCATTTACTGCCTGGTGATGTCACCAGGCAGGCCAAAACTCCCTCCCACCAAAACAGGCTGAAATTGCAGCCAGTCTATTCAAACAGCTCTTACAATAGAACGTCATTATCATAATTCTCACAATTCCACAGTATTATTCCAACATCATAGCATGGAAATATATATAACACAGGGGAAAAAAATCTCATTTTTAACTGCACTGGGCCTTTAAGATATATAACCACACTGCAGTGGGTCTTAATGACAGGAGGCATGAGTCATCAGGCCTGTCTTACATAACTGAGTCACTCCCCCACCCTGCATACTGCTCCACACCCAGACCCATTCATTCACATTCACACACCACTGGAACCTACTACTACTAAGCCTTTTACTGCCTTTCATTGACTAGGGCCAATACATGGCCAATCATGCTCTGTACAAATGCTGTGTTACTGTGAATTGCAAAATCTATGGACAAAGCGGAGCTTTTCAGAAAGAAATTGCAACGGAAATGTATTTAGGATATTCCTCCTGCTTTGATTAGTTGTATTCTAAACGCACACACATCGCCTGACTCACTCACAGGCCTTGTATGAATACTCCACAATTAACAGAAAGAGCAGGACCCCAGCTGCGACTGCTGCTGTTGCTCTGATGCCCAACAGCTTTCTCCCAAATCAGGGCCTTTCATGTAGCCAGACTTCCAGTCAATGAAAGGTCCTGGGCTTAGTCATTTAGACCTGTAGTAAGAGCATTTCTGTCTGTGTGACTTCCGTCGGGCCAAATCAAATCAAATGTTGCTGGTCACATGCACACGGTTAGCAGATGTTATTGTGAGTGTAGCGAAATGCTTGTGCTTCTAGTTCCGACAGTGCAGCAATATCTAACATGTAATCTAACAATTCCACAACAACTATCTAATACACACAAATCTAAGTAAAGGAATGGAATAAGAATATATACATATAAATATTTGGACGAGCAATGACAGAGCGGCATAGGCAAGATGCTATAGGTGGTATAAAATACAATATATACATACAGTGCCTTGCGAAAGTATTCGGCCCCCTTGAACTTTGCGACCTTTTGCCACATTTCAGGCTTCAAACATAAAGATATAAAACTGTATTTTTTTGTGAAGAATCAACAACAAGTGGGACACAATCATGAAGTGGAACGACATTTATTGGATATTTCTAACTTTTTTAACAAATCAAAAACAGAAAAATTGTGCGTGCAAAATTATTCAGCCCCTTTACTTTCAGTGCAGCAAACTCTCTCCAGAAGTTCAGTGAGGATCTCTGAATGATCCAATGTTGACCTAAATGACTAATGATGATAAATACAATCCACCTGTGTGTAATCAAGTCTCCGTATAAATGCACCTGCACTGTGATAGTCTCAGAGGTCCGTTAAAAGCGCAGAGAGCATCATGAAGAACAAGGAACACACCAGGCAGGTCCGAGATACTGTTGTGAAGAAGTTTAAAGCCGGATTTGGATACAAAAAGATTTCCCAAGCTTTAAACATCCCAAGGAGCACTGTGCAAGCGATAATATTGAAATGGAAGGAGTATCAGACCACTGCAAATCTACCAAGACCTGGCCGTCCCTCTAAACTTTCAGCTCATACAAGGAGAAGACTGATCAGAGATGCAGCCAAGAGGCCCATGATCACTCTGGATGAACTGCAGAGATCTACAGCTGAGGTGGGAGACTCTGTCCATAGGACAACAATCAGTCGTATATTGCACAAATCTGGCCTTTATGGAAGAGTGGCAAGAAGAAAGCCATTTCTTAAAGATATCCATAAAAAGTGTTGTTTAAAGTTTGCCACAAGCCACCTGGGAGACACACCAAACATGTGGAAGAAGGTGCTCTGGTCAGATGAAACCAAAATTGAACTTTTTGGCAACAATGCAAAACGTTATGTTTGGCGTAAAAGCAACACAGCTCATCACCCTGAACACACCATCCCCACTGTCAAACATGGTGGTGGCAGCATCATGGTTTGGGCCTGCTTTTCTTCAGCAGGGACAGGGAAGATGGTTAAAATTGATGGGAAGATGGATGGAGCCAAATACAGGACCATTCTGGAAGAAAACCTGATGGAGTCTGCAAAAGACCTGAGACTGGGACAGAGATTTGTCTTCCAACAAGACAATGATCCAAAACATAAAGCAAAATCTACAATGGAATGGTTCAAAAATAAACATATCCAGGTGTTAGAATGGCCAAGTCAAAGCCCAGACCTGAATCCAATCGAGAATCTGTGGAAAGAACTGAAAACTGCTGTTCACAAATGCTCTCCATCCAACCTCACTGAGCTCGAGCTGTTTTGCAAGGAGGAATGGGAAAAAATGTCAGTCTCTCGATGTGCAAAACTGATAGAGACATACCTCAAGCGACTTACAGCTGTAATCGCAGCAAAAGGTGGCGCTACAAAGTATTAACTTAAGGGGGCTGAATAATTTTGCACGCCCAATTTTTCAGTTTTTGATTTGTTAAAAAAGTTAGAAATATCCAATAAATGTCGTTCCACTTCATGATTGTGTCCCACTTGTTGTTGATTCTTCACAAAAAAATACAGTTTTATATCTTTATGTTTGAAGCCTGAAATGTGGCAAAAGGTCGCAAAGTTCAAGGGGGCCGAATACTTTCGCAAGGCACTGTAGGTATTCCTCTTGTCCAGATGGGAGAGGGCAGTGTGCAGTGTGATTGCGATTGCATCATCAGTGGACCTAATGGGCCAGTAAGCAAATTGAAGTGGGTCTAGGGTCACCATCCGATCATTCTCATTCTTCACATTCTCTAGCTCAGGGCTGTTCAATTCCGATCCTTGAGGGCCGAAACACTTATTTTTTTTGTTTCTACCTAGTAGTTAATTGCACTCACCTGGTGTTCCAGGTCTAAATCAGTCCCTGATTAGAAGGAGAGGATGAAAACCAGAAAAGGCTTTGGCCATCCAGGAGCGACATTGACAGCCCTGCAGCTCATTGCCTTCAGCTTGACCCGAGCATGCTTTTGTTTTTCTCTTCTAACTTCAAACAGATTGATTCTAAATGTTTAAGGTGATAGTTTTATACCTATTTTGACATGTGTTCATATTCTCTTAAAATGATTGTGTATGCTATTACTGTCCTTTTCATTGAAAATAGGGCCTGCACATTTGATTTTGTCATAGCTCACTTGGATCACATCTTCATGTTTGAGGTTTTGTATTGCAGTCCGAAGGGTTGTTTATATTTAAGTAGAATAACATAATTGTGTATTGATATCAGTATTACGCTCGGCGACTGACATGTCGTCCTCCACCAATAATGGTAATGGCCTCTCAGTGACTGTATGTTTTTCTACTGACACTTAGTGGTAAGAATGATAACTGCACACTGTTGTTCTTTTGCGCAGGTAAAAGCATGTCTGTCGATTGTGTACAGGTTACATCAACGATCAACACAACTTAAAGGGGCAATTTCGCTAAATGAATTTGAAGTTAATTCATGCCAATGATCTTGATTACAGCAATCTGACAATCAGTTTGTTATAGTTTGTCAATTACTAGAGGGTTTTGAATTTCCTGGAAACAATCATTTCAACACTCCATTGAACTGAAATATCCTATCCAAGTCACTGAGCACACTGGGTGTCAGTATAGTACACTGACACATTGGCTCACAGGCATAGCATAGAGACTGTTTTTCTCTGTACTGGTCCTCCCTGCCTTGTAAGGATAAAGGCATTTGATTGTCAACTGGTGTCGGTCAAATATGATCCCCTAACATGGGCACTAACGTAATTAGACATAAATAGCTCTTGTCTCAATACATTGTGTAACTAGATACCAGCCCGCATACGGGTGGCAGGTAGGTTAGTGTGTTGGGCCATTAACTGAAATGTTCCTAGTTCGAATCCCTGAGCTGGCGAGGTGAAAAATCTGTTGATGTGCCCTTGAGCAAGGTAATAACCCTAATTACTCCGGGGTCACTGTTAACAATGGTAGACTCTGGCTATGACCTCACCTTCTCAGGGAGAGTGGGATATGCAAAAACATATTTCTAATACACACTTGTACATCTGTGAAATCGGACAAATATAAGCGCCCACGTAATTATTATTATACCCCTGCAGAGAAGATCCTCTGTGTAGCACCAACATCTACAGTACAATAAAAAGGAGAGAAATACAATATGGAGACATCAGAAGGAATCTGAAGAGTTGGAGTAAATAGTGAAGTTCACAAGTTATAATGAAAGATTCATACCAACGGCGTACATGATCTTATTGAGTTTTACCCCATACTTGTATATAAAAAATATATTCTCATGGTAAAGAATCATTTCCGCTCAAAAACACTCCATTGATGCAAACACTTCCTAACAGATACGACATCAGGCAAACCAGGCGTTGCTTTGGCGAACACATTTATTACTTGACTGTACATTCTATGCAGACGTATGGCGTGTACATCCATCACAGGCTCTCCAGCAGATTAAATGGCCCTGAGGGAATCTGTTAAAACATACAACCGTTGCATTGTGCCGCTGTGGCTACATTGCATTTCAATGTATGTTTAGACTACTAACGGGCTAATCAAAGTATGGTATAATTACAGGGACTTACAGGGACAGATGTACTGTCCCATGCCTAAAAGGATGTATTTCAAACAGCATTCTGTCCGGCAGCACAACATCAGCAACTTGGAAAAATAAGAGATTTGTAAACTGTTTGTGGCACTGCAGAAATTCATATGCATTTGAAGTTAAACAATAATGCATAGTTCAAGTAGGCAAACTGAAGTGATATGTGAGTTGTTAATGTGAATATTTCGGTTGGTTACATTTACTCAAACGCAGTGTATGGGGCACCTAAAACAGGTTACAGACAGTATTTACAACAATGCAAGAAATTGTAAAAAGTTATAAAAATACACAAGCAATCAGATGATTGAACTAAGTCTTGCAAAGTCGTTCAGAAGTTCTGCCGATGACATCCAAAAGTCAACTTCCGGCTTTCTGTAGATGTCTATGATGTTCAAGAGAAATAGAAAAAATATCACTAAGGGTCAGCGGACTCTGTCTTCTCTTGATGCTGTTTATTCTACTCCTTTCATAAACTCCAAGAACTCTGGAAACCAAGAGGAGGAAAAAAGGGAGTCAATTAAGTGAATTATTTCCCTCACGACACTGCTTTGCCTGTGAATAACACAGCATGTCACCATGCATAATTCATATTCCCAATTTCCTTTTCTAGCAGAGAAGTATCCATAGAACTGTTCGATTGCGTCAGTATCACGAATAAAATACATAAATGCTTCTGTCTCGACACTATGTGCTTTTATCTCCCATTTCCAAAAGTTTACCGTCATAGTCGATTTTCCCGTCGTTGTTCTTGTCCCCGTCCTTCATGAGCTCCTCGATGTCATCCTCGGTGATGGCCTCCCCTGTGGCCTCCAGCATCCCCTTCAGCTCCTCCAGGTCTATGTAGCCGTCCGCATTCCTTGGGGGCCATAGAGGATACGTTTCTTTATTGCCTGATTTCACAGATGTATGCTTTAAAATGCACTGCGATTGGGCGAGAGACATGGCATAGGCCAGACACATCAAACATACAAATTCATAAAATGACTGCTTAAGGACTCTTACGCCTCCCTTCCCCATTATGCAACTGTGCCCCCTCCTTATACTCAATATTACACCCCCCAAGATCCCTGCGCACTGCACATAGTGTTCTTCCGCAATCCTATAATTTCAATATCCATGATCGTTTGACAGTTAGTTACATTTCACGTTTTCACTATTGCACGTTCCCAAATGAGTGCCTCCATCCCATACTCCTAGTATCCTCCTCATTTGTTCATAAGGGTCAGTGCATGTTGAACAACATCATTTCTGTACCGGACCAGTTTACACTGGGGAGTCTGTAGCGTTTAGGAGAGGAGGATTATACTGCTTCACAAATCGGTTAACCGGGGAACATGCCTGTTTCTGTATTCAAAAATATTACATAGTTGCCTCCTCAAACAATGACAAGTAGACAAAAACAGAAACAAACTAGCACCCAAGCTAAATCTCTGCAGCGTACATTCCTGTGTATTTGTCTATCCTGGTGGTACTAGGCTGTGGGTACTTAGTTGGGTAAGACTATAAAGAGTTACGTTTACAGAGTTCATCCCCCTCGTGAATCTCCTTATGTACTTATGAGGACAAACGTACTTGTCAAACATGCGGAAGAGGTCCGCCAGTTCCTCCTCTGTCTTTCCTTTGCTGTCGTCTTTCATGCACCTCACCATCATCACCAGGAACTCGTCAAAGTCCACCGTCCCACTGCCTGCAAAGACATGTCAACAGAATGATGTCACACCACCTTTTGGATCAAGGAGCCTATCTTTGATATAGCAGCTACATGTGACCAGATCCTCCACTCAGCCATGTGATGCTTGTATTTTGTGTGTTTACAGTCTGACAAAGAACAGTGTCCAACTGTCCCTGCCGGGCCATCAATGAGCCATGAATTGGCCTTTTGATGAGCAGAACACTTGTGTCTGCCTTTTGTTGTGTACCATCCTCATCCACTGCTGATGAGCTAACCTCTTACTCTAACACGTGATTGGCGATAGGAATTATTCATGGGAAACGCATTTGCCTATTGTAGTCATTTGAGTCTGTTCTCTTCCGTGTGAGCCGTGTGTGTTTACCGTCTTCATCCACCTCGTCGATCATCTCCTGCAGCTCCTCGGGGGTGGGGTTCTGCCCCAGCATCCTCATCACCTTGCCCAGCTCCTTGGTGCTGATGCAGCCATCCTCTGCATCCTGGACGAAGATGTCAAAGGCTGCCTTGAACTCTGCAACACACAGCACAGCACAGCACATGACCACGGTCAGTTCTTCTTCTTCTCCCCCCTCCCCTTTTGTTTTCATGGTCAGTTCTATGTGTAGGCTACTTTAGTGTAAGATATACTTTTTTTAGTCAATCAAATGATTTGGTTCCTACGAGTGGTGCAGCGGTCTAAGGCACTGTATCTCAGTGTAAGAGGTGTCACTGTAGTCCCTGGTTTGAATCCAGGCTGTCATTTTATTCGACCGTGATTGGGAGTCCCATAGGGCGGCGCACAATTGGCCCAGCTTCGTCTGGGTTTGGTAGGCCGTCATTGTAAATAAGAATTTGTTCTTAACTAGTTAAATAAATAAAAAAATTGATCCTCTGAGATATCTAGAATGTACTTTTCATCTTGGCCTGAAGGAGAGAATGGTACACATTTTAGGCCAAATATTGATTTAGATGTGATTAAATTTAGTAGAGTTGAAGATATATATCCCACATGAAGAAACATTTATGCATAGGCCTCAGAGACCGACATAGATTAGTAAACCATAAAGAAATTCAGATGTAGTGTTTCCCCTATATGTTTTTAGCAGCGGCGCACCCACGCTGCGAAATTGTGGCCACCACAAAAAAAAAATACGACTTTGCCACCGCTACTGAAAGAATTCCTAGGGGAAACACTGAGGATGAACACATTTTACATACCATTTTTCTGCTCGTCTGTCAGCTGCTCTACCTATTGAAGAAATGGAACGTTTTCAGAAGCAGTCGAGCCAATATCTGTTATTGAATCCACTCTGGGATGTCTTTTACAACCCCAAATCCTAACTTTGATTTACTTTTGATTTTCCATTCGTGCAATTAACACGTGTACAACATCTACGCTCTGCCCGTCATTTTAATCTCATTTGTGGCATTTTCAAATTCAGCTCAGACAAGGCCCAGTCCTAAACCATAAAAATGTTGATCGAGAAAATAATCCTTCAGGGGATATACAGTAGACTCCACAAGGTGGAACCAATTCTCTGGAGCAGTTCACCTCAAATATCGCCTTAGTTTACACAAAGTTTATTTTGGTCCTTCACACTTGGTCGTCCGTCCCTCACGAAACACAAAACCTATATTTCATACATGAGGCCTGGGCCAGTGAGAGGCAGGGGTTAAAAAAACATTGACAGGAGGATCAGAAACAGCAGATACAGGACAGGATACACGGTGCTTTAAATTAGCATAGCTGTGGATCTGGTTCAACAATGGCACAGTAATCCAGGAAAAGCTACCGCGAATGAGAGAGGGAGACAGCTGCTTACGTAAGAGTTATTGTCTGTCGTCCACAACAAATTAAACACACATTCCTCTGGTGATGATATATTGGGGGGGGAAAGAGCCATGTCCATCTAAACATCGACACACACACACACACACACACACACACATTCCAGTCTGTTTCCCTGCAGTTGACTCCTCTAGCTGTAATGCCCAGTAGAGACACGGGTAGCCCAGACCAGCCCATCAGCCACCAGGCAGCAGGCAGAGATAGCTAGACAGATGAACAAACAGCTCTCCCATTGGCTCACACAGATAATGCTGGAATTCAGCTGTGTGTGTGTGTGTGTGTGTGTGTGTGTGTGGGGTGGGGGGGTATCTAGACCTGAAGCCCTCTTCTGGCACCACAGAAACACACACGCAGGAGGCTAGGAGCAACTGGCCAAAATTAGCCGATGAGAAGTGGGACTGCTCCATTTGTAGTCATGAATGAAACCACAGTGTGGACCAGGGGCTTGTCCTGCTTCTGACCCCTGGCGTGCTCCTATCAACCCTGATAGGCTTCAAGAGGCACAAGGTCTATATACGTACGGTGTCTCACCTCACTTGTCAAAGGATGGTGTTGTGTGTGTTCGCTTGACAGACACAGTTTGCAATGGAAGTTGAATCATCTGAGCAATGTCAGAATTACAAATGGCTAAATTGTTGTAAGGGGAATATCCAAATGTACCTCATTTAAATTAATTGTTGATCTGAAACATTGTAGTTTGTAGTTTAAAACTGTTAAAAACATAAAAGTGTTATTAAGTGGATTTTTACCCTCAATACTAAATATTACAGGTACTTCATTCTATTTAAGGGTGAATCCTACCCTCAGGTGCTGAAGTGTTCATTTGAAATAGTAACCTACATAAACCTTTACAGTCCAAAAGAGAGAAATCTGACAACAAAATATTCTTAAACTTAAACCATTAAACTATTCTTAAACTTAACTTGGCGGAGTTCACAATTAAACCAAAACAGCATTTTCATCCATGTCACCTATCACTGAAATCCAAAGTGGAACAATATTCAAAGCAAACCTTTCATGATGATGTTACCTACTAAATACAAACACTTTCACATTCTCTACAAACAATATACCCTGTTGTAGAAGTGGAGTGGGACGTACCGCTGCTTTGTAGATGTCGTTCATGATGGAAGCTTGGCTTGGCCGCTGCCTGTCTGTCTGTAGGATGTAGTGGCACAGAGGAGCGAGGTAGAGCACAGCTAGGAGCAGGACACTGGCCCCATCCTGGGAGGGTTTTATAGCTGGAGCCTGGCAGGGCCTGGTCCCTCCCTACCCTGCTTGCCTGCCCGCCTGCCCATCCCCTTGGGTGTCTCGCGTGCGTGTGTGCGTGTGTGTGTGTGTGTCATTGGGCCGATCTATCACAATCACCACCAGGCTCAGATAAAAATGTAGCTGCTCTTAGGGGGTACACTTTGGAATGGAATGAAGTGAAGGGGCACGCATGGCGAACCTTAATCTCCAGGGAGGGAGCTAGAGACACTCAACATTCCACCATCAGTCGTAGACCAGAGGGGCAGGGGAGAGGGGCATGGAGGGCAGACCAGAGCAAAACGGGGCTTGGGACAGGAGGGGGCAGAGGGTGGGCAACTTTGAATAGAGGATCCCCCATTTAGAGGGCTAGGGATACGAGTCCGTGGACTGGGGACGGGAGTGGGAGGCAGAGCGGTTCAGACAAACGGGTTAAAGCCTGCCATTAACAAACACAATCAAAGAGATGTGTGTTTGTGGGTTGGGTAGGGTGTGTGTGTGTGTGTGTGTGTGCGTGCGTGTGTGTGTGTGTTTGTGTGTGTGTGTGGGTGTCTGTGTGTTTAACTAATACCCATTTAACCGACAAGGGTTTTACTTCTATTTTCAATTATCTTATCTGACACTTTCCATTTAAAATGTAATCTAACACCCTCCAAATGGCGATTGCACAGTATAATGTGCAGTTTCTGTAATGCACAAATCATCAATAATTGACCAGCAGAATTTTACAACATAGCATTTTGAAGGGGGAAATGTTTTATCTTTTTACATTTTTATATACAGTTTAACAATAGGTATTTATAGGTATACAATTAACATTATATTATACCGTGGGTGGCAGGGTAGCCTAGTGGTTAGAGCGTTGAACTAGTAACCGAAAGGTTGCAAGTTTGAATCCCCGAGCTGACAAGATACAAATCTGTCGTTCTTCTCCTGAACAGGCAGGTAACCCGTTGTTCCTAGGCCATCATTGAAAATAAGAATTTGTTCTTAACTGACTTGCCTAGGTAAAAAAAAAAAAATTATGTTGAGCCTTTATAAACTACATTCAGTCAGCAGAGGGCGCTGTTGTTTTAATAGAGTTGTTACGCAGCTAGGTGTGCTACAGTGTATCCCATTTATCAACAGGGTGCTCAAGTCAGAAATCTGGGTCAAATACAAGAACTTCAATTTGCCTGAAAACATTGAATGAAATTAACACCTTAGACCATTCCTTTGTGTGTTGATGTGTATCATGGGAACAGACAAGTGTGGATGTGGAACGAAATACTAAGCCGCACCTCAGCTCACCCCTCTTGACACATCTGAACACAAGTCATGTCCTCAGCCACAAAATATCCAATACTTTCCTGCTCCTGTGCTTCGCTACATTCTCCCCACCACCCCACTGACTTGGATAGGAAAGGACAGTAGTCACCCCAAAGGCATCATGCATGTGCCTTGTGTGCCTCGTCAATCTCATCCATTTGTAGGAGAGAACAGCATACATACACAGTTTCTTCTAAAACCTCACCATGCATGACGGTTCTGAGACCCACGTAGTGCGACAGAAGGTGTGGTGTTGAGGCAGGGACTCTAAAGGCTGGTGATCCTGCTGGGTTCCAATGGGATGCTAATGGGGACTGGCACAGCTTATGAACATTGCAACACAACAACACAACAGCCCAGAAAGAGAGAGAAAGAGAGTAGGGGAGAGAGAGAGAGAGAGAGAGAGATATGAAGAAGAGCATCAGTCACACATAAATCATTATCATTCACAGAGGTAGATAGAACCCTCATAGAGAGAGAAATGCCCCACGAATAAAGAGGCTTCACAGACAGAAGGCTGAACTGAACAACATCAGTCATGAATTCATTGCCCTCACAGACAGATAGTTCTAACAGGGAGACCCTGCCTGAATCCAACAGCTATCACTCTCTTTAGTGTACACAACACAACACACAACAATCCACAACACGAAAAGGGATGAAATCTCAACATGGATTTCTATAGAGAGAAGATATATATAAAAAAAAATTAAATAATATTGTGGTTTAGTACGTGACTAGCGCAAAGGATTATGGGAGAATGAAGCAGGAGATACTGTCATTCCTACAGTAGTCATCACTTCAGTCTTTCCCATTTCGCCCTCAAAAGGCAAAAAACGATGCTTGCAGTGATACGGTGAAAGACGTCCCCACGTCACCTGCTGCACCTAACTCCACTTGATATGCAAGGTAAGCTAGGTGTCACCATTGGTGTGGGTGTCACCATGGCTATCATCTCCACTCAAAGCATACTGATGAGTCAATCTACAGTGTCCAGCAGACAGATGAGCGGAGTGTGTGTTGAGTTCCAGTATTAGCAGCTCTACAAGGGGCAGTAGATTCTAATGTAAAGCCTCTACTCTCTCTCTCTCTGACTGAACCAGAAACACACAGACGGAATGAGCTCTATCGACTGTGGGATGGCAGCCTGACAGAGCATGGAGAAGCCCACATCAATAGGAGCATACGGAGTGTAGTTTTCACTGGAGCACTTCACCAATTTCCTCTTACAGAGGAAGGGGCTGCTGACGAAAGAGCCAACCATATCTCCACACATCATGATCAGACAGCGCATCTCAAATCCTCAAATCACCCGCACACCGTTTTTTGAGAGGTTGCCATAGAAACCCTGCCGGGTTGTAGCTGCAGACAAGGAGAGGAGATGAGGAGAGCTACCCCCCCCCCCCCGCCACATTTTGTCCTCGCAGTCACTGTATTCCTCGTTCTTCTCCTTTGCCTTTTGCACAGACGAATGCACACACGCACACACAGGTTTGGCAATCATTATTTATTCCCTGGTAACCTTAATCAGAACCATTTATGCAAATGTTATGGATGACTTAATCCACGTGTCCAAATGATTATATTTCATGTGTCATAGCGAAGATAAAAAATGAACTTCGTTGGGTGCCTTGACTTGGGACGGATCAGGTTAGGAATAGTATTAAAGGTTTGCACTAGCCTAGCCAGCAAATTCTGTAAGTTCATATGGTTGCTTCAAAATAGGTTCAATTCACCATTTTGTTAGGTTAAATGGTCTTTCTATTGGAAAAGGGACAAAATATCAAATCGTCAATATTTTAAGAATCTGGCCCCTGCATTCTTCAAACCAAGTGTGTAATATTGTTTTCATGTTACAGCGTGCAACCACAGTTCCTCTGTTAGTGATATTTAATTAATTGTATTGCATAAAGGTTGTCAGAGAAATGATTTGCTGTTTTATTGTCATGCAGGCCAGGTGTCTCCCTCTATGTCTCTCCTCTGTCTCTCTCTCCTTGGTTGGAGGGTTACTCCGAGTCCATCAGCCTCTCTCTTCCCCCCTCTCTCACTCTCTCTCTCTCACCCTCTCTCCCTTTCTCTCTCTCACCCTCTCTCACTCTCTCTCTCTCACCCTCTCTCCCTTTCTCTCTCCTAACTCTCATTCTCCCCTCTCTCTTTCCCCTTTCTCTCTCCTCACTTAACTCTCTCCCTCTTATCTGCTCTCTCGCCCCCCCCCTCTCTCTCCCTCCCTCTCTATCTGGGGTGTATTCAGAGTGAAGGACTAAAAGGGGGAGTGGTTCTGGGCAATTTATGTCTTTCTATACAGCGAGCACTCCTCCAGCCAACACTTACCACTCAGAGGGGAACCTGTATTCTCTCTGCTCTCAAACGGTGACACACGTCAGACTGGGATGGAAAGATTTGGCTTTAGAGGAGAGGGGATGTGTCTCTCTCTTACTCTCTCCCTCTCTCTCATTTACTTTCCCATTGCCGTTTAATGGCTGCAAGGTTTGCATTGAAGGGCTTACTGTCATGCAGACCACCAAGTCCCCAACCCACCCTCACGACTGCAAAAAAAAGAAACAGTACTGAAAAACAAACATGTCAATATGCTGGTTATAATCATGAGATATTATATTGGAATGAACATGTTGAATATCAAAAGATATCAAGTGACATCAAAGGTGCATGTTCCTTCAGTGAGTTGTTTGTGTGTGTGTGTGTGTGTGTGTGTGTGTGTGTGTGTGTGTGTGTGTGTGTGTGTGTGTGTGTGTGTGTGTGTGTGTGTGTGTATGTGTGTGTGTGTCTGCGTGCGTGCGTGCGTGCGTGCGTACACCTGCAGTATATGAGCTTTGATGAAGATAGATCTGAACACAGATGACACATTCTTTTTTTCAGTAATCAGTGGTCTTCAATGCCATTCGAGTGGTGTGCGTCATGGCGATGACGGTGGGTGCAGTACACCACTGCCCCCCAGTTACAGACCTAACACCTTATCATCGGTCTCTCATCTCTCTGAGGGCAAAGTCCACATCACAGACAGCTCTCTCTCTCTCACACACACACGCACACACGTCCTTCAGAATATTAGCAAATGAGTCATTTGTGTACTGCGAGAAGACGATCAAACTTGACTATCTAGAGGAAGTAAAAGTCAACAATGATCTTCCTCATGCAGAGTCAGGTGAGTGTGCATGAGAAGCCTTCACCAGACAGACATGACTCGGAGGAAAGGCTTTCCATTACCTTTCAACTTGATGATGCATCATTGAGGAAACTTTCTTGTAGACAGAAGAAAAAAACAAAGAGGAAAATCTCTCCAAATATGTATGCTCCTCCTAAAACGTGTCTTGGCGCTATTGCATTGGCCAGCATTTCTGCCAATCATTGTTTTCAACATCCCAGCTATTCCGCCTGAACAGCAAATGATAATAAAGAGGGAAATGGGCAATTTGGGTTTCTTACATAACTCAAATTGTTTCATGTCTGCAGCAACCAAATCTTCAGAACAGCCTGAATCAAATCAGTTGAAAAAACAGTCTTAAAATAGCAAAGTTTTGGCTTTGGCCGTTACAAGATCATCATTAACTGCAAGACAACATGCTTCTGATAGTACCTAAAGACATGCCTCAGGTAATACAGTTCAGTTTCACTGAGCAGGTTTGGGTAGTGTTATTGTAATTACGTAATCGTCCTTGTAAGTGTGGTGTAACACATATTGTAATCACTCAGTTTGAGTCATGGGGGGTACGTGTTACACACCTACAGAACCTACAAGAAAACAATTATTCGTACAAGAATAACTCAGTCGAAAGGTCAAGCGTTGCCTAAGGAGCTCGTGGGGAAATGAACGAATGTGGCTGGTCACTCTATCACCCAGCTATCATCACTGGCCACGGAAGTGGAATAACAGCACAATATTAGTTAGAAATAATTCTGCAGTGTTTTGATCAATGTTACCTGATGTTACCACATGTTTTTTTTACTCCATGACAGAGAGAAAGAATATAGCACAGGTCAAGTCAATTTCCTGTTGAGATGAGCTCCACGTTCCTCCAACCTGTACCATAGAAAATGTCAACAGTATCTGCTGGGAGAGGTCCCATGTACAATCCCAGTGGTAATACAATTCACAAGACTCACTGGGGATTAAACGCATGGACGAAGTCCATTTATGAGAAGAATTGGCCCCGTATTTTTAGGGCTTAGGACACCCCGGGGTGCATGTGTGTTCCACACACACACAAGCACGCACGCACGCACATATCCATTTTGTATCCCCGAATTGAGCCTATAGTACGTTCTGTCTCAAAGAGGAACAAATCACCTATGCGTCCATCTGTGTGGCTGAAGTTGCGCCCCGGGGCCGCCCAGCCTTCAGTGGAGTGTGCTGTGATTTGACAAGGCCGATGATGAGAGACACTGTAAATATCCGGCCCTCATGTGACTCACTGGATGGCCTCAAGGAATCCACTAAAGGTCAATGTTTCCTGATGCCATTGCCAACAACTGAATTAAGTGACTTCATCCTTGCCCACGCATCTGTCCCATTTTAGGGGATGGATGGATTCAGCTTTGTTTATTGAAGGTGTTGCATCGCACTCACACACTACGCTTCTCAATCTGCTTCCGACAGGAGCACACCATACGCACATAGGCTACGTGTGCATGTGCAGACATAGGCACACACACACACGTAAGCACACACACATACTGTAAGCCTACATGCATATGCACACACACGCACATTCACACGCGTAAGCGCTGGGACACGTGGGCGCCCACATCACACACAAAGACAAAACTCGTTGCTATCTCTGTCTTCAGCACGCACAAAGCGCTCGCCAGAACACTTGCATGCACACACACACACAAGCAGGAGCATTGGCATTCACCCACAGCCTCTGGGTCCGTCTCATCATGCACAATAGGTCTGAACATGACAACAGTCTCTGAACAATACAGTACGTGTCTCCATGATGCCTCACACGAAACAAAGGTTGATTAGCATTCACTATCTGAACACGCACACATGCAGTGTACTGTGCCGTGGGAAATGGACTAACATGATTTGGGCTAAATGGGCAGAAGAATAAAAAACATGTACATGACATTTTGTGAATTGAATTACAAAATTGCATCTCCCCATCACTTAGACTCTCTTTTCAGACTGGCCTTTTTGGAGTTCAAAAACTGGAGGGGGCTAAGAGCATTCCTTTGGTGGGAATCTGTAGCCCTTTCCTGCGGTCAATGACCAAAAGCTCTTTGGCCTCATGGGTGGAATGTTGTTAATACGTTTCATAACTTCATCGTGATTATTTTTTTTTTAAACGTTTTTGTTGATCCAGTGTTTCTATGTCAAACATTTTTGTTATATTTCAGTCTTCTGTGATGGATATAAAGTGTAATATTTGGATGCAAACTCAAGATCGTATACATTTCAACTCTATATCTGACATGGTACAAGTGTGTTCTTTTGTTTAAACCAATAATCATGTGTGTGAGGTGTATAGACCAACTTTTGTTCCTAAGTTGATTTGTTTTAAGATGACCAAGAATCACTCTGTGACCCTGATTTAGCCCACTGCGGTAAAAGGTTATATGAAGCCATTGATCTTTCCAAATCCTCAGAGAAATAATACTAACCTCCCAACGCTTTAATCCAATAAATGCTCATGAGAGAGTGTGAAAAAAAAAAAAAATGATGAAATGTAATGAAATGAAATCAAATGAAAATGGGGGTATCTATAACGAAGGGATATTTAAAGCATGTAGACATACAATTAAATCAAATAGAAGCTACCCACTGAACACAAACTGTTTGAATCATCTTTGTTTCCAGGATAATTGGTCAATGTACGTGAAAAATACTGTTGTTTTGAGGGTGGAATCTCAACCACTTTCACTATGTACTTTTAATGTAATCTGAACTGGATTTCAGGTCATTTGGCTGTGCTATTAAATGAAGCTGAGTGATAAACACATTAAGTTGTTGTAAAAATACAAAATATCTGATGGGATGTAATTCCCATTTGAACTTGGTTGTGCTTTTAAATGGTTGACAGTGCAATGATTAAAACGAAACAAAAAATCAGACATTGTTTTTCCATTGGAATTTGGTTGTGCTTTTAGACAGTTGAAAGCATAGATGATAACACATTGGAAATTCAACTAACTTTTTTGGCTGTCTTTTAGAGTGGGTAATTATAGGTTATAATCTCATTGATCAAAGATACAATTGCCTTCTTTCTCACATAGCCAAGGCATAAATGAAGAATATGTTCGTGTTAACTTAAGGTGTTAACCTCTCACTGACCATTGTGTTGCCCAATCAGGGACAGTCAATGAACCACACACTAACAGCATCTCAAATACCCCCCCCCCCCCCCTCCCTTCATGTTGGTTTAAGGTATTCAAACCTGTAATCAACAAGTGTAGACTTGTAGATTACCGTGAAATGCTTGCTTTAAAAGCCCTTAAAACAGTACAGTTCAAGAATAGTTAAGAAAATATTTACCAAGTAGATACTGACAATAACAGCAACTTTATTTTAAATGCACACGACACAAATGGAATACTGGATTTATTTATCTCCTTAATTCTAACAGTGTTATCTAACTGCAAGTTAATCCAGTGCTTGATATTGATTGTTACTCAGGTCTCATAATGTTCTGTGAGATCAAAATGATGGGGTCAAAGGTCCCTAGCTGGCTCATTTGGTTTCTATGGTAATGTCATGTGAAATATGTTACGTGTCCGTGTCCACCATTGGCTCGATTTTATATTGATTTGAGTGGCAAATCAATCACTTCGATAAGTTAGATGTTATTTGAATGGAGCGGTTTCTGTTTACACCGTGATTTCTGACAGAAACTCTCGTCAAACCCTGAGACCCCCAAAATGTAGGCATTACTCGCTCCAAAAAATGCATCTGAGAGTATCAAAACACTTGAGCTGAACCAGCGATCCTACATACGCAATTGCAAAATACATATTTGAAAACATGACTGCAGATGTTTTTTTTTTTTATTATTATTATTTTTTACCAGAAGGTAGATCGCTACCATGGCAAAGAGGCATTTCCTGTACACACAGCGAACATCTAAACCGACACATGTTCAATCCAGGTTTGCTAAATAATATAAACCACCCCTTTCTGTGTTCACATGAACAGTGGCTCTGAGCCCAGTAGAGGAGGAGAGTTCAGAGAGCCATCTACTCTACAGCACAGCGCTCTAGTATAGCGACAAACAGGGGAGCTCATGCAGTAACTCAGTGGGCCAGCTGATTAGTCAACCGGGCTGAGACTGACTGTGACGACTGACTGATAGACATCTGGCCCAGCTCCAACAACCTAATTGCAGCAGGATCTTTAATTAAGCATCATGTGATGTTTAAGAAGCCCTACAGGCCCCACTGTGGGCAGAGGTTCCACTCAGCCAGCTAATTCTAATGCTGGCCACGCTTTTGGCACTGTTGTGAACAGATCTAAGGTGACAGCCACAATAGGCGGGAGGGTGGGTTTTGGGGCGCATACTCATTTGTTTTTAAAAGGCCGTAAATCAGGACAATGTCCGTACATGTGTGTCCCATCAGCCAAAGCAGTCACAGTGTTTATGCCATAGCATGTCTGGCATGTGTGAATGATATGTCAGCAAATATATTACTGTGTACGATGCACTTGACTGTGCACCGTTTATGGTTTTGTCATTGAACCCTTTTCCACCCTCTAAGACAGCCACCATCTGCATTGACCCTTCAATTTGACCTTTGCACTCACACACTCATTCTATGCACACTCTACACACTCACTCACAATGGCACTCCAACACTCACACTTCCTTTGCTCACACACACATAGCACACACACACACACATTCATACTGACTCTACACACATGCACACACTCATATACAATCATCATATATGCTGCTGCTACTCTTTTTATCATACATCCTGATGCCCAGTCACCTTACCTCTATGCATATCTAACTAGGGGCATCTTGGACCCCACAAATCTGAGGGGGCACAAGTACGTGAGGATGGCTGGAGGGTGGTTGAGGAATTTAGCATTTTTCAAGCACCTGAAACAGCTTTTTTTCTGCAATCTAGAGCAATAGTCATTATGCTTAAATCTACGTACAAATGATGTCTGTTTTTCTGCATATCTAAGCATACTTCTTGAGTTGTCTGTATCCTCCTGACTGTTTTTTTTTAAAGCAACTAAACATGCTGCTCCGCATCTCTGCTAAAATCTGGGTAAAAGATTGAAAGGAATGAGTTTTATTCAGTATATTTAGTTATTGCTTGCTTTTCTAAAGTCTACCAATCTTGCCAGCAGGCATGCCAGCTAAAATAGTCAGACAAGCTAGCTACTCTAACTTGATTGATAGCTTGAAATGGTTGGGAGCCTATCTGGGCTAGCTAAAGCCAACTTCAGAAAATTGCTAAGTGGCTAGTAGTCGAAAAAAATATACATATGTAAAGTAAAGATTTTTTGTTGTTGTTGTAATTGTATTTATTTGTAACAGGACAAATCTAATGTGCACGTGCCCCTGTGCCCCTTATGGGGATGATGCCTCTGTATCTAACCCTACAGTACCACTCCAGTATCCCTGCACATTGTAAATATGGCATTGCTGACCCCTGAACTGACCCTGTACAGTATATAGATGAATACCTTTCTCGTGCCTTCTTATTTCTATTTCTTGTGTGTTTGTCTCAGAATTTTTATTTATTTATAGTAACTACTACTGAAATTGATTACTGCATTGTTGTGAAAGAGCGAGCAAGAAAGGCATTTTTCTGTACTTGTGCAGGTGACAATAAAAACGTGAAACTTGAAACACCACTTCCTAATTACACAATTAAGGATAACCCTGACGATGCTGATTGTTTATTGTGATCACTGGGGGTTGCGGTGGATTAGGGTTGACGTCAACAGCACACGTAAATGTGCTTCTCCTAGCTTTAGGCAAAAGCCCTGAATTAGAAGTTTAACTGGGAAATTTGTTCACATGCTCTGGCCCATTCTTGTCAGAACTGGGTCCTCCCAGTTGGGCTGGTGGACCAGCTCGCTCAGCTTTGAAGCTGATAAACCTTTTAAAACCATGACCAATATTTACCCCCACTATTTCGCAAAAAGAAAGGAAAAGAAATGGACAGGGTGCCAATAGTAAACATACAAAAATAGTATGTTGCCAAATAACTCAAAAACTGTAGACATAGACGTCCCTATCTAATTATGTCAGTAGTTAGCTAACCATTAGATGATAATGTAGGTCTGAGGCTCTCACGGGTGAGGTTATAACATGAACACACACACAGATTACAGCTTTTAGGCCGGAGCCCATCGAGTCCCTGGTCCTGACAGCATCAAGATGGCAGCCACCAAAAAAACAACATGGCTGCCGAAAACATGCTTGGTTGGCATTGCGATTGACAAGTTATTTGCTGTGCAACCTGCGTGTCATTCACATCCCCAGACATGGCTGCATGGCGCAATTCAGGCAGGCAGGCTGCAGGAGCGAGCCATCCAGTCAGTCAGTTTCCATAGTGATGCGCGTGAATAGGGGAGATTCGCAGGGGCAGTGTGGAGCAGAGAGATTAGAGGCTTTCTGTTAAAGAAAACGACATTTTCAAACAGCTCAATGTCTCTGCTCCTCCATATAGCTCCTACACTCTTAGAAAAAAAGGGTTCCAAAGGGGTACTTCGACTGTTCCCATAGGAGAAGCCTTTTTGGTTCAAGGTACAAACCCTTTTTGGTTCCAGGAAGAACTCTTTCATGTTCCAGGGCAAACTGTCTGTGTTCCCATGTGGCTCAGTTGGAAGAGCATGGTGCTTGCAATGCCAGGGTTGTGGGTTCAATACCCACAGGGGACCTGTATGAGTAAGAGATTCAGCAAAATTAAAGGGTTTACCTTAGGGGACAGCCGAAGAAACATTTTCGTTTCTAGGTAGCACCATTTTCTTCTAAGAATGTAGGGCTTCATAATGATGGGGAGTGTATTTTGGGGGTGATGATGATCCCTTGTCGCTCTCCCGCCTCTCCCTCTTCCTGCCTCACAGTAAGAGGTGGATGTTATGATACTGCAGTTCTCATCTTTCAGTTTTCTGTAACAGTGTCACCCAGAATTCAACCATCTTGTATTGTTTTTGAAAGCAGGCAAACTATAATTGAAACTCGTTATCATTAAAATTATCGAAGGTAAGAAACAGAATACAAAGCACTATCAAAATAGGTATTAGTAGCAGTAGTAGCAGTAGTAGTAGTAGTGGTAACAGTAACAGCAATGGTAGTCAGTATTGACAGTAGTAGAAATGTTAGCGGAAATAATTACTATTATTAACACCGCATATTGTGTCTACTTTCTGTACTATTAGCACTTTCACTACTGTTAATTAGCACCAATATTTCCTTTTAAATGCCTGTTGTATTAAATGAAGTGCCCTTTAATATAGACCCAGCCTGGTCTCATAGACTAAACATAACATAGTAAATGTAAATACGGGACACGCAAATTAGTATGATATGTTACGTTTGGTAAGGTTACATAAGACAGAAGGTTACTTACAGCAAAAATGAAATTTGGGTGGTTGGTCAGGGTAGAAGCGTTGGTGTATAAAGCGAATGTCTAGCAAGCCAAATTCACCACGGACAACTTTAACAACGTTGCAACTAATTAGCATATTAGCTAACACCTTCCCCTAACCCTTTAACCTTAACCCTAACTCTAACCTTAAACCTAACCTTAAGCCTAACCATAACCCCTAACCCTAAACTTTGCCTAGCTAACATTAGCTTTAGCCACCTAGCCACCTATCTAATATTAGCCACAACAAATTGGAATTCATAACATATGACCAAGACGCCGGAGGGGATGGCAGCCGTTTTACCGGCTCCTAACGAATTGTGCTATTTTGTGTGGGTTTTTTCCTCGCTTTGTTTGTAACTTATTTTGAACATAATGTTTATGCTACCATCTCTTGTGACCGAAAAGAGCTTCTGGATATCAGAACAGGAATTACTCACCTCAAACTGGACGAAGATTTTTTCTTTAATGAGTCTGATGTGAAGGATATAGGCCCAAATCCCTGTCATTCGCATTAAGAAAATAAGATAATACAGTGGGCACAGATCATGGTGCCTTGTAAGAATTTGTCAGCGAGTGGGTAACCCGTCTCTACCATCCGTTCTATTGGCCAACGTGCAATTTCTGGAGAATAAACTGGATGAGCTCCGTCCAAGACTATCCTACCAACAGGACATTACAAACTGTAATATCTTATGTTTCACCGAGTCTTGGCTGAATGACGACACGGATAATATACAGTTGGCTGGGTGTTCTGTGCATTGGCAGGACAGAACAGCTACATCCAGTAAGACTAGGGGTGGCGGTGTGTGTCTATTTGTCAATAATGATCACTGACACTGATGATACAGCCTATAGGGTGGAGGTCAGAGACCTGACAGTGTGGTGCAATGGACAACCATCTCTCCCTTAACGTGAGCAAGACAAAGGAGATGATCATGGACTACAGGAAAAGGAGGGCCGAACACGCTCCCATTCACATCAACAGGGCTGTAGTTGAGCGGTTTGAGAGTTTCAAATTCCTTGGTGTCCACATCACCAACAAATTATCATGGTCCAAACACACCAAGAAAGTAATTTGCATTTAAACTGATGCTATTCACTGCTTATTATCTATGCATAGTCACTTTACCCTTACCTTCATGTACAAATGACCTGGACTAACCTGTACCCCTGCACATTGACTCGGTACCGGTACCACCTGTATATAGCCTCGTTATTGTTATTTTATTGTGTTACTTTTTTGTACTTTAGTTTATTTAGCAAATATTTTCGTAACTATATTTTCTTAAAACTGCATTGTTGGTTAAGGGCTTGTCAGAATTTCACAGCACCTGTTGTATTCGGTGCATGCGACAAATACAATTTTATTTGATTTTAACTTGATTGCACGTTTTGTAAATTCGTAACATATTGTATGAATTGCAATTTGTAACATTTGGTGTACTGGAAACCCCCCATAGGGTTCTGGTTGGATGAGTGGGTGTATAACGTGAACCCAAAGGTTGCGAGTTCAAATCTCATCATGGACTACTTTAGCTAATTAGCAACTTTTCAACTGCTTACTACTTTTAGCTCCTTTGCAACTACTTAGCATGTTAGCTTCCCCTAATCTTAACCCTTTAATCTAACCCTTCCCCTAACCCTAACTTTAAACTTAACCTTTTATCCCAAATCCTAAATTTAACCCTATACCTTAACCCTAACCCCTAATCCTAACCCATAGCTAGAATTCGTAACATATAATACATTTTTCATATTCGTAACATGTAGTACGTTGTGAAAATTTGTAACATATTGTAAGTTTTGCAAATTTGAAACACATAAAACGATTGTAATTCATAACATATCATGCGAAATGGGTGATGGACATCCACAAATGAATACATACCATACGAACCCTAACATATCATAATAAATAGAGTCACTCAGATTTACATACAGAACAATACTAAATGCTGAGACCAGGTTGCGGTTGGCATATTCAGTATAGAAAACAGTGGGGCCCACAACCTGGACCTACAGGCTGTGATAAAAACATTTGCACGCAAAAAAAGGAGGACTTCAGAAGACCAGGGGAGTCTCTCAAGCTGGATTTGATTTAATTTACCTTGAATGTTACAGCCCATTTATGTAGGCTATTAGCCAGACAAAACCCTCTAAGTTCAACAACTTGTGGCTGAATTTATCCTCAATCCCTAGTAAGCTAGTGTTTTGAGGGTGGTCTGACTGTATTATTTGGCTTTAATAGACTGGTTATATGCTCAATAACTTTCTATCCAAGCTGGGAGAAAACGTGAGGACGCGAGGACGCAGGTTCAAGTAGCTATAGGGTAGTTGTATATTTTTTTGAAGTAATTACATTATTGCCACTAGCCAGCAGTCTAAAAATGGCAGTATTGCGATGTGACACCGTGTATAGCTTCATGAAATGTTAGGCTTTACATGAGACAATTACAACCAAATAGGCCTACCAATAAACAACGCTATACATTCCCTGGCACCACAGAAAGCCTTTAATCAATTTAATTGACAACTCGCAATTTCAGCACCATGGACAGCGATCGTTAGTCTATACTTTGTAAGTGATTGCCTAGTGACAAATTAATACATACCATATGAATTGGAGTGTCCCGGATTTATTTATCCCTCAGTCCAGGTTGATAGACCACATGGAACATTTTATACATTTTATACATCTTCATGAATAAAGACTTGCTAGCATTTTGGACAAGTCCCTCATGTTTTTCCGACTTAAAGGAAGATTTTAACCCACTTAACCCCAAAATGTCCTTAAGTTTTCAGCATCATTATAAATTCCTACTCTCTTCGAAATAAGGTGCTATCCAGAACCTAAAAGGCTTCTTTGTCTGTCCCCATAGGAGAACCATTTGAAGAACCCTTTCTGGTTCCAGGTAGAACCCTACTGGGTTCCATGTATAACCCTTTCCCCAGAGGGTTCTACATGGAACCAAAAATAATTCTACCAGGAACCAGAAAAGGGTTTCTCCCATGGGGAAAACTCAACAACCCTTTTGGAACCTTATTTTCTAAGAGTGTAGTTACTTTGTTCCTTTGACAAACGAATTTCTGAAGATTATTATTTATTTCACATGATTAGTGATTTGTTTATATTTGTCCATTATTTTAAGGTCAGTCCTGTTACGTGAACTGAACTTTCATTTTAATACGATGAAACTATCCCTTTAAAAATATTTTGGGAAAAGAAACATTGATCTTCAAATCATAGCATAAAAGCAGGTGAGCTGGTTCTACTCTCCTTGGCCATTTGCTGTTTTTTTTGTGGTGGAAAACTGAGCTGGTTGAGCATTACACATCAACCCTGTTACCCACAGATAAATAGGCTAGAAATGTTTTACCAATTACATTTTTGGGAGGTGAAGCTTGCATTCAATTGCCCCTACCTGTTGCATACAACAAGCTTCCATTCCCCTGTCACAGGGGGAGTTATGGGAGATTTAAAGTAACTGTCCAGTGTTTCCAAATTTCTATGAAATATAACCAATAATTAATTACAATATGAGTGAAATAGTTTTCCTTCCAAAATCGTTTAATTACAGTGCCTTCAGAATGTATTCACAACTCCTTGAATTTTTCCACATTTGTTGTGTTACTGCCTGAATTTAAAATGAATTACATTTACATTTTGTGTCACTGGCATACACACAATACTGTCACGCCTTGGTCTTGGTATTTTGTGTTTTCTTTGGTTGTTTGTTCAGGCCAGGGTGTGACATGGGGTTATTGTATTGTCTTGTTGGGGTTTTTGTAGGCATTGGGATTGTGGTTGATTAGGGGTGTGTCTAGTGTAGGCTTGGCTGCCTGAGGCGGTTCTCGATCAGAGTCAGGTGATTCTCGTTGTCTCGGATTGGGAACCGTATTTAGGTAGCCTGAGTTTCACTTTGTATTTCGTGGGTGATTGTTCCTGTCTCTGTGTAGTTTCACCAGATAGGCTGTAATTAGGTTTCACGTTCCGTTTGTTGTTTGGTATTTTTGTATTTATAAGTTATTTCATGTATCGTCATTATTTTCATTAAAGATCATGATTAACCACCACGCTGCATTTCGGTCCGACTCTCCTTCAAACGAAGAACGTCGTTACAAATACCTCATAACGTCAAAGTAGAGTGACGTTTTTAGACATTTTTACAAATCTATTAAAAATGAAAAAATGGTCATGAGTCAATAAGTATTCAACCCCTTTTGTTATGGCAAGCCTAAATAAGTTCAGAAATAAAAATGTTCTTAACAAGTAAAATAAAAAGTTGCATGGACTCACTCTGTGAGCAATAATAGTGTTTTAACATGGTTTTTGAATGACTACATCGTCTCTCTACCTCACACATACAGATAATTGTAAGGTCCCTCAGTCGAGCAGTGAATTTCAAACACAGATTCAACCGCAAAGACCAGGGATGTTTTCCAATGCCTCACAAAGAAGGGCACCTATTGGTAAATGGGTAACAAAAAAAGACATAGAATATCCGTTTGAGCATGGTGAAGTAATTAACTACACGTTTGATGGTGTATCAATACACCCAGTCACTACAAAAAATAAAGGCGTCCTTTAAATCCCTCAGGGATTTCACCATGAGGCCAATGGTGACTTTAAAACAGTTACAGAGTTTAATGGCTGTGATAGAAGAAAACTGAGGATGGATCAACAACATTGTAGTTACTCCACAATACTAACCTAAATTACAGAGAGAAAGGGAGGAAGCCTGTACAGAATAAAAATATTCCAAAGCATGGATCCTGTTTCTAATGGCACTAAAGTAAAACAGCACAAAAAATTAAATTAAAATACTGTCCTGAATACAAAGTGCTATGTTTGGGGCAAATCCAACACGACATATCACTGAGTACCACTCTTCATATTTTCAAGCATGGTGGTGGCGCCATCATGTTATAGGTATGCTTGTCATCGGCAAGGATTGGGATGTTTTTGCTTGTTGATAAAAATAAACAGAATAGAACTGTTGTAAGCACAGGCAAAATCCTAAAGGAAAACTGGGTTCAGTTTGCTTTCCAACAGACACTGGAAGACAAATTCACCTTTCAGCAGGACAACAACCTAAAACACAAGGTCAAATATACACTGGAGTTGCTTAACAACACGACATTGAATGTTCCTGAGTGGCCTAGTTACAGTTTTGACTTAAATTGGCTTGAAAATCTATGGCAAGACTTGAAAATGGCTGTCTAGCAATGATCAACAACCATTGAAGAATATTGTGCAAATATTGTACAATCCGGGTGTGCAAAGCACTCAGAGATTTTCCCAGAAAGACTCACAGCTGTGTGCGCTGCCAAAGGTGATTCTAATATTGTCTCAGGGGGTTGAATACTTATGTAATCAAGATATATTAGTGTTTTATTAACATTTCATATTTTGACACATTTTATTATTATTATTCCACTTTGACATTACAGAGTATTTTGTGTAGATCGCTGGAAAAAAAGACAATTAAATCTATTTTAATCCCACCTTGTAACACAGCACAATGTGAAAAAAGACAAGGGGTGTGAATACTTTCTGAAGGCACTGTAAGTATTTATATATATATATATATATATATATATATATATATATATATATATATATATTTAAAAAATAACAGATTGGTGTGGGCGTATACCTGCCATAAAAAATATTCATGACAAGTATCGGCTGATTGGCCAGCTCAGCCAATGACCCATGTGACTTCACCTTATGTGAGGAAATAGCAAGCATTTTTTAAACAGTCTGTTTGAGATTTGAGGTGGTGTTTTTTCACTAATTCATGCTTTTGCCACAGATTTGAGAATAGGGGAAGTCAACAGCATTATTTGGATATGAGTCAACAGCATATCAACTTTTAAAAGTGAGATTTTCACAGGACAGTTCCTTCGTGATGAAGACCTCAACCATGTTAAGGTTAACCCTGTTACTTTAATTGCCACCCTGTATAGTAATTTTTCCTAATTTAAACCTCTGGAGATAGGAAAACATGTTTTTATTAACTTGAACATGTTCTCTTTAAGATTATGTACAAAAAGAAATAACCAAATTACACTACCCAAAAAGCACTCTATTGCTTTAATGACCCAATAGAAGTAGTAGTAGTAGTAGTCATAGTAACCTCATCCCCAGGTTAGATTGCTGGTGCAGAGAGCCGGCTGGTGGGCGAGATTATAGTAGTAGGAGTAGTATAATGGGAAGTGCAAATATGGAAGTAGTAGTGACGGCAGCTGAGGTGACTTTAGTAGTTTGCGGCAGCAGAGCTTTATAAAAAGTTGCAGTGATTAGTATTATAAGTAAGTAAGCATCAAAATAAGTATTACTATTGATATTGTTAGCATAGTATTAGTAAGATTTCATTGGACGGTAAAGTCAGTCTTCGATGCACATTTGAATTTTGAAGGATTTTTGGGTGCCTATTTTTCCTCGCCCTCAGAAGCCTAATCTTGGGCATTATTAATGGAGTTTGAGCATTAGTAGCGCAGAAATCCCATAAGAAAGAGCCATATAAGAAGAGGGAGACTGAGACCGATTATGCTGTTGCCTAGCAACACATGTACAAAATTTGAAGCGATTAAGTGCCCCCATACTGTTTTTTCATGGAGGTCATATGTTTACTAAACCCACATAAATGTGTGCTGGCTGTCAGGAATTCTAAACTCAGGGGTCTCATTGTTACTACTGTACGTTGATACATCGATGACCACAACGTAAAACATTGCACTCCCTTTTAAATGTCTTACGTCACAGATTTGTTGAGGCAGGCGTTATGTTTATGTTTGATCATTTGACAAATGTTGCGTCAAAATGCTTATCAACAGAAATAAAGCAGCCAGTATTTCTGCAGCAGAGAGATTTGGCTCATTTACATTGAAGGTGAAATCAGAGCCAAGAAACACCGACGTGAGTGAGAGAACAGGCTCCACAAATCTGATTGAAGCTTCCCTCAATACTCCCTGAATATGATTGGTCAACCTATAAGCTATAGCATATAAGAAAGCTTTTTAGTTTGCATAAAACTGCCTTCAGCAGCTCTATGTTTTTTTATGTGTGTATGCGTTCGTGCGCGCGTGCGCGTTCGTGCGCGTGTGTGGTGAGACGGAGCTGCTGAGGCATCCACTTAGCACCAATTTAGGTCATCCTAAACAAATGCTTTACTGGAGGAGGCACAGACAAATGGGACCATGGCTTCTCTTCTTGAGGAGATTTCATTTTCTTAGCATGTTTACTGGGGTATATCACCACCGGCAGGGAGTTTATTTAGCATTTAAAGGATGTTCATATTTAATCATTGCTTATTATATGTAATGACTAAAGTGACAATGTACACATATTGTACATATTCCATTTACAGCCATGTTGTATGTGCTGAGACCAGTTCAATGGAAGATTTTCCTTAGCAATGTTTTTCCCGGGTCCTCATTTTTTGCCAAAATGTTAAAGCTCTTCTTTCTACTTTCTACATTTGAACTTTCAAAAACTTAATATACTGAAATGTGTGTACATGTTTTGGCAGCACAGATAAAAACAAGTCGTCAACCATGTGAATAAAATATGTGGATTGCTTATGATTAGCATACTAATGACTAATCATCATAGTAACCAGCTCGTTTGTGACCTCAAATGTCAGATTGTTGGAAGTATTGGGCTCAAGACGGATTTAGAGATGCTCTAATCTCACATAAATTACAGAACAATTAAACACAGATGTGAATGTAAGGTTGTGCAAGAATTATGCAAGATGCAATATACAACAAGTACAACATTTTGTTATACTGTTGTCATTGTCATGTGAAGGAATTATGTAACAGCATAGGAGTTACTGTATGTATGTCCACAATTGAGGGATCAAATCTAACATTTGCCTTTTAATATCAAATAAAATAATTTTCAACAAGCTTTGTTTTTCATATAATGAGAATAGCATTCACAAGATTACAGATGAAACCATTTTCAATGAATCAGTATTAACATTCAATATGTCTTAGTTTTTCATATTAATTCATTTCCAAAGGTTATCTTTGTCAGTTGCATGGTCTTATTGTTGACTTATTCAATGTATTCAATGAGAGCAAGCTTACCTACATTTCCAAATCCTTTATCTTTGCGTTTTAATAATAAGACGTTTATTCTTTGGTGGAATTTAATTGCCATTCTCCATTTTCACAGATTCATGTCGTAGGTCCATACATTAATATCAACGTTACATCATATTTCACCCAAATATAATAAACAAACCTGTATGAAATATGTTTCATATTGGGAGCTTGGCAATATCATAGTACCATCATCTTACTATGAGTCCATTTGCAATAAATACCATCTGGGAATTATTTCATTTTTTTGCCATTAGATCATCAACTTATTTTCCACAATTCCATTTTCAATTCAATTCCAATATTTAACTCAAATTGTAACATATAGTGTGCATTTGCTTGCTGCAAAATGCAATTACTATCCCAATATGGATATATAATAAAATGGAAAAGATAAGAATTGAAGATATCTGTAAGCAATAAAGGAACATGTTAGTTTTGCACATTCCTTCCATTGCAATTGACCGGTCACACATTGTTCACAGACTTGTCATTTGGAATTCTCCGTGAGCTAGAAAGACACAGAAGACCTCATGATGTTGGTAGTGATCAATCACCGAAGATGATCACATGAAACGCTATAAAGCCAGTACATGTGAGGGCACTGCACATAATCTCCAGCTAATGGAACATGCAGGGGGATTCATGGAGTGGAACCACACAGCCATGCAGCCTAGTGAAAGGGGATTGCTCAGGTTTCAGAGAATGAAACCCATGGAGTTCAGAGGTACGAAAAGCCAATGGGTTCAGAGACCAGCTGAGAGAGAGCAGGCGTGACACCAGTGTCACCAGCCGCAAACTTGTCTCTGTGTTGCATCAGCAGGTGTGTAGATATGTGTCATGTTTAAAACTACATGTTCAGAGGGATGGCAACCCAGATGGGATTTTAAATGCTGCATTTAATGTGATATCATTTAGTGGGTTAGTTCACCCCTCATTGGTTTACCATCTGCTGCCCTCTCAGCCGCTCTGCTCTCACTGTCTGAGTAGGATGGGAACATTCACACTGTACTGTACTCTACTGCCAAAATGCCCCTGATATTAACTGGGAACTCACTTCTAGGAATGGACTATAATTTCCATTCACCACACTTTACACAACTAAGTAAAATGAGTCAAATATATCTCAAAATCAAGTGTCTCGCAAATGTGTCTCTCACAATTTTTGAGTATGGATAAAATATAGACATTTTAAGCTATTTCGAGGTGGTATTATGACAAAATAAAATAACAAAGTGTCAAATCTTGCTTCTTTGTTTGGTAAAAAATATGTTGTAAGCAATGCCATAGCAATAATTCACAACAAAACTGCTTGGTAAAAACTACTTAGACCTGGTATGCTTCAACGGAGCAGTAATAAGATATAGCTAGCTGTCAACCACAATGTCATCAATTATACAGTGTAAATCCCCCCCCCCCCCAAAAAAAAAAAACTTTTGTCACTGACCTGATATGGAAAAAAACATCTATAAAAAAAAATCACTTTATCTATGTATGATGAAAAAATGTTCCTCTTATTTCAGAATACTTTCAATACAGTTTTTATCCTGCATCAAAGTCAGATAATATTGTTATATACTTACCACTGAAGTCAAAACTTTATTTTTATTTTTTTTAGAATTCCATAGAGGGTAATGTTGCTTTCTTTTTGCCTTGCATTTGTCTGGTTTCTCGAGAGAGACAAAATACAACAAAACATTTCAAAACAAAAGAATTCAGCTAACACTCCGTTAGGCTTGCATGTATTCACTTTTAGGACAACCCCATCTGTAAAATCTCTTGCAGCTTGAATTCTACGGCTTGAAGAAACATATTTATTTGAATTTGTGAGTTCAATTATTCTCCATTGGGTGACTTTATTCCTCTCACGTCAGCCTTTTCATTTCTGGAGACGGTAGGCTAAAAAACGATTACAGGCAGAGTTAGACAATCAGCCAGTGCCCCCTCCCTTTATTGACAGGCTCCCTTATCACACTTGCCAGAAAGCAGACGGCCACCAACTAGCCTCACCTTCCAAATTATGCCAGTTTAGAATTGTTAATCGTGCATTGACTGCCCTCGATATGCTTGCATCTAACACCCCGTGATGACATTTGATTTGAGGAGGGTTGGGTTGTATTTGATGACATATTTGGGGTCTTGGGGCTGGCTGGGAATGAGGTGTTTAGAATTTTTCCTTAATTTGAAGACCGTGACAGGTCGAGGAGGGGAAAAACAGTGCTACACATACGTGTGTTCAAGTTTGGGGGACAGCTATATCATCTTATTATAGTGTAAATAAGGTGGCCAATAGGTTGATGACCCCCTCTACAAATGTGTGATAGCCTATCATCGGAGAAACTCGTGTTCCCTTAATGTCTTACCCCTGCTATAGAACTACTCAGGATTTCCCAAACAGTGAAAACACGTTAGAAAATCATGAAATATTGAGAAAACATGCAGTGCGATGTCAGTAGTGGATGTGTAGACTACACGGAGGAGGAGGGGGGCGACTTTCAGATGACATTGACGCTATGTAGATGGGAGTTGAGAATTGCGCTCCCCTGAACGTTTCTGGTTGTTGATGTTAGACAGTTGCACAAGGCGAAGCGGCTGCTTCTCGTGTTGATTCAGCCACCTCGTCAGCACCTAGCCGCTGGACAGCTCCCTGCAGCGGGGTACGTGCGCGCTCTCCTCTAAGACACTTTTGGCGCTTGTTCCAAGTCTTTTAATGGAAAGACAATATCTTTATGTTCCAAGTAAAACTGGAAGTTTACAACTTCAGGGGGAATCTACGGATACCTCGTTTCGAGATTTGTGGCAGGCAGCACATCGTCGGTGGCAGAGAGCACAGCTTTATTGTAAGTAAATTGAGTTATTTGGCGTGTGTGTGAATTACAATTGCGTGAATTGTTCATTGTAAGTGATAATGACGGTGATTAAACTCGTATAGTTGAACGTGGCAGTATGGAACGTTGCTAACCCTAATGACTTTAGACCATGTCTTATAGCCAATTAAATACAGCATGTGGCACTCCTGGTTAATTGAATGGTTCATAAAACTGTGTACATGTTTTGCCATATAGAAGTGCGTTTGGTTTTCTAATCATCGACTAGAATGGAATACTATTTGTGCAGCCTGATGCGTAAAGCGTTATGCTTTGGGCATTCCTTTGTCTCCAATGCAATTGTGATCCAGTTTGGTTGAGACATTGCTGTTGGTTTTCCTGTCCACTAAAACCAGTGCATAGGTAATTAGTAAGCGTATCTGCACGTGTCAATTGCACGGTGTAATCGTTGCTCTCTCATATTGGATCTGCATATGTCATTCTCGAATGTTGTTTTTTTGCGCGTGAGCTGGATGGCTTGGATTCTTATTAAACAACGTCAGAAAGTTTTTGTCATTGCAAATAATCATGCATTCGGTGATGTGCATAGGCCTACTCGATAACTGACTGTATTTCAATTGCAAATTGTGTTGATTTGTAAGAATATTGGGGGAGAGAGAAGTAGACTATACCCTATATCAATCTACGCACATCCCAATTGTCTGCGTTGCTTTTTGGGGAAAAAACTCATGTGCCATCATTGATGTGCCATCATTGTTTTTTTTATGGCATTGTTGTGTCTCAGACTCTGCATTGCATGTGTTTGGTGAGACGGTTATTAGTGTCTTGAGTGGCATCGATGGAAAACATCTGACTTTAAAAATGCTTTTAAAATTAGGTAGCTTACAAATAGCTTGAACAGTCAAGCTCCATACAATGCCTGTAAATGGCATTGGATTCGTTCAAAAATTACATTCTCATTCTGGTGCTAATCAATTGTAAATGTCACCATGTTGTCTAATACATTTTCCAATTTGAGTGGGCTCTCAAAAACCGACCAATTACTCTATTCACCGATTCCAGGTTAACGGCAACTGACGAGCCGTGTCCCCATAGCGGTCACCTGCTTCCAGACATTTGGTTCAAAGGTTTTGGTCAAAAACCGCGAAACTGCTGTCTGTGTGGACTGGTGCTGAAGCTTCGCGTCCCAAGGCCAGGACCACTACAAATCGAGAGACATGGCGACGAACGGCACCAAAACGGATGGACAAGTAACAGAACTTAACGAAGTGGCAACTAATGACAAACCCAAGTCACTGGACGTGAAAAGCGACAAGACGAAAAAGGATCTTCCCGAAAGAGAAACCTGGGGAGGGAGATTCGATTTCCTTCTGTCGTGTGTAGGTTATGCAATTGGACTCGGAAACGTATGGAGATTTCCATATCTCTGTGGAAAAAATGGTGGAGGTAAACACGATTTTAAAAAGTCATATAACGTAAGTTCATTTCACTACTCAGTGAGTGCTTCGTCCATTTCGAGCACTCTAATTATTATGTGAAATGAAGAGTGAATATGTCCCTCGTGTAAGAGCGCAGACATGCATTATTCTTATCCTAATTGAATTATTCCAATTAGCTTCTACAGTGGGCTGTAAGTAACATTCCATTGCATATGTGTGGTTTTATTCTGACATTTATATTTGGATTGATTTACTTGTGTCTATGCAGGAGCCTTCTTGATCCCCTATTTTTTGACACTCATATTCGCTGGGATGCCGCTGTTCCTGCTTGAGACCGCTCTTGGTCAATACACTTCAATTGGTGGGCTTGGAGTCTGGAAACTGGCTCCCGTGTTCAAAGGTATAAATTCTACTCGTGCAATGCTCTTTCTGTATCTTCTACGGTCATTTTTGGGGGGGTATTTTAAATCAAATTCCTAATTGTCAGCTGGCCCACTTGTGCATTCAATCTTTATTGTGTGGTAGGCTAATCACGGCCATAACCAGAAAAGATCGAGAGTTCTGCTGTAATTCTCTCTGAATATACTGGAGCATTAGGAGCATGCACAAACATGTCATCAATTTCCATCTCATAGGTGTTGGCCTTGCAGCAGCTGTCCTGTCCTTCTGGCTTAACATTTACTACATTGTCATCATTGCCTGGGCCATATACTATCTCTACAACTCATTTACCTCTGTAAGTACCGCCATTTTACCTCCTACAAGCCACATGGGGATGAGACAAAAAAGTATTTCTCACTGGGGATTGTAAACATCCTTGATATCGTGTGAGATCTCTCATTGTGTCGAGGAGGAAAACAGGCATTATCCTTCTTGTTTTTCAGGAACTTCCATGGAGCTCATGTGGCAATTCATGGAACACAGACAAATGTTACTCAAACTACAGTATTGTTGATAACACCAATCTTACCAGCGCGGTGATGGAGTTTTGGGAGTAAGACATTGACTGCTTGTTTTTTTTGTGTGGTTTTTTTTGTTGCTCCAGCACAGCGTTACAGTACCCTGCATGCCTGCTTGAGGAGTGTAAAAGGAATGTCCCTTTGCTGCAAAGCATTCTCCCAGTGTGTATAATAGTCTTATTGTTGCTTATAGGCGCAACATGCATCAAATGACCGATGGCTTGGAAAAACCAGGGCAAATCCGAGCGCCACTGGCAATAACACTGGCCATCGCTTGGGTCCTGGTTTACTTCTGTATCTGGAAAGGGGTGAGCTGGACTGGCAAGGTAAGAGACTGGTTTCGCAAGGCAGATCTAGGTGTATGTAAAAGCTCTCTGGCAGCCAATGTGTGACAGTGATGCAATATGAATCGTTGTCATGTATTATTTATTTTTTACCTTTATTTAACCAGATAAGACCCATTGAGGTTAAAAACCTATTTTGCGTGGGCGACCTGGTACGAAGGCAAAACATGGAAATATCAGCGGGTGCATAACATATTACAGGAAAATACAAAAAACACACAAACGACAAAGTGTCACAAATTACAGATACAATTGAAGATTAAAAACAACTGCAGCTGTCAAAAACAGTGTTGTCGATCAGAGTCATATCACCTTCATTAATCATTTATATTGCACTGACTATTGTCCAGATTGATTTTAGAATGGGAGGAGATACATCAAACATTCAGTAATCATGTTCAGGCTCATGGTGCCTCCTGTCATGGGGGGTGGGGGGGGGGGGGGGTGATGATAGGAGGGAGAGCAACAAGCCCTCTAAAATCTGGTTTTGTCCTTTCCTCTCCCCCTCAGTTGGAGCCAGTTCACTCCCTGTTGGTGCTACATTTCGGAAATCTAATGTGTCATGTGACCATAGCAAATACCATTTGTTGTGGTGGCAAAACGCTCCACCCACCTACGTTTTTAGCTCTAAAATCTCATAAGGGGTTTCATGTAAGCATAAAGAGATGGTGTCGAATCCAATTGAAGCTTCAATGAATTTCTTTACTAGATTTCTGTTGATTTATTTTCTTATTTTTCACTGTTCTCTGTGTGAGAGTTTGGAGGACAAGAAATCCATTGGTTTTCCTCTCTAGTGAATAGGCCTTTGTTGAAAGCAGAGACTGAATTGCAAATGTATTAACTCGATGGTTAACAGTTTTAACGTGCATTCCTTTGCTGCTGATGGTGACTCGTTGATTACATTTTCTAGGTTGTGTACTTCTCGGCCACGTATCCCTATTTCATGCTATTCATTCTGTTCTGCCGTGGAGTGACTCTACCTGGAGCTATGGATGGCATTCTCTTCTATATCACCCCTAACTTTGAAAAACTAAAAGAATCTGAGGTAATGAATGAACTTACCATTCTATGTAAGATAAATACTGGCATGTGAATCAACCATTTTTCAGCCTCCTTTGTCAAACGGCTAAATGGTTATTTCCCCTTGTCAGGTATGGCTGGATGCTGCCACTCAGATATTTTTCTCCTACGGTTTGGGACTGGGCTCACTGATAGCTCTTGGGAGCTATAACCCTTTTAATAATAATGTTTACAGGTAAGATGGAGGTAGGCTTCTATTAAATGGAAAGATAATGTATGAGGCAAGACTTGAAAAGGCAACCATTAGACCAGTATACCTTAACGCAGGGGTCGGCAATATATATTAGGATTTTAGTTTTGGGTCAAAAAATGATAAAATCACCAGAAATTCAGCTAAAATGTTGTTTAATTGAGTAGATCTGTTCCCAAGTACCCCCGCAAAACAAAAGAGACATATGTGATCGTGTCTCAATGGAATCAAGGTATGAAATTATTCTTATTTTCAAATACAATCTATTTCTGGGCTGAGTTGTGGTCAATTTCCAGTGTACAGATTATTATGTTCCAGCCCCCTGACCATCCGCTCCGACAAAAATCGTCCCACGGCTGAATCTAGTTGCCTACCTCTGCCTCAACAGTATATGTGGACCTTACTATTAGCCATTGACAATGAGAAGCCTAGATTAACGTTATTATAATCAATACAGTGATTCAGTCTAGTATGGGGCCCTTCATACAGCTTTGGATGTGCATCACATAAATAAAAGAAGATTAGGCAAAGATTTCACATCCTCCCCAAACAGTCCATCCTTGGTCCTATGTCCCACAAATTGCTCATCAGTTATATAATCATGCAGCCTCAACTTGCATTTATTTCAATGTACTTGTTGTTACTTGTTGTTGCTTATTAGCGGCCCAATATTATTTAGCTATAGACCAAACATTATATCATGCAATTTGGTTTGTAAATAAGGGTTGCTTTTTGGAAAACTCTTCTTTGCAAATAGGAGCTTGGTATCCATTAAAAATGGGCATTGCATTATTTCATACATAAGTATTACTGTGATATTAAACCTCTTTGGATAAAGGAACATTGTTCCCCATTGGAATGTTGCACAAAAAACACATTTCCCTTTGTTTTACTATCTCATTGCACACCTTTTGTGGCCAACATCAATATATTATTAAGCAGGGATATGTTTTCAACTCAGCAATAATAAGGAATAAGCTCTCTCTCCTGAGAAAGGCCTTTTTAGGAATCCATGATGATGCTACAGAAGAGATGACAGATCACCATAAGCTCTGACAACAGGACGTTTTCATGTTTCCTTTCCACAGAGACTCTATCATAGTTTGCTGCATCAACTCCTTCACCAGCATGTTTGCTGGCTTTGTCATCTTCTCTATTGTGGGCTTCATGGCGAACGTGACTAAGAGGCCCATAGAAGAAGTTGCAGCTTCAGGTAAACCCAATGCTCCCTCTGTAATTGCACCATCAGTGCACAATAGGGGCTGTCTATTCTGACTTCTGCTCGCAGCAATCTAAGTCTAATAATTCACCTCTGCTTCTACCTCAATCCACACAGAGAAACACAGCCGTAAGAAACTGTGAACCAATGTGTTGTGTTGTGTGTTTGGTATGCAGGTCCAGGCCTAGCTTTCCTGGCCTACCCTGAGGCTGTGACCCAGCTGCCTGTCTCCCCTCTCTGGGCTATCTTGTTCTTCTCCATGCTGCTGATGCTGGGGATTGACAGTCAGGTAAGGCTGTTTTCATAGGCTGCTCTGCAATCTCTTGGTGCTTTAGCCCAATCCTATCAGTATCATTGCCATGCCATGTCAGGGGAGTTAGCTAAAGCACCTATAGGTCTAGGACCAGGCTAGTCTGACCTAAATATGTAAGCACAGGTACATATCCAGCTGTTTTTCCCTGGTCTCTCCACATGAGAAGCTCATTTCAGTTGTTTTTGCTAATGGACAGATACAGATGAGCCTAGACTTTTACTGTCAACCTTTTTTAATACAACTATGTCACCTCTCTCTTGGCTCCCTGGTGCTCTGTTGTCATGCATTTAGCTTGTGTGTGATATTTGGGTTACCGCAAGGCCACTGAGTCTGCTAGCAATGATACTAAATTCTGCTACTCATCTTTATATGGAACAGAGTTGACACACTAGTGCTCTTTTTTGTGACTAACCTTTTCTTTATATGGAATTATAAATATTCATACTGCAAGGGAAATGGCTATTTTGCATGTTGGAGTTATATTTCTAAGGTGACTGCCAAAATGAGTTCTCTAGTACTAAAAAAAAGCGATAACAGTGGTTGTTTTTAACTGTTTATTTAGGTAGTTCTAGATAACATGCTGGTTATCATATTGTATGGCTTTCCATTATCTTAATTAATTCAATATAATCCATCAATGTCCATAATCTTTGTTATTAGTTACAACTGTTACATGGTTATCATACTACTACATGAACAACAATGTTCTAAATAAAAAATAATGTATATTTACCCATTGGGTAAAATTAAAGTACAACAATGATACTATGCTTCAAGGGATCCATGTCCAGACTTCCGGCGCCGACAGAGATGGCCGCCTCGCTTCGCGTTCCTAGGAAACTATGCAGTTTTTTTGTTTTTTTACGTGTTATTTCTTACATTAGTACCCCAGGTCATCTTAGGTTTCATTACATACAGTCGAGAAGAACTACTGAATATAAGATCAGCGTCAACTCACCATCAGTACGACCAAGAATATGTTTTTCGCGACGCGGATCCTGTGTTCTGCCTTACAAACAGTACAACGGAGCGGATCCTATGCAGCGACCCAAAAAAACGACTCCGAAAGAGAGGGAAACGAGGCGGTCTTCTGGTCAGACTCCGGAGACGGGCACACCGTGCACCACTCCCTAGCATTCTTCTTGCCAATGTCCAGTCTCTTGACAACAAGGTTGATGAAATCCGAGCAAGGGTAGCATTCCAGAGGGACATCAGAGACTGTAATGTTCTTTGCTTCACGGAAACGTGGCTCACCGGAGAGACGCTATCCGAAGTGGTGCAGCCAACGGGTTTCTCCACGCATCGCGCCGACAGAAACAAACATCTTTCTGGTAAGAAGAGGGGTGGGGGCGTATGCCTTATGGCCAACGTGACATGGTGTGATGAAAGAAACATACAGGAACTCAAATCCTTCTGTTCACCTGATTTAGAATTCCTCACAATCAAATGTAGACCGCATTATCTGCCAAGAGAATTCTCTTCGATTATAATCACAGCCGTATATATCCCCCCCCAAGCAGACACATCGATGGCTCTGAACGAACTTTATTTAACTCTCTGCAAACTGGAAACAATTTATCCGGAGGCTGCATTCATTGTAGCTGGGGATTTTAACAAGGCTAATCTGAAAACAAGACTCCCTAAATTTTATCAGCATATCGATTGCACAACCAGGGGTGGAAAGACCTTGGATCATTGTTACTCTAACTTCCGCGACGCATATAAGGCCCTGCCCCGCCCCCCTTTCGGAAAAGCTGACCACGACTCCATTTTGTTGATCCCTGCCTACAGACAGAAACTAAAACAAGAGGCTCCCACGCTGAGGTCTGTCCAACGCTGGTCCGACCAAGCTGACTCCACACTCCAAGACTGCTTCCATCACGTGGACTGGGAGATGTTTCGTATTGCGTCAGATAACAACATTGACGAATACGCTGATTCGGTGTGCGAGTTCATTAGAACGTGCGTTGAAGATGTCGTTCCCATAGCAACGATTAAAACATTCCCTAACCAGAAACCGTGGATTGATGGCAGCATTCGTGTGAAACTGAAAGCGCGAACCACTGCTTTTAATCAGGGCAAGGTGTCTGGTAACATGACCGAATACAAACAGTGCAGCTATTCCCTCCGCAAGGCTATCAAACAAGCTAAGCGCCAGTACAGAGACAAAGTAGAATCTCAATTCAACGGCTCAGACACAAGAGGCATGTGGCAGGGTCTACAGTCAATCATGGACTACAGGAAGAAATCCAGCCCAGTCACGGACCAGGATGTCTTGCTCCCAGGCAGACTAAATAACTTTTTTGCCCGCTTTGAGGACAATACTGTGCCACTGACACGGCCTGCAACGAAAACATGCGGTCTCTCCTTCACTGCAGCCGAGGTGAGTAAGACATTTAAACGTGTTAACCCTCGCAAGGCTGCAGGCCCAGACGGCATCCCCAGCCGCGCCCTCAGAGCATGCGCAGACCAGCTGGCCGGTGTGTTTACGGACATATTCAATCAATCCCTATACCAGTCTGCTGTTCCCACATGCTTCAAGAGGGCCACCATTGTTCCTGTTCCCAAGAAAGCTACGGTAACTGAGCTAAACGACTACCGCCCCGTAGCACTCACATCCGTCATCATGAAGTGCTTTGAGAGACTAGTCAAGGACCATATCACCTCCACCCTACCTGACACCCTAGACCCACTCCAATTTGCTTACCGCCCAAATAGGTCCACAGACGATGCAATCTCAACCACACTGCACACTGCCCTAACCCATCTGGACAAGAGGAATACCTATGTGAGAATGCTGTTCATCGACTACAGCTCGGCATTCAACACCATAGTACCCTCCAAGCTCGTCATCAAGCTCGAGACCCTGGGTCTCGACCCCGCCCTGTGCAACTGGGTACTGGACTTCCTGACGGGCCGCCCCCAGGTGGTGAGGGTAGGCAACAACATCTCCACCCCTCTGATCCTCAACACTGGGGCCCCACAAGGGTGCGTTCTGAGCCCTCTCCTGTACTCCCTGTTCACCCACGACTGCGTGGCCACGCACGCCTCCAACTCAATCATCAAGTTTGCGGACGACACAACAGTGGTAGGCTTGATTACCAACAACGACGAGACGGCCTACAGGGAGGAGGTGAGGGCCCTCGGAGTGTGGTGTCAGGTAAATAACCTCACACTCAACGTCAACAAAACTAAGGAGGTGATTGTGGACTTCAGGAAACAGCAGAGGGAACACCCCCCTATCCACATCGATGGAACAGTAGTGGAGAGGGTAGCAAGTTTTAAGTTCCTTGGCATACACATCACAGACAAACTGAATTGGTCCACTCACACAGACAGCATCGTGAAGAAGGCGCAGCAGCGCCTCTTCAACCTCAGGAGGCTGAAGAAATTCGGCTTGTCACCAAAAGCACTCACAAACTTCTACAGATGCACAATCGAGAGCATCCTGGCGGGGTGTATCACCGCCTGGTATGGCAACTGCACCGCCCTCAACCGTAAGGCTATCCAGAGGGTAGTGAGGTCTGCACAACGCATCACCGGGGGCAAACTACCTGCCCTCCAGGACACCTACACCACCCGATGCTACAGGAAGGCCATAAAGATCATCAAGGACATCAACCACCCGAGCCACTGCCTGTTCACCCCGCTGTCATCCAGAAGGCGAGGTCAGTACAGATGCATCAAAGCTGGGACCGAGAGACTGAAAAACAGCTTCTATCTCAAGGCCATCAGACTGTTAAACAGCCACCACTAACATTGAGTGGCTGCTGCCAACACACTGTCAATGACACTGACTCAACTCTAGCCACTTAATAATGGGAATTGATGGGAAATTATGTAAATATATCACTAGCCACTTTAAACAATGCTACCTTATATAATGTTACTTACCCTACATTATTCATCTCATATGCATATGTATATACTGTACTCTATATCATCGACTGCATCCTTATGTAATACATGTATCACTAGCCACTTTAACTATGCCACTTTGTTTACATACTCATCTCATATGTTATACTGTACTCGATATCATCTACTGTATCTTGCCTATGCTGCTTTGTACCATCACTCATTCATATATCCTTATGTACATATTCCTTATCCCCTTACACTGTGTATAAGACAGTAGTTTTTTTGGAATTGTTAGTTAGATTACTTGTTGGTTATTACTGCATTGTCGGAACTAGAAGCACAAGCATTTCGCTACACTCGCATTAACATCTGCTAACCATGTGTATGTGACAAATAAAATTTGATTTGATTTGATTTGATTTGAGATAATTGTAGGTGCTTAATTTTGTTGGTTCTTTGAAGTTTTTATTTCATAGAAATACTAATTTACCAAATTATGCAGTTGATAAAACATGAAAATACAAACAGGAGCAAGACTATCAATGATCCTATAAACATTAAAGTGAAATTGACAGCATTTTAGCAATATTAAATATTATTAAAAATCTGTTCATATACACCCCCAAGAGGAATATGACACTTTAAAAAAAAAATTCTGACAAGCGACCACTTAGATATGTTATTTTTATGTTTTCATAAATTCTTAGAATGTTCGGGAATTTGTGAAAATTCTATAGCAATATAGAGCGGGAAAGCGGCCGTGCGTTCTGGACAATTAATAGACACTGCAGTAAATAAATCAGAATAAAAACATCTGGCTCGTCCAGACCATAGCTACAGTAGGCCTTTATGCAAACAAGCCATTTGCCATGCACACTTGCCATCATTCACTATGAACTGGAATGTGTGTTAACAGGCAGTTGCAAAAACGTGACTTTAGATCATTAGAATGCATTCGCCAGAAGCCACAAAATATACCTGAATGGATCTCTGCAAATATGTCAATACCACAGGAGTCCTCTTACATTTGCGAACTTTACAGTCCTATTGATCAAACGACTATGAAAAGATAGGCTCTCTCTCCCCTCAGTTAAGCGCACATCAACAATGACAAGATCAACAACTAATGCTAGCCAGAGCAAGATGAGCTAAAATGTAACTAAGGAACATTAGATAAACCCTCTCAAACTTTTTCAGCTAGGTGACTGTCAAAATTGCACTGAAACATGATGGGGAATTGTAGCCTACTCGTCCTTCTGTAGCTTGCTTGCAACCCATCATCCAAGCTAACTGGCTAAAGTCGGCTAGCTTGCTTGCTACCTACTTTGAGACGCAAATGAGAAAACATCGCACCCTGACCATTTTACTCGCCCTAGCAGAGCTGGTTAGGTTGTTCACATGTTATTTAGAGCGTTTGTGACTAACTATAACTTTTTTTAGCCTACATTTACTGACACCGGTCATATTCAGCGGGTTTTCATGTTTGTAAATTCATCCGTTATTTTATGGCACACTCAGACCGTGCTATGGCACACTCAGACCGAGAGTGTTTTGAAATCGGAGTAGGTAGCCAGAGTGAATTTGTGAACGCAAAATATATGCTAACTGTATAACAGTCGTTCACGTTCTTGCTAGCTAAGCAAAACACATCTCTAACTGTGTATAACCACCAAAAATGATATGGGGGGAAAAAGTCAGTCACTCACCCACTCCTCCAATGACATGACATGACATCCTCTTAGCAGCTAGCTAGTTAATGTTAGGCTCCATGTTTTTAGCTTGCTACATAAATAGATACGCTATCCTATTAGCCACGTTATTTGTTTTTGTATTTGTATACAAAGCAGCAGCTACTCTTCCTGGGGTCCAGCAAAATTAAGGCAATACATTCACAGACATCCCAACACACTGTGTGCCCTCAGGCCCCTTACTCCACCACTACCACATATCTACAGTACTAAATCTATGTGCATGTATAGTGCGTATGTTATCGTGTGTGTGTGTGCGTGCGTGTGAGCGTGCGTGTGTGTGTGCCAATGTTTGTGTTGCTTCACAGTCCCCGCTGTTCCATAAGGTGTTTTTTAATGTTTTTTTTTCATCTAATTTTACTGCTTGCGTCAGTTACTTGATGTGGAATAGAGTTCCATGTAGTCATGGCTCTATGTAGTACTGTGTTCCACCCATAGTCTGTTCTGAACTTGGGGAATGTGAAGAGAACTCTTGTAGGTTATGCATGGGTGTCCGAGCTGTGTGTCAGTAGTTTGGACAGACAGCTCTGCGCATTCAGCATGTCAATACCTCTCATAAATAACAGTGGTGATGAAGTCGATCTCTCCTCCACTTTCAGCCAGGAGAGATTGACATGCATATTATTAATATTAGCTCTCTGTGTACATCCAAGGGCCAGCCTGCTGCCCTGTTCTGAGCCAATTGCAATTTTCCTAAGTCCTTTTTTGTGGTACCTGACCACACGACTGAACAGTTGTCAAGGTGTGACAAAACTAGGGCCTGTAGGATCTGCCTTGTTGATGGTGTTGTTAAGAAGGCAGAACATCGCATTATTATAGACAGACTTCTCCCCATCTTAGCTACTACTGTATCAATATGTTTTGACCATAACAGTTTACAATCTAGTGTTACTCCAAGCAGTTTAGTCATCACAACTTGCTCAATTTACACATTATTTATTACAAGATTTAGTTGAGGTTTAGGGTTTAGTGAATGTTTTGTTCCAAATACAATGTTTTTAGTTTTAGAAATATTTAGGGCTAACTTATTCCTTGCCACCCACTCTGAAACTAACTGCAGCTCTTTGTTGAGTATTGCAGTCATTTCAGTCGCTGTAGTAGCTGACGTGTATAGTGTTGAGTCATCCGCATACATAGAAACTCTGGCTTTACTCAAAGTCAGTGGCATGCCGTTAGTAAAAATTGAAAACCGCAAGGGGCCTAAACAGCTACCCTGGTGAATTCCTGATTCTAACTGGATTATATTTAAAAGGCTTCCATTGAAGAACACCCTCTGTGTTCTGTTAGACGAGTAACTTTTAATCCACATTATAGCAAGGAGTGTAAAGCCATAACACATACATTTTTCCAGCAGCAGACTATGATCAATAATGTCAGAAGCTGCACTGAAGTCTAACAAAACACACCCCACAATCATTTATCATCAGTTTCTCTGAGCCAATCATCAATCATTTGTGTAAGTGCTGTGCTTGTTGAGTGTTCCTACCTATAAGCATGCTGAAATTCTGTTGTCAATTTGATTACTGTGAAATAGCATTGTATCTGGTCAAAAAAAAAAAATCCCAGAAGTTTGATTGGTTGGCTATTTAAGCCAGTAAAGGGGGCTTAACTATTCTTTGGTAGCGGAATGACTTTAGCTTCCGTCCAGGCCTGAGCGCACACACTTTCTAGTAGGCTTAAATTGAAGATGTGGTAATATCGTCTGCTATTATCCTCAGTAATTTTCCATCTAGATTGTCAGTTGGTGGTTTGTCATTGTTGATAGACAACAATACTTTTTTCACCTCTTCCACGCGACTTTACGGAATTCAAAAGTACAATTCTTGTCTTCCATAATTTGGTCCGATATACTTGGATGTGTGGTGTCAGCGTTTGTTGCTGGCATGTCTGACTTGTGATCATTGCCCTTGCTAGTTTGATGGTATTGAAATTCCCAGCCTTAGCTACAGTTGTCTGTTTTTGTCCAAAATATAGTGTAATTGAAACTGAAACAGTGCATCCTGAATGGAGGCAGCAAACAATGTACCAAGCCAGCAGTGATTTACAATATTTCTTGGACTACCAAGAAATGTATTGGTGATTTATATTAATCATGCATTGAACTGCATCCGTCTATTCTGCCAACAATGCCTTAGTGTACATCATGGAATGCTGAGTCAAATATAACCTATTTTTAAAACCTCTTATGAAGTTGGTTTTGTAGCATAAACTGGGAATTTTATATTTTTGAATGATATTTTGATTGTCTGCTTGTTTCATATCTGAAAAGTTGTTAAAATGCTGTTAGTTCCACTGTAAGTGCTTCATTACATAGATACTAAGCACAATACTGTAAATCTCTCCCCTTTGTGACTGAGCATCCACCCCCTTTGTGTGTCTGTGTGTGTGTGTGTCTGTGTGGGTAGTTCTGCACGGTAGAGGGCTTTATCACAGCTCTGGTGGATGAGTTTCCCAGGGCACTGAGGGGCAGGAGAGAGCTCTTCATCGCTGCTGTCTGCCTGGTATCGTACCTGATCGGCCTATCCAACATCACACAGGTACAACACATCTCTCTCTCTCTCTCTGAACTACAAAACCTCCGCTCTCTCTCTCTCTCTCTCTTTCTCATCATTAGTCAAACATCAGATTGAACTACAAAACCTCCAATTTGGTTAAAAATTTGAATTACATTGGTTAGCACTATCGCTGTCTAATTTTATATAAAAAATAACAGATTTGTTTCGAGTTGAAAATGAATCCCAACCACCATCTTTCCCTCTGAGATGAGGATGTGAATATAATGTAAAGACCACAGACCATGTGATTTCTCACCGTAGTAAGACTCACCCTTCTGTGTTGTGTCACTAGGGAGGCCTGTACGTGTTCAAGCTCTTCGACTACTACTCTGCCAGTGGGATGTGTCTCCTCTTCCTGGTCTTCTTCGAGTGCATCTCCATATCCTGGTTCTATGGTGGGTAGAGTCTCTAGACAACGTCAAATACACATAGTACACTAGATACATTATTGCAGTGAACGGTATGCATCAGAAACACCCTATTTCAGCATTACGAAATGACTTGTTACAGTGATGTGCGCTCAGGCAAGAGGCGATGAGCAATGAATGAACTAGACACACTAGTTAAATCTGAAGGTTGAATGATCAAATAAACTCCCACTTGTCCAGAGACATTAGTCCACCTTCAAACCCTGTTGACCCTCAGGGACATCAAACGCTGCTCACATGTCCTACACTACACCAGCTCTCCTCCCTCATTACAATTCATGGCAGACCAGTGGAAAATTGGAAGAAATTGAATTTGAATATTTTGATAACACAGTCATTTGTCTCGCAGGTGTGAACAAATTCTATGACAACATCCAGGAGATGATTGGCTACAAGCCCTGTATCTGGTGGAAGCTGTGCTGGGTTTGTTTCACCCCTCTCATCGTGGCCGTAAGTAGTACACCATACACATCCAATAGAACATCCAGTACCATGACATGAACGAAAATAACATTTCATATCAATATGACCTGCCTCAAGCAATTTTGAGGCAGAGAAAGAAAGTGTCTGAGAAGAGGTGGTGTCAGGATTAATAAGGATCGTACCATGTCTCCCACAGGGAGTGTTCTTGTTCAGTGCAGTCCAAATGGTTCCTCTCACCTTGAACAACTACGTGTTCCCTGCCTGGGGCCAGGGAGTGGGCTGGCTCATGGCTCTGTCCTCCATGGTCCTCATCCCTGGATACATGGTCTACATGTACCTCGGACTCAAGGGCACCTGGAAAGAGGTAATCTACATAATGATTTATGGATATGGGGCGGCAGGTAGCCTAGTGGTTAGAGCATTGGGCCAGTAACCGTAAAGGTTGCTAGATCGAATCCCTGAGCTGACAAGGTAAGAATCTGTCGTTCTGCCCCTGAACAAGGCAGTTAACCCACTGTCATTGTAAAAAATTATTTGTTCTGAACTGACTTGCCTTGTTAAATAAAAAAATGTGGAATGTTCCCCCCTTTCTCTAAGAGCAAGAGAATAAAGGCAATTTGGTGATGATTGATATGTAACCCAAATGGTTTATTATCATGTCATTAAGTAGTAAATAGATCATTTCAGTCAGCTTCTCCTCTCTGGACATGTTGGAGATGCATTCATTGTGTTACTTAATTAACTGTTTTGTTGTGATTCTTTCTCAGCGCCTACGGATAATGTTCCAGCCTCCTGCAGTGGTCCGACGGCCACAGGAGAATGGACCTGAGACAGTGGTTGCCGAGACCAACATTGCTAGTCCCTCTAACGCGGCCAACCCAACTAGTCCATCCAACCCGGTTAGTCCTGTCAATCCAACTGCTACAAGCCCAGTTGCTGCAGCCCCGGCCAACCCAGCACCTCCAGCCATTCCAGCTATGGCTAGCCCTGTGAACCCAACTAGTCCGACCGTTCCAACTGTCCCTACCGTCCCTGCCACTCCAGCCAACCCGACCAGCCCTACCAGCCCACCACCCAATCCGGTTAGCCCAACGGCAAAAGAGACGGCCATCCCACCACCCAACATAGTGAGCTCAACAAACCTGACCAACGCTGAGGCCAATGTCTAGACAAGGCAAAACCCTCATGGAGATTGTGTAGTCAACGGCGAACATTACAAAGGACTTCCAAGATTTTAATTGATTCACCTACCTCCAGGGGCAATATCTGATCAAACCGGATTTTAAAATCATGTTTAATTTTTCTGCATTTGTAAAACCAACCCGTTAATGTCTTTTTATTTGTATGCATTAAAAATTCTAAAATCAAAGACTGTTAGTGTTCACAAAAACTACTGTAATCTGAGTAAAAATATGTAAACAAACTGTGTAATACTGTGAGAAAAGAAAACAACTATTGATAATAGAATAGCAATTTGTTCAATATCTTCATGAACCAAGTAAATACAGTGTGACTATAGTAGAGATGAAGTACAAGTGAACAAAATTGTCAACATGGGAGTGCAAGGGACGGAGTCAAATTATCGTGGTTGTTTACTAAGCCTCACACAGTCATCTCTTTACAAAACTTTGCACTCTGTGAGGCTGATTACAGGCCACATGGCAATGAGGAAACTCTGATGAAGAAGCACAATGCCAATAAGAAGTTTAAAGTCTATGAACCCTGGAATTATCCAGTATATCTGTTGCAAAACATTTTGTGTGAGAGAGACTGTGATTTTATCTTCTTTTTTTTTTTGTAAAAAAATGAACTTTTATGTGACAAACATTTTTAGAATTATTTTTAATATGTTTTCTACTATAAATATTGTGACCGAGGACCAAAATCGTAGGCAGACGAAAGCAAAAACGATCTATGCCATGTAGTGTTTGGTTTGAGAAACACAGGGTATCAAAAACATACAAAAATTAAATGCAAACGCACAGGGTATAGAAAAGTGATTTACAAACATTGACTATCCCATTGATGCTGACAGTCAATCCTGTTTACCTTTTTTGCATGCTTTCCTCAGGAACATCAAAGAAAAATTCCAAAATGTCTCCTGACAGATCTAAGACGAGAACAGAGAAGGCCTTAAGCCAGTTATCAACCAATTTATATCAAGCCATAGTCTGTTTGCATGACTGGGCAGATCTCCAGAATATCACTTTGTACACTAGCAAACAATATTGGACCAACTCTATGTTTAAAAATATTCCTTTTTATTTCACTTTATGTGTAATGATCAATTATACTTTGATCAATTTGTATTCAGCAATACAAATGTAGGTGTATAGTTGCAGGCCAGTAGAAGAGTGGTCTATTTCTCTTTTTCTTTTTGTTGTCTTTGTTTTACTAGTAAAAAGCTCAAAGCTTTAATTTCCACAGACATTTGACATGGCGTGTTAAGACAATGCTAGTTGGCTTATATGGCTTCTATACGGCAGTGAAAAGCATCCGGTCGAACAAAAACATGTTTACTTTGAAAAGCAAAACAACCAAGTGAAAATGTGAAATGGCTACAGTTCATGTCCTGTGAATTTTGTATAAAGTTACTCTACCACAGTTTTCTCTGGTACTTTGTTGTAAAACTGTACTGTGTAAAACATGTAACTGTGAATGTCTGTAATACATTGGAAGTTATTGTCTAAATGTTGAAAAAAAATTCTAAAGAGTTGCTGTTTTCTGCAATAATATTTTGATCACAGAAACTAAAGCACATATCTTACAGAAACATACGAAATGATGATGACAATGAAGATATTGACGATTATATTAAAAATAGAAACTATGTCTAGTAAAAAAAAATCACATTGTTTTGTTTATTTTGAACTGTCTCACTGCCTAATGCACAACATAATATAAACATTATATGTGTTTAAATGGTGTCATATGATAAAGCACGATTGTCATGTTATACAAAAAGACTAAAAGCTGAAAAAATAAATAATTATAGAAAATATGAATAACTGTCCTGCATATGTTAACCACTGCGCTCGAGCATAATGTTATGTATGCCGTACTGTAGCTTTTGATGTCATGAAATTAGGTCACCATAATAGACCTCTCAAATGCTATATCCTGCATCAAACCTCAGAATAGTAGTAATTGGCAATTGTTTTGAATCTCTGAACAGAGACAATAGATATGTGTAATGACATTTGTAATGAATAGATTTACACAATTAAGAAAATGCTGTCTAGAAAAAAAAACAAGTAAGGATGTATGGCAAATAAAGCAAGAATGGAAAAGCATATAAAGGCAATTGCTAATTACTCAAACCATGGAGTTGTACTATAGAACCAGGTGGGAGACAAAAAAATGCAATGTACAGTGACATCAGAAAGTATTCACACCCCTTTACTTTTTCCACATTTTGTTGTGCTACAAAGTAAGATTCAATTGGATTTAATTATCATTTTAAATTGTCACATTTAATATGAAAGTGGAAGAAGATTTGTAAAAATGTGTAAAAAAAAAATCATATATATGAAAAATAAAACACTAATATATCTTGATTAAATAAGTATTCAACCACCTGAATACATGTTAGAATCCCCTTCGGAAAGCAATTACAGTCTTTCTGGGTAAGTCTCTAAGAGCTTTGCACACCTGGATTGTACATTTTTCCACATTATTCTTTAAAAAATGATTTAAGCTTTGTCAAGATAGTTCTTGATCATTGCTAGACAGCCATTTTCAAATATTGCCATAGATTTCCAAGACGATTTAAGTCAAAACTGTAACTTGGTAAGTAATTCCAGTATATATTTATCCTTATGTTTTAGGTTATTGTCCTGCTGAAAGGGGAATTTGTCTCCCAGTATCTGTCGGAAAGTTGACTGAACCAGGTTTTCCACTAGGAAATTTCCTGTGCTTAGCTCTATTCCGTTTTTTTTATCATAAAACTCCCTAGTCCTTGCCGATGACAAGCATACCCATAACATGATACAGCCACCACCATGCTTGAAGGACCTGTGAGTAAATCCTTTGTTCAGTATATAGGGGGGAAATAAGGCATTTCTGTAATATTCATATCCTGCCACAGTACACATGGCAATAGGTTCACTAGAAGAAAGTATTACAAACCAAAAATGTATTTTGAGAGTTTAGACCAACCATGAAAAGAGAATTAGAGCAAAATGGCTAAAACCTTTCCTTGTGGTGTACAGAAGTGTGTCAGAAACAGTCTGATAGCGAGGCCTCAGCAGGCTAGAAAAACATCACCACAAAACAGCTCTGGCCCCGCGGCCTGGCGTGCCGATCCGCCTCATCTCCCCAACCTCTTACGGCTGTGTGTGTGTGTGTATGTGTGTCTTCCTTCTCCCCCACCTCCTGCAGTTGCTGCTTCCATTAGCTTCCAGTGTGATAAAAGAGAAGGCACCAGCTGACACCACAACAATGACTCGCACATAGATGAAAGAATGAGATGTCCCCTCTCGTAGCTTGTGGCAAAGTGAGTATGTGTGTGTGTGTGTGCGTGCGTGTGCGTGCGTGTGCGTGTATCTGCAGAATATGTCTGTGAGCATATTAGGGGTTGAATGATGGCCATAATGACAGCACTTATAAACTAGCCAATGATGGATGGCATACTAGCCTCCCTATTCCCAGTAGTATAATTTAGCATCATTACCTATGAAAATCAGTCACCACTGAGGCAACTGAAGCTAATGTCTTATGTCCACAAAGACAAAATATCATCGTTTACAGATGGGGAGGACACAAGAAGGAAGCTCTTATAAATGTATCATTGCAGCATCAAATTGGAAATACAAGTCTGTTAATGATACATACAGTGAATTTAGAAAAATATACCATACATACACATCTAAATAGGTATACCGTATACCTTGTCATAAAAATTCCACATTCATTTAATAGGTTTCCTCCTTAAAGGTGAAATCTGTGATTGCTACATCCATTTTGTTTACTTTTAAATTAATGATATATACCTGATTATTGAAGAATATAAGTCATGAGCTTAGTTCAACAGTCATACCCCATCACACCCTATAATACAAGCTTGTTTTAATTGCAATAATTCAATTTTAAGGAAACCCCGTACAGCCTCAAAACATGGTTAAAATGATGGTCAGTCCATGCATGCACAACTCTGTCTTTGAATTTGATAGTGGTTATATTTCTCCAGCCCCATGTTTTGGCGGGGTGACCGCAGGGTGACCACTTTTTTGTTGTTTGAACTACAGATTGCCCCTTTAATGAATGACATATTGAGGTATTCAGACGAGGATGTTCGAAAAGGAGAGGCAAGTAGGGGACACTGCTGTTTGGTATTTAGCATTTTATTGGCACAGTCGGTGGTGAGAGACTATTTTTAAAGTTAAAAAGTGCTGGGAGTGTGGCCACGGGAGAGGACACTGGACGAGCAAACCGGTGATCCATGATGCTTTTATAAAAGAACGACAGAATGCTGGGGCTTATAAACTCACACAGGCCACTATGATTAATCCTCATAGCCTACTTAAAAGAGGAAAACTCATTCTGCTGTTAGGAACAAAAGACTGATAATTCTAAGGGTAGGGACGGCGTCTTGAGATTTACTGTAACCCTTTACAGTGCTGCATAGGCTACACAAATCAAAGCACTCTGTTCTTGAACATATTATCATCACTTTAGTTTTTTCAGTCACCTGACCTTCAGATTTCTGATGTGGGGTCTTTATGTGTTTTTTGTTGTTGTGATAATTCCTATTCTTCTTCTAGGCTTAGGTTGTTCGCCCCGGACTTCCGCCTGACTGAGGTACTCTCACCCGAGAATTCAAAGCAAATACATGAATGAATAACTCATCTTTGTAGATGCATGAATCTACATATCAATGCAAATCAGAGGATGTTGTGTGCTTGGTTATTTCCAGCAGAGGGGCTGAGAGGATGTCAAGCGTGCAAAGCCTCTCTGCGTATATGCTCATCACACTTACTTTCCAATCTCAATATGAACCTCGCTGAGATAAATTTGTTGACAGGGAAATCGGAAATCTTAGAATCTTTGCTGATTTTTGAACCTTCACTGAATCTGTGCTCATGCCGTGTGGATATGCATTTCCTCAGCATAGCGGTGTCTGGGTTTGGAGATCAGTGGAGGCCTATCGGGGACGTGTGAAACCATCTTTTCTCCCCCTCAAATTCCTGTGTGATGAGATCTTTTCGTGACGCAGCAGATACAGCATGCTGTGGTGCTTTAGGATCCAGGGTTCAAGGCAGCCAACGTATTCTTCAGCACAGAGGAGTCAGAGGCTTATAGTAGCCATGTCAAGTAGGTAATGCAGTCATCCACTTCAATTCATGGGAGGTTAAACCACATCCAGGAACACATCTCTCACTTCTGAAGATTATACAGCCTCAGGAAATGAGGGATGAATTGAATCTACCCATCCCCCACCCCACTGGAAATTGGTTGCCTCAGACCAGCTCTTCCTATGGGAAAGGTCAATGTAACACAGGTCAACTAATGGGTTGAATATTCATGTCCTTAGGGGAGAAATTACCTAACCAATCAGAGGTGCACAAATCATTTAGGTCCTGCCTTTGATTGACAGCTCAATTATCTTCAATCTTGGGCAAGCCCTGCAGAGGATGTGCCATGTGGATGTCAGAAAGAACCTTCAAAAGTTCGAAATAATGAGTAAAACCTAGATATATCTTCAGAGAAAAGCTAAGTATTTACGGTCCCGTTCATCGCATTCTATTAGGTGAGCTCTGTTTTTCCTGAATTAAGCCACTGTATTAGCACCGCATTAGCAGGCCAATGCTAACTTTCACCATGTGTAACCATAGAGAAGCAGTTTAAAGTTGATGCTATTTGCACATTTTATTACATTGGTTATTTACACTATACGTTTATGCTATAAAGATAAATGTAAATCTAAGAGTATTACTATTTAAGACGCTCTTTTTCTTTTGATAAGAGAGGCACATACATTGTTCTAAAACAGATGTGAAATATTTTCTTATACCCACCTTCGCCATTGGGTTGTTAGTCCATACTTTGCATGAGTGTAAGTGTTGGCCTGCTTATTTAATATACATGTCAGGTTTTTTGTTGGAGTTACGTTCTTGGATGGCGAGCCTACCCAGAGAGATCGACATCTTCTATTGTATGCAAAAGCTGGAAGACATCTGAAGACATCTCTACGAGATGCCTCAGACCAAGCTTTTCCTTTGGGAAAGGTAAACTCAAATATTGTCACTGTTTGAAGTACTTGATTCATGGACCACAAGTGGTGCCACATTAAATCAGTTCCTGGGCCGAAAATAGCCACCAGGCTGCATGTTTGATACTCCTGGGTCGTTCCATGAAAATAGTGCCTTTTGCGTCCTTTTGATATTTGTTCCACGATTCGGTGGAACAACCCTTATACTATTACACCTAATTTTAACATTCTGTCATAAAGACCAAATTCATAAAAAAACAGTTTTCTCCATTTCAAGAAGTTAAATTTAGAAAATGACTATAGTAAGTGACTATTAAGTGCCAAATACAGTAACAGGGTTGACAATATACTCTTAAATCCCCTTGTGACAGGGGGAATGGAAGATCATTGTATGCAACAGGGAGTGGCAATTGAATGGAAGTGTTATCCTCAACCAGCTCAGTTTCAATAGTTTCATCATACTAAAACAAGAGTTCAGTTCATGTAACAGGGTTGACCTTAGAATGAGGGACAGATGTAAATGATTCACTAATCACATTGCATCAATAATAATTTTCAGAAATCAATGTCAAAGCAACAAAATAACTAGGTCTTTACAGTGATGGTGACATTTTGAGAAATGTGTGGATTAAGTGGGTTGCAATCTTCATAGAAGTGTCACAGGGTTGACGGAGGGATGCTGAATACTGACACTTTGGCAAGCCTTTATTCATATTAAAAATGTAGTTTATTGAATTCTCCATGTGGTATATATTAAAGGGCACTTCATTTTATATAACAGGCGTTTAAAACTCAATATTGGTGCACAATTTCAACTTAAAATATCAAAGGGACCCAAAAGGCACTAATTTCGTGGAACGACCCTTGAAGTAGAAAGTTTGCACCAATGTTGAATTTTAAAAGCCTGTAATTTTAAATGAAGTGTCCTTTAATATAGACCACATGGAGAATTCAATAAATACTTTTTTAAATATGAATAAATATTAGCTAAAATGACAATATTGAGCTTTTTTCGTAATAATATTTTTATTGGAATTTCACAATTTTCTCCCAGATTAAGAAATATGGGATTATGAATCAAAATAAATAATAATACAAATATACAGACAAATTAAACACAAAATCTCAGTTTAAATAAAGGAATTAGGTCCAACACATGGAACGTAGAGTGTAATCCTGAGACAAGTAAACAACCACCATTCTAAATAAATCATTGCAGCATAATAGCTGATAAATCAGGTTGTAGGTCATTTAAATAAGGTTCCCACACTTTGTAGAGCTGATCTGTTTTAGAATGTAATGTACATGTCAGATATTCCAATGGCACCCATTGAAATAGTATTTTATGCCATTCCTTAATAGAAGGGACCCTGTCATTAATCCACTGTAAGAGGATGTTTCTCCTTGCTGAGAAGGTAAGGATGTTGTAAACCCTCCCCTTACCCACAGAAGTAACATGCCTACTAGGGAGACCTAACAGCAAAGAAACTAGGTCCAATTCTAGGTCGACCCCTAGGATTTTTCCAATTTCTTGAAGAATATTACACCAGTATCTTTGTAATTTGGGACATGACCATAAACAATGTGTTAGAGTGCCTGTATCAGTTGTACATTTAAGACACCGAGGAGAGGAGGAAGAGGGGCTAAAGGCATGTCTGCGGTTTGGGGATATATGCAATCTGTGTATTATTCTTAATTGGATTGCTCTAGTACGATTACAAATATATATTGTTTTTGAATATCTCCAAATGTCCTCCCACATCTCCTCATCAATAGTAACAGACAATTATTTCTCCCGCACTCGCTTGACCCTCTGTGTGTCAACAGGAGAAAAGGACCTCAAAGCATCATACAATAAACTTAGATATTTTCCTTTGTGAAAAAAAGCAGTCTTTCAATGACAGACACATCAGGGTTGCCAATCAAGTTGGTGCTCTTCAAAATACAATGACTTATTTGTAGAAAGCGGAAGAAGTCCTGCTTTGGCAGTCGATATTTCTCAACCATCTGCTCTAATGACAATAAAATCTTATAAGCGAATTAACAAAATTCAGCATTTTAATATGTCCCTCCATGCATCCTCTGTGACTTCTAGTAACATTTTAACCCACTTAACCCCAACATTTCTTAAAGTTTTTAGCATCATTGTAAAGCCCTAGATAGACAGGCTAGAAATGTTTTAATAATTTAAAAGAGTTATGAAACATCCACTCAATTGCCACCTCCTGTTACAAACTACCCTGTCAGAAGAATGACATTCCAATGGATAGCAGTGTTTTACGGGCTCATGACAAATTTAGCTATTTAGTGTTTTTTTTTGTTGCTCTTATCTTAACTTTTTTTGTACATAATGTTTCGGACATCATTTCCTTTGAACGAAAAGAGCTTCTGGACATCAGCGATTACAAACCTCGATTTGGATGAAGATTTCTACTTCAATGAGTAGGAGGTGCAGGACATACTGCTCCCCCTGGATCAGGCCCTATTCCAAGAGACTCTGAAAAGAAAAAGGCGGCGTAAGAGAGGCTGATGTGCGGGCACCCTGATGAAACTACGTCGGTGAGTACATAAACCGCCTCTACCCTCCTTTCTATTAGCGAACATACAACACTGGAGAACAAACTGGAAAAGTTCAATTCGAGACTATCCAATCAAAGGGACCTAAAGAACTGTAATATCCTATGATTCTATGTATCCTATGTGGCTGAATAAGGACATGGATAAAATACAACTAGCTGTTTTTTTCAAAAATAAAAGATCACAGAAATGTTCCATCCACACAAAAAGCTTATTTCTCTAAAATGTTGTGCACACATTTGTTTACATCCCTGTTAGTGAGCATTTTATTTGCCAAGATAATCCATCCACCTGCCAGGTTTGACATATCAAGAAGCTGATTAAACAACATGATCATTACACAGGTGCGCCTTGTGTTTGGAACAATGAAAGGCCCCTATAAAATGTGCAGTTTTGTCACACAACACAATGCCACAGGTGTCTCTAGTTTTGAGTGATCGTGCAATTGGCATGCTGCAGGAATGTCCATCAGTGCTTTCTGTTGCCAGAGAATGTAATGTTCATTTCTCTACCATAAGCCACCTCCAGCGTCCAACCGGCACACACCTGTCTATATAAGGTTGACAATGCAGGTCAGAGCAAAAACCAAACCATGAGGTCAAATTAATTGTCCAAAGAGCTCTGAGACAGGATTGTGTCGAGGCACAGCTCTGGGAAAGGGTAGCCACACTTTTTTGCAGCATTGAAGGTCCCTAAGAGCACAGTGGCATCCATCATTCTTAAATGGAAGAAGTTTGGAACCACCAAGACTCTTCCTAGAGCTGGCCGCCTGGCCAAACTGAGCAATCGGGGGAGAAGGGCCTTGGTCAGGGAGGTGACCAAGAACCCAATGGTCACTTTGACAGAGCTTCAGAGTTCCTCTGTGGAGATGGGAGAACCTTCCAGAAGGAAAACCATCTCTGCAGCACTCAACCAATCAGGCCTTTATGGTAGAGTGGCCAGACAGAAGCAACTAAAGACGCTCAGACCATGAGAATCAAGATTCTCTGGTCTGATGAAACCAAGGTTAAACTCTTTGGCCTGAATGCTAAGCGTCACATCTGGAGGAAACCTGGCACCAACCCTACGGTGAAGCATGGTGGTGGCAGCATCATGCGTAGGGATGTTTTTCAGCAGCAGGGACTGGGACACTAGTCAGGATCGAGGCAAAGATGAACAGAGCAATGTACAGAGAGATCCTTGATGAAAACCTGCTCCAGAGTGCTCAAGACCTCAGACTGTGTTCTTGGGTCCATGCGAGGATCTGCAGAGAAGAATGGGAGATACTCCCCAAATACAGGTGCCAAGCTTGTAGCGTCATACCCAAGAATACTTGAGGTTGTAATCGCTGCCAATGGTCCTTCAACAAAGTATTGAGTAAAGGGTCTGAATAATTCTGTAACTGGAATTTCAGTAGTTTTTTACACATTTGCTTTGTCATAATGGTGTATTGTGTGTAGATTGATGAGGGGGGAAAAACAATTAAATAAATGTTAGATTAAGGCTCTAATGTAACAAAATGTGGAAAAAGTCAATGGGTCTGAATTCTTCCCGAAAGCACTGTAGATAAACTGTAACTCAGTAAAATCATAGAAATTGCTGCATGTTGCGTTTATATTTCTGTTCAGTGTACTTACCATAAGAGTATATCTACATTTTTTTGTCGCTGTCTATTTACCACCACAAACTGATGCTGGCACTAAGACCGCATTTAACAAACTGTATACGACCATGAGCAAACAAGAAAATGCTCATCCAGAGGCTCCTAACAGCCCGTGATATTAACACAGAAAAACTGAAATCTGTTGTAGATCATTTCTACCAACATGTCACCTGTGCAACAAGAAAATAAAAAAACTCTACCTCGCCATCCATTTGGCAAATCTGAAACTAACTCTAAACTCCTGATATCTGCTTACAAGCAAAGAATCTAACAGGAAGTAGCAGTGATGTGCTCAATTTGGAAGTGGTCCGACAAAGCGGATGCTAAGCTAAAGGACTGTTTCGCTAGCACAGACTGGAATGTGTTCTGGGATTCATACGATGGCATTGAGGAGTTTACGACGTCAATCACCATCTTCATTAATAAGTGCATCAACGACGTCATCCCCGCAGTGACCATACTTACATTTGAAGTCGGACGTTTACATACACTTTTGGAGTCATTAAAACTCGTTTTTCAACCACTCCACAATTTTCTTGTTAACAAACTATAGTTATGGCAAGTCGGTTAGGACATCTACCTGGTGCACGACACAAGTAATATTTCCAACTGTTTACAGACAGATTATTTCACTTCTAATTCACTGTATCATAATTCCAGTTGGTCAGAAGTTTACATACACTCAGTTGACTGTGCCTTTAAACAGCTTGGAAAATTCCAAAATATGATGTCATGGCTTTAGAAGCTTCTGATAGGCTAATTGGCATCATTTGAGTCAATTGGAGGTGTACCTGTGGATGTATTTCAAGGCCTACCTTCAAACTCAGCACCTCTTTGCTTGACATCATGGGAAAATCAAAAGAAATCAGCCAAAAATTGTAGACCTCCACAAGTCTGGTTCATCCTTGGGAACAATTTCCAAACGCCTGAAGGTACCATGTTCATCTGTGCAGACAATAGTACGCAAGTATAAACACCATGGGACCACGCAGCTGTCCAACCGCTCAGGAAGGAGACGCGTTCTGTCTCCTAGAGATGAACGTACTTTGGTGTGAAAAGTGCAAATCAATCACAGAACAACAGCAAAGGACCTTGTGAAGATGCTGGAGAAAACAGGTACAAAATTATCTATATCCACAGTAAAACGAGTCCTATATCGACATAACCTGAAAGACTGCTCAGCAATGAAGAAGGCACTGCTCCAAAACCGGCATAAAAAATCCAGACTAGGGTTTGCAACTGCACATGGGGACAAAGATCATACTTTTTGGAGAAATGTCCTCTGGTCTGATGAAACAAAAATAGAACTGTTTGGCCATAATGACCATTGTTATAGGAAAAAGAGGAAAAAGGGGGAGGCTTGCAAGCCAAAGAACACCATCCCAACCGTGAAGCACGGGGGTGGCAGCATCATCTTGTGGGAGTGCTTTGCTGCAGGAGGGACTGGTGCACTTCACAAAATACATGGCATCATGAGGGAGGAAAATTGCGTGGTTATATTGAAGCAACATCAGTCAGGAAGTTAAAGCTTGGTCACAAATGGGTCTCCCAAATGGACAATGACCCCAAGCATACTTCCAAAGTTGTGGCAAAATGGCTTAAGGGCAACAAAGTCAAGGTATTGGAGTGGCCATCACAAAGCCCTGACCTCAATCCTATAGAAAATTTGTGGGCAGAACTGAAAAAGCGTGTGCGAGCAAGGAGGCCTAAGAACCTGACTCAGTTACACCAGCTCTGTCAGGAGGAATGGGCCAAAATTCACCCAACTTATTGTAGGAAGCGACGACGAACCATGAAAACAGGCAAACTGTCAATCCAGACTTAGATTGAATCCTACTACACTGCCTCTGACACTCGCCGGGTGTGGAAGGGCTTGCAAACTATCACAGATCACAAAATGAAGCCAAGCTGCGAGCTGCCCAGTGACGCAAGCCTGCCAGATGAGCTATATCGCTTCGAGGCAAGCAACACTGAGCCATGCATGAGACCACCAGCTGTTACGAGTGTCTGTGTGATCAAGCTCTCTCCATAGCCGATCTGAGTAGCCGATCTGAGTAAGACTTTTTAACTTCTTGCGTCGAGCCATCCCGGATCCGGGATCGTGAATACAGCCTCAAGCTCATTACCATAACGCAACGTTAACTATTCATGAAAATAGCAAATGAAATTAATATGCTAGCTCTCAAGCTTAGCCTTTTGTTAACAACACTGTCATCTCAGATTTTCAAAATATGCTTCTCAACCATTGCAAAATAAGCATTTGTGTAACAGCTAGCGCGGCTAGCGTAACCTTTAGCGTTAGCATCAGCAGACAACATTTTCACAAAAACCAGAAAATCAGTCAAATAAAACCATTACCTTTGAAGAACTTCAGATGTTTTCAATGAGGAGACTCTCAGTTAGATAGCATGATATATCGTTCGTTGAAAGCCTCCTCTCAATCACTGGATGACTGCGTGCAGCTTATAGATTACGCACCAATTTAGACAAAGGACAACAACTTCTCCCTCAACATCAGGATCTGATCGTGAATTACAGGAAATGGAGGGCTGAGCACACCCCCATTCACATCGATGAGGCTGTAGTGAAGTGAGTCGAATGCTTCAATTTCCTCAGTATCCACATCAATAACGATCTATTATGGTCCACACACACCAACACAATTTTGAAGAGGACACAACAACACCTCATCCCCCTCATGAGTCTGAAAAGATTTGGCACGGGCCCTCAGATCCTCAAAAGGTTCTACAGCTGCACCATTGAGAGCATCTGGACTGTCTGCATTACCGCTTGGTATGGCAACTGCTTGGCATCCGACCACAAGGATCTACAGAGGGTAATAGGTCCGGCCTAGTTAGGCTGTGGTGGTCACAAAATTTTGTCAGCTGGTGATTGTCAAGCAAATAACTGTTGGTCTCACTGTTATTGACCGTTAATTAACAAACACATTTAGCATCTCCTGGCTTCCACATAAGCCACTGATGCAGACTTTTGGAAGATCTGAATTTTAAGAAGTCTAGTAAATCCATGTATTTTAGCCTACACCTTCACAATAAATCCATTATTTATTTTAGACAAGTCTAAAGAAGCATGATATGAAGAAAATGTAGTCTATTTCAGAAGAACAGAATAGCATACTCTGAGTTGTCCTTATGTTAGGTCCTGATCTGGCTATGCCAAATGGCTGTGGGCTACACTACTTCATTTAGTAGACAAGATTTGCTTAGAATTCCGTGGCATTATTTTATAGAATGAAGAATACAATTGAACAACGCTGAATAAAATAGAAAGGATATTTTCTCCAAACGATTTGAGGAAGTGTGCAGATGCGGCTATTGTGTGTTGAGTGTTAACAAAGAAATAGCTATTCCTATATGCTTAATTTAGAGTTATTAATGTAACTTTCGTTTTTCTACAAACGTTGGGCTGTATGTTTTGATGTTTAAAACATTGTAAGGCTTCATGATGCAAATCTAATTATGACTTTTTTTAAAGTGCTTGAAAGGCATAAGCTCTGCTTTGTTTTTTGCACAGGCTGTACACACTTCATCAGTCACTCATTCACAATTTGACAACACCTTTGTGTGGCCATCATGCACCCTAAAAAAAATCCAAGCCTTTTGTGGCCAGTGGCCAAGTGCTGCCCGCTCAGAAGCACCTCTCACTCACATGGCTCTCCATCACATTATCGGGTCTTTCTCACAGGCTACAAGTGAAAACAGACACATCGGGGATGCAACTGCGTGCATCCTTATCCAAATCCGAGGTGCATACTGAAGATATTGGAAGAACTGTTGTGATACAAACCGTATCAAAATATATAGGCCTATGGGCTAGGCTACATGAGGTGTATGACTATGATTTGAAAAATCTATTGTTTCTTATGCAGGGCATCATTCACAAGTGATAATATATTGTGATAGGCTAATATTGTCACCCATCAGACTATTCTTTGATTTAATCGTCATTACATATACTACATAATATATGTGTGAAATTTGTTTTGATTTAGAATGGACCATTAGCAAGCACCTGTATCAAAACAGGGGCAGAGGGAAAAAATACATGTCATCTATGCACTTAAATAGTGAATGGAGGAAGCTTTTCCCGTGGTTCATTTTCATGCCAGCCAGGTAGGCTATACTCCTGTTGTAAATATAATCAATGTGCTTAATATTAGGTAAGCTGAGAAATAAATATAGCAGGCCTAGGTTATAGAAAGCTGATGGGATCCTCCTATTTTTAGTAGAGGCCATCACTGTTTTCTCGCACAATTGCATAACCTATATGTTGCGCAACACAAGCTCATGCGCTCTCATGAAGTGTTTGATTAGATTTTCGATTTACATTTGCATTGATGTCAAAGTGATTAGAGGGACAATAGAGTACTGAGTATCAGGCAGTTAGCAAGTTTGGTAGGCTACTAATGACCATCAGCAGCATCAGAGCTTGGAGATGTCTAACTAGTATGACTAAACGGTCACGTGGAATTTGACTGCTCCCTGCCATCCAGGACCTCTATATCAGATAGTCAGAGGAAGGCCATAAAAATGGTCAAAGTCTTCCAGCCACCCTAGTCATAAACAGTTCTCTCTGCTACTGCATGGCAAGCAGTACCGATGCACCAAGTCTGGAAACAAAAGGACCCCAAGCCATAAGACTGCTAAATAGTTAGTTAAATAGTTAACCAAATAGCTAACTGGCCTATCTGCATTGACCCCTTTTGCACTAACTTCTTTGTACATATTATATGTACATATCTACCTCATTTACCCCATACCCCTGCACATCGATTCAGTACGTGTACCCCGTGTAATACAGTCAAGTTATCGTTACTCATTGTGTATCTATTATTACTTTTATCATTACGTCTTTTACTTTTCTATTATTTCTCTCTGCATTGTTGGGAAGGGCCCATAATTAAGCATTTCACCGTTAATCTACACCTGTTGTTTACGAAGCATGTAACAATTGTGCTTTTATTTGATTTATGGCTGATTTTAAGATGGAATTGTCAACCCTGTTACGGTCAACCCTGTTACTTTCTTTTGCACTAATGGGCCCTTATTATAGTAACTTTTGTATTTAACCTCTTGAGATGGGAAATTTTTTTTTTGCTCTTTATGACAAAATGTTAAAATGAGTTGAAATGCAGATTATTATTTTTTACCATGTCACACTCAAAAGGCAACGAACTGGTGGTACGACCCTCCTGCCCTAGCTCCTTCTATATGTGTAAGGCACTCCGTCATTTAAAAAAAAATTGTATTGCTTGGACCACTCTACTGAATGTGGTACCATCTGTCTCACATAAAACCTGTTTTCTCAATGAATAACCTGACTGTTAGCTGAGCCCCAGCAGATACTTGGTATGCATCGAGCACTCTGCAGATGGTTTAGAATTAGCCTCTGTCAAAGAAGGGGAATTTAAATAAACAGATAAAGAGAACATTTAAGTTCATCAGAAGGCTGTCCCCGGTGACCTTCAGTTTGTTCTAGCCCGTCGTGTCTTTTGTCAGAGCTTATAACATCTCCCCAATGTGCCAGGGGCTTATTGAAGAGTCACTGTAGATTACGACTCGGGTCAAACGCGGTATGCAAATGAGGCACAAAAACAGCCAGGCGAACCAAGCAGAAACGTAAAGGAAAGCAGTGCGCCTGGGAAGAAAGAACAGCTCAATGACTATGGGGGGGGGGGGGGGGGGGGGGGGGGGGGGGGGTTGTATTGTGTTCTGCCTTATCTGGAATAGCAAAGTAATGATTACACTTTTGTGGTTATGTATATGTATTGCGTTTTTTTATTTCCTATTATGTAGAAAATCACAGTGAGTAGCAGCAGATGTATTTGTACGTTTGGGAAATATGTAGGTCTACGGTAAGATGACAAATCCTACAAGTACCATCACTTTGTAACTATTTGGGGGTTCCTCAAACCTATAGGAGGGAGTAGCTCATTCCACCACTTGCCAAGACGCAACACTCCACATGGTGAGCAAGACATGCTATCTTCTGCCGGAACTGTAGATAGAGGGAAGAAGTGCTCTCTCTCCAGTAAGGCACCCTAATTATTCCCTCCTGACTGTATTCTGAGCCCAAATGGGTTTAGGCTACAGTCAGCCGGGACTGATCTTCTGGGTTAATTCAGTGGTAAATTACAAAACATAGGTTTTTCAATGGCGCTAGTGTGGCTATGCTGCTGGGTGATCAAACTGTTTCTGGCCATTGTTACGACTACAGCAGAAGTGAAGTCAGCATTCAGTGTTTCTTCATGAATTGAATTTGGAAAGTAATGACTCCATCTCCGACCCACAATCTCTGCTACAGTAGCTGTGTGTGTGTGCATATGTGCATAAATACAGTATGTGTGAGCATTTTCATATTTCCCCTCAGACTACAGACAGGGTCCTGGCATCTGCTTGAGGCACTGCTAAAGTAAAGATCTACACTCTAAAATGAGTTCTGTCAGATGATGCCAGCACATACTTACTGTTCATTCCTGGGGGCGTCGACAGTGTCTCCTCAGTTCATTACAGATGGCTACTGGGAGTCAGGTGGAGGTCGAGCTGTGAGGCAAACTGTGACAGACAAACACAGCACAGGTTTGGCTTTTACTGTAGGTCTCATTATTCAAATATTAATTTACTGTTAATGGATCGTGTGTGTGATTTTTCTCCCGATTTTTTGTTTGGAATTGTATATATATATTTGGCAGATTGCTACAAATAAATGTCTGGTTAGCCTACTGTCTGACCTCTATTGTTTGTGTGTACTTCCTTTACTGTTGTGTGATGTTATCCATGCACATGTTTCGAACCACACTGAAATGGCTTCACATAATATCAGATGCTGTGATAACATGCGTCTTGGTGAGAGGTGTAGGAGTCAGGCGCAGGAGAGCAGGGATGTCTGAGAAGCGTGTTACCAATATAAAACAGCACAGACAAAAATCCCCAAAACTAAGCTCTCGAATACTCAGAAACTTGTGCAAACGCATGGAGGAACAAACACAGTTCCGACACTTTACATACACGTGCGTAATAGCGAAAAAACAACAAACATCAAATACAATCGAGCGCAATACACACAAGTCTAATCCTGCATGAATTACGGCAGGTAACAGGTGCCCTATATACCCACAGAAATCAAAGCAATTGAAAACCAGGTGTGAAAAGGAACACAGACAAAACAACCAGAAAAAGAAAAAGGGATCGGTAGCGGCTAGTAGACCGGCGACGCCAAGCGCCGAGCGCCGCCTGAACAGGGAGAGGACTTACCTTCGGTAGAAGTCGTGACAGTACCCCCCCCCCCCCCCCTGACACGCGGCTCCCGCAGCGCGACGATGCTGGCCTCGAGGACGACCCGGAGGACGAGGCGCAGGGCGATCCGGATGGAGGCGGTGAAACTCCCTTAGCATAGGTGGATCCAGTACGTCCTCCACCGGCACCCAGCATCTCTCCTCCGGACCGTACCTCTCCCAGTCCACGAGGTACTGAAGACCCCCCACCCGACGCCTTGAGTCCAGTATGGACCGAACTACAGTGCCTTGCGAAAGTATTCGGCCCCCTTGAACTTTGCGACCTTTTGCCACATTTCAGGCTTCAAACATAAAGATATAAAACTGTATTTTTTTGTGAAGAATCAACAACAAGTGGGACACAATCATGAAGTGGAACGACATTTATTGGATATTTCAAACATTTCTTAACAAATCAAAAACTTAAAAATTGGGCGTGCAAAATTATTCAGCCCCCTTAAATTAATACTTTGTAGCGCCACCTTTTGTTGCGATTACAGCTGTAAGTCGCTTGGGGTATGTCTCTAACAGTTTTGCACATCGAGAGACTGAATTTTTTTCCCATTCCTCCTTGCAAAACAGCTCGAGCTCAGTGAAGTTGGATGGAGAGCATTTGTGAACAGCAGTTTTCAATTCTTTCCACAGATTCTCGATTGGATTCAGGTCTGGACTTTGACTTGGCCATTCTAACACCTGGATATGTTTATTTTTGAACCATTCCATTGTAGATTTTGCTTTATGTTTTGGATCATTGTCTTGTTGGAAGACAAATCTCCATCCCAGTCTCAGGTCTTTTGCAGACTCCATCAGGTTTTCTTCCAGAATGGTCCTGTATTTGGCTCCATCCATCTTCCCATCAATTTTAACCATCTTCCCTGTCCCTGCTGAAGAAAAGCAGGCCCAAACCATGATGCTGCCACCACCATGTTTGACAGTGGGGATGGTGTGTTCAGGGTGATGAGCTGTGTTGCTTTTACGCCAAACATAAAGTTTTGCATTGTTGCCAAAAAAATAAATTTTGGTTTCATCTGACCAGAGCACCTTCTTCCACATGTTTGGTGTGTCTCCCAGGTGGCTTGTGGCAAACTTTAAACGACACTTTTTATGGATATCTTTAAGAAATGGCTTTCTTCTTGCCACTCTTCCATAAAGGCCAGATTTGTGCAATATACGACTGATTGTTGTCCTATGGACAGAGTCTCCCACCTCAGCTGTAGATCTCTGCAGTTCATCCAGAGTGATCATGGGCCTCTTGGCTGCATCTCTGATCAGTCTTCTCCTTGAATGAGCTGAAAGTTTAGAGGGACGGCCAGGTCTTGGTAGATTTGCAGTGGTCTGATACTCCTTCCATTTCAATATTATCGCTTGCACAGTGCTCCTTGGGATGTTTAAAGCTTGGGAAATCTTTTTGTATCCAAATCCGGCTTTAAACTTCTTCACAACAGTATCTCGGACCTGCCTGGTGTGTTCATTGTTCTTCATGATGCTCTCTGCGCTTTTAATGGACCTCTGAGACTATCACAGTGCAGGTGCATTTATACGGAGACTTGATTACACACAGGTGGATTGTATTTATCATCATTAGTCATTTAGGTCAACATTGGATCATTCAGAGATCCTCACTGAACTTCTGGAGAGAGTTTGCTGCACTGAAAGTAAAGGGGCTGAATAATTTTGCACGCCCAATTTTTCAGTTTTTGATTTGTTAAAAAAGTTTGAAATATCCAATAAATGTCGTTCCACTTCATGATTGTGTCCCACTTGTTGTTGATTCTTCACAAAAAAATACAGTTTTATATCTTTATGTTTGAAGCCTGAAATGTGGCAAAAGGTCGCAAAGTTCAAGGGGGCCGAATACTTTCGCAAGGCACTGTATGTTTTTCATGTGTTTGTAGCGGGGCGCTGTCCTCAGATAATTGCATGGTTTGCTTTCGCCGTAAAGCCTTTTTGAAATCAGACACAGCGGCTGGATTTACAACAAGTTAAACTTTATTTTTATGTATTGCACTTGTGATTTTATGAAAGTTAAATATTTATAGTAATTTAATTTGAATTTGGCACTCTGCAATTTCACCGGATGTTGTCCGAAAGAAGTTAAATTATATCTACTTGAAAATCTAAAACCTGACAATGGTGGTCCCGCAATGATCAACAACCAATTTGACAGAGCTTGAAGAATTTTGAAAAGAATAATGGTCAAATGTTGCACAATCCAGGTGTGGAAAGCACTTCGAGACTTACCTACATACCCACTTACCTACTCACCTACATACAATCATATGGGAAATGCAAGTGGCATTTCCCATATGATTGATGAGGATCTCCACACTGAAAATTAACGATCACTTACTAGACGTCCGCGGGTGTTATTAAAATAGGACGACGGCCTCAGGTCATTCCCCAGGGCCCGGTCTTCCGAGAAGTCATCAAATAAAGTCTCTCTGACATTTTGTTTCCGCGTTATACATTTTAAAGTTTTGGACATTTTTGTGCTGTACCAAAAACTTCCACCAGATGGCAACTGGCTGTATATTGCAAATGGACAAAACATCACCAAATGTACACGGCCGTTTCTCGTAAACAGAAAAGACTTCGAAGACGAAACTTGGTGAGCACAGGTTTGGCCAAATGTGCTTTTAGCCCAGAAACAAGATGGCGTTGAGGCCTCAATGCTCTTTAACTTCTTCGATATATAGGGGGCGCTCTTTTAATTTTGGGATGAAAAACATTCCCGTTTTAAACAAGATATTTTGTCACGAAAAGATGCTCGACTATGCATATAATTGACAGCTTTGGAAAGAAAACACTCTGACGTTTCCAAAACTGCAAAGATATTGTCTGTGAGTGCCACAGAACTGATGTTACAGAAAAAACCCAGATAAAAATACAATCAGGAAGTGCCGCATTTTTTGAAACCGCCTCATGACAATGACTCCTTATATGGCTGTGGTGGAGCTAGGAGTCAGCTTACCTTTTCCACGTTTTCCCCAAGGTGTCTGTAGCATTGTGACGTATTTGTAGGCATATCATTGGAAGATTGACCCTAAGAGACTACATTTACCAGGTGGTCGCTTGGTGTCCTCCGTCGCAATTATTGCGTAATCTCCAGCTGCAGTATTTTTCCGTTTTCTTCGGATGAGAAGCCAGCTGCCAGCACTGATAGATTATCGAATAGATATGTTAAAAACACCTTGAGGATTGAATCTAAACAACGTTTGCCATGTTTCTGTCGATATTATGGAGCTAATTTGGAAAAAGTTTGGCGTTGTAAGTGACTGCATTTTCGTTTTTTTTTCTTAGCCAAACGTGATGAACAAAACGGAGCTATTTCTCTTACACAAATAATATTTTGGGAAAAAATGAACATTTGCTATCTAACTGAGAGTCTCGTCATTGAAAACATCCGAAGTTCTTCAAAGGTAAATTATTTTATTTGAATGCTTTTCTTGTTTTTGTGAAAATGTTGCCTGCTGAATGCTAGGCTTAATGCTATGCTAGGCTATCAATACTCTTACACAAATGCTTGTGTAGCTTTGGTTAAAGCATATTTTGAAAATCTGAGATGACAGTGTTGTTAACAAAAGGCTAAGCTTGTGTTTCAATATATTTATTTTATTTCATTTGCGATTTTCATGAATAGGAAACGTTGCGTTATGGTAATGAGCTTGAGGCTATGGTTACGCTCCCGGATACGGGATTGCTCGACGCTAGAGGTTAAAGCCCATTTTCTGGAATGAAAGGTCAAAAAATGGTAATACAGCACTAATTTGACCGCTTCTCGTCAAGGTACATAAACCTACGGTGTCAGGAAAAATAGAACCAGCCATTTATCGTAATTTACGAGAAATCGTACTACGTCCGTTTGATGATGGTTAAACAAATGTTGTTTTTTGTTTGTTTTTAAGTTATAGATCTAGTTGCGGCGTGTTAAGGTGAATCCGTTAAGGCGAGTTTCCTAGCTCTACGTGATTTCTGTGATGTTCTGCACTCACACACACAATGTGGAGTGACAGTGTGGGGCTTACAGAGCCTGCAATAGTTACTGGCGTTCGTACCATCAAAGAGCTCTGAAACTTTATAAACCTGTTCTAGAGCTTAAGTCGGTAGTGCATGGTGAGTTGTGTGGCTCTAGAAGGTTCTCAGGCTGAGAAACAGCCTCGTCCATTTGCAATAACTTTAATTCATTTTTAACGCCGTCGAAAATGACAACATTTAGAAGAGTCCCAGAATCACAAGACTAGGTGCATTGAAACTGCCTCGGCCCATAGAGACTGACCCTACATGTTTCTGGCCGAAAGCTTGTCCAGGGACCCCGTAGCATCCCCCGAAATAAGTGAATTTCAGGCTCCGAATTACCTATTTATCCTACCGGGATTCGGGGTTTCATCAGCTAGGCCTTCACATAATGTCAGAACTGGACACACAGCTTGAATGTAACTATGCTTTTTATGTTTTTTTAATGGTTTTAACAGAAGGCGCTATACGCTATATGGCCGACTCTGAAATATGTGAGAGTTGACTTCTAAAAGAGTTTGACAAAGTGAGTTTGGTGTCAGTATGTATAAGTTTGTTATCAGTATGATATCTTATTGACTGATGGCTGACTTGATGGCAGTATAATATATTGGCATTGTACATTTTATATTGCAAATGGACAGTGTACATTTCCAATGTATTTAATAAGGGATTTACCATCACCAAATGGACAGGGTGAAATCAACACCAACGAGTGATGGAGAGGAAATACTATCACTGCTCGGCCATCCCGAGATCAATTGGACATTTCTGCAGTATATTAGAGCATGACCAATTTGTGATGGTAAATGCCCATTGTAAGACATTGCAAATGGACAGTGTACATTTCTAATGTATTTAATGAGGGTTTTTCCATCACCAAATGGACAGGCTGAAATCAACACCAACGAGTGATTGGACACATGTGCTATATTGTCAGTGTGAACATGCTCTTCTGCAAGTTGACAGTGTCCATTGCCAATGTATATCCATAAGGACTTCCCATTACGAAATGGACATGCTGAATCAACCCCAATGAGAAATTCTTACTTCCTATGACTTACTATGATCAAACATGGCAAATAGACCTTCTAGGTTGATTCAGGACATAACATAGTGATATATATCATTTGGTCAGTATATATGCAATTTGGACATTTCTTATGCCATTTGGACATGGTTCACTGATATTTGGGTTCGGAAGCCAGCTTCCTATGATCATATAAGGCAAATGGACAAAAAATAGGCCTTATGGACACACTCAATAAAATAAGACAAATGTATGTCCATACAGTTACTGCATATGTATAATTGACAATTTTTTTTATATATATATATATTTTTTAAATGTCCAAAACTCACTTTTTATGAGTTTGAAATATTTTATTGAGATTTTGAACATTTCCCATATGAAAATCTACGGTGTAGCACCCTCACCCTCTATGGGACATTTGGTTTATTACACTTTGCATTTGCAATATTTCGGTTGCAATATGGTTTTGATGAACTGCCGTCCATTTGAGTGGTATTTGCGATTGTGTATATGGTTCGCCCTAATGGCAGTAAGTTGCCATTCATTTTTGTCTGTTCCATGGGGGTCTTCCCGTACCCAGATTCGCTGCCAAAAGTGCTTTTACAAAATATTGACCCAGGGGTGTGAATTCTTATGTAAATTAGATATTTTAATTTAAATTTTCAATTACTTTGTCATTATGGGGTATCGTGTAAAACAACTTCAGGATGTAACACAACAAAAGTCACTGTACACATACACAATATGTCTGTCTGTCTGTCTGTCCTCTCTCTCTCTCTCTCTGTCTCTCTCACACACACACAGACTACATGTACTCTCACACACACACATACTCTGACACAACCCCCTCATATTTTTCACTCTATTTCCCACACTTCCTGACATGCATGCATTCACAAAACACACACAGACACACACACTCACAAGCACAGAGTCAAGCAAACAAACTCGTTGGCACGCACACCGACTAATGATTAAGAGGTCGGACGGCCTTCAAGAAAGGCTTGGAATGGGGGCTGCAGTGAATCAGAGCTCTGATGTGGCCGATGCTTTCTAATCCTATTTGTCAGAGAGGCTCAAGGCCCTGCCCACTGAAGGGTGAGTAGGACCAGGCAGGGCCACGGCAGGCACTCTCTCTAGCCCAAGCTTCCCCTGCTGCTACGCAGGGGCCAGTATTCTAATTCAAGAGCACACTGGAAACTCAATGCTAACTGGACTCATTCTAGACTCAATGTGGGGAAGGGGAACCCAGGTCGATGTTTATATAATAATTTTTAACACTTTTCACATACATAGTGGCCGTAACTACATATGAGGACACAGTGGACTGGACCAAAGTAATTTTTTCTAATTAGATTAAAAAATATATATATAATAGAATTTTGTACACAATACAGAAAATTAATTACAGGTCAACATTTAAATATTGATCTATGTTCAGAGAGCTTATATTCTTGATCTGACTGAGTTCAAATCACCCATGCCTCTTTGCGAATGAGAGGGATCATGAGCAGTGGTTTGTTCGTTATGTTTACCTGTGTCCCCTGGATTTGCCTTTTTAGCACCACATTCACCAGTCATCAATCTCTCAAAATGACTAACTCCGCCCTCTCACAGCACAGGCCGAGGCCCCGAGACGTGAAACGAACTACCCCAGCTCGCAGTCAGCTCAAGAAGGCAATAGAGACGCTGTTGACAGTGTGTTTGATAGATGCCTGACAAAAGGCAATTAAAAAAACATACAGAAACTCCTGCCGTGTCATCCCCCCAAAAAACAAAAAACAACTCTTGGAGAATGAGTGCACAATGAGCGCAATGCATGGAGGAGGAAGCAGAGGAGATAGCGAGAGTGGAAACAAACAGAACGAGAAGTTAGTACAGTGGTTCCCAAACTTGGGGTCAGGCCCCATGTGGGGACCCCTGAGAAAATCTGTACGGATATCAAACAAGTTAGGAACTGTAAAAAAAAAATGTTTTTAAAGACATTAAAATGTTATCAAAATGCAAACAATACAGTTCTAAAATTTTATGCTTTTTCGTTGCGTCAGTGTGAATCATTTCTCATAACCCACAACACCTTCTGGACCTCACTAAAACTGAAACCCTGGTTTATGTATACTTTCCCCAAAGTATACAGAAAGTACTGTAATATACAGGCAGAAGCTAATTGATTGTATGTAACCAAGGATATATACTGTATATGGAAAATCCTAAACTAAAGAAAGTAAAAAAATTAATTACAAACACAATGCACTAGGTTCTTACACTCAGTACCACCAATCTGTACTGTACATCTCTGTGTGGTGGAAGCAGGGCCGTCAAGTTCCTGTGGGCTGTCAAACACAGCCCCTCGGCGAGCATAATGAGGAGCGTGACGCATCAGACCCTATCGCTTGGCCTCGCCGCTGACCAGTCGCTTACGTATGCCGTGTACACCACTGGATCCCAAAACAGACACTGTCAGGTGTGATAACAGCTCCAGCTCTAAAACCCTGCCCTCTCCCATTCCCCCATGGCCTGTTTGATGCTGCACAGCTCATGGACCACAATGCACCGCTGCGAGTGCTGTGTCCCAAATATACTTTTCCTGCTTCACTTGTACACTGCGGTACAGACCCCTGGCTGAGGCCTAGAGATAACCTTGCGCTGCTCCATTTAACTGGACAATTACCGCACCATCAGAGGAAAGACTGTACCTCCACATGGGTTTTTTAGGAGAGATAAGGGCCACTACTGTACCACTGGTCTGCGGAGGGAATCAAATACCTTCCCTCTCTCTATCACAGAGGCAAGGTTCACTGTGAGGATACTGGCTCTTCCCAACTTTAAGCTGAATGCATACTGCATATTATTTGCAGTATGAAATGAAAATACTGCCCAAACGTTAATGGTAGACCGTATATGCAGTGTTATTGGATTAACTCATTGTAACTGTCTTGTAGTGCACTGTACGTTTCTGTATTAATATGCCTCTCTCTTCCTGAGGACCTGCTCCCTCTGAATCATGTATTGGAGTGGAAATTTCATTTTTTTGTTGTTTCTATGTCCTCTGGCATCCTCCATGCCCCTTGGTCCCAAATCTGCTGCCTACATTTGGCATTGGGGTAATATTCCCTGGCACACACTCATTATTTCAATCCTCACAAGCCTGCCGACAGGCACAGCCTCCCTGACAGCATTTGATGCTGCTTCTCTCTCTCTCTTTTTTTTCTTCTTTCTAGTCTCTTTTTCCTTCTCTCATTCTCTTATTTTCTCTCCCAAATCCCTCTTCTCTTGATGATAAAAAAACCTGTAGAAATAGCAAGGGGGAAAATAGAGCAGCAGCACTTGGGAAAAAAGGCTTTTGTTGTGCATCAAAACGCTGCACAGTAAACTCTGTCTCTCCTGGCTCACACACTGTCCCTTTTGGAGAAAATGTCAGACATGTTTATTTCGGTAAGTAAGAGTGTTTGCACACTGAGTCACACAAGGTAAATCCTCTACAATCTCCAGAGATGATCCATTCATTGGTAATTACTGGAGGTTAGAGTGGGAACATATAAGTACATGCAAATCGATAGGAGATGAAGCCCACATCAAATCAAATCAAATCAAATCAAATGTATTTATATAGCCCTTCGTACATCAGCTGATATCTCAAAGTGCTGTACAGAAACCCAGCCTAAAACCCCAACTCCGTCCTCTTCTTGCTGTGCCGGGTGGAGATTATAACAGAACATGGCCAAGATGTTCAAATGTTCATAAATGACCAGCATGGTCGAATAATAATAAGGCAGAACAGTTGAAACTAGAGCAGCAGCACAGTCAGGTGGAAGTTGAAACTGGAGCAGCAGCATGGCCAGGTGGACTGGGGACAGCAAGGAGTCATCATGTCAGGTAGTCCTGGGGCATGGTCCTAGGGCTCAGGTCCTCCGAGAGAGAGAAAGAAAGAGAGAAGGAGAGAATTAGAGAACGCACACTTAGATTCACACAGGACACCGAATAGGACAGGAGAAGTACTCCAGATATAACAAACTGACCCCAGCCCCCCGACACATAAACTACTGCAGCATAAATACTGGAGGCTGAGACAGGAGGGGTCAGGAGAGGTATAAGATCTCAGCATCCGAGGCCTCTTTATTCTAGCTCATCCTGTCCATCACGTCTCAACCTGGCTGGCTGTTTGCTATAGTGAACCTCTGACCGTTTCCCTTTTGCGCTGTTTGGTTTGCAACATGAATGGGAATGATATAGCAAATACTGTAGCAGCCTAAGGATGCTGGTGTCTGATAAAACAATGTAGGGGTGGAGGAGCAGAGGAAAGGAAGAAATGAAGAAGAGCAATTTCCTGTGGCAGATTGTTCTCTTTGATCTGGGGTGCAGTGAAAGGAGGTCATTATGTAACCATCTTCAGCACACACATGGCTGAGGGTGTGACTGCAAAACAGAGAGAAGGAGTGAGAGAGAGAAAGAGAGAGAGCAAAGCCACAGGCCCAAACCCCACTAATACACCCACCCAACCCTCATCCTGCAACCTAAGAGGCTCAACATGCTCTGCTCACACCTACTGTAATGGTCTAAGCCTAAACCACACAAAAACAACACTAGACACTATGGAACACTATACAATTTTACTATCTCATCATGGAATATACAGGTCTGATGTCATCTGGCCTAAAGAGCAGGAACCCATACTTCATCAAAGAAATTGGAAATACAGACATTGTCATCCTACAAGAAACATGGTATAGAGGAGACAGACCCACTGGTTGCCCTCTAGGTTATAGAGAGCTGCTAGTCCCATCCACCAAACTACCAGGTGTGAAACAGGGAAGAGACTCAGGTGGTATGCTAATTTGGTATAGAGCAGACCTAACCCACTCTGTTAGTCAAAACAGGAACATTCTACATCTGGCTAGAAATTAAGAAGGCAATGATCTCAACGGAGAAAAATGACCTACCTTTATCCCCCCAATAGAATCCCCATACAGCTTCTCCATCCTATAGGGGGAGATCAAACATTTCCCAGCGCAGGGACATTCAATAGTCTGTGGCAACCTAAATGCCAGACTAGACAAGAACCTGACACTCTTAGCACACAGGTGGACAAACACCTACCTGGAGGTGAAATCAATCCCTCCCAAATATGCCCTCAGACACAACTCTGACAAAACAACCAACAGAAACGGGTCAAAACTCCTGCAGCTGTTGAATGCTGGGTCTGAACATACAGTGCCTTCGGAAAGTATTCGGAAAGTATTCAGACCCCTTGACTTTTTCCATATTTTGTTAGGTTACAGCCTTATTCTAAAAGGTATTATTCTTCTCTTGAGTGACCCATCCTCTCAAGCCGTTAGGTTGGATGGGGAGTGTTGCTGCACAGCTATTTCCAGGTCTCCATCGGGTTCAAGTCCGGCTCTGGCTTGGTCACTCAAGATTATTCAGAGACTTGTCCTGAAGCCACTCCTGCATTGTCTTGGCTTTGTGCTTAGGGTCGTTGTCCTGTTGGAAGGTGAACCTTCGCCCCAGTCTGAGGTCCTGAGCGCTCTAGAGCAGGTTTTCTCTCTGTACATCGCCCAGTCCCTGCTGCTGAAAAACATCCCCACAGCATGATGCTGCCACCACCATGCTTCACTGTAGGGATGGTGCCAGGTTTCCTCCAGACGTGATGCTTGGTATTCAGCCAAAAGAGTTCAATCTTGGTTTCATCAGACCAGAGAATTTTGTTTCTCATGGTCTGAGAGTCTTTAGATGCCTTTTGCCAACTCCAAGTGGGCTGTCATGAGCCTTTTACTGAGGAGTGGCTTCTGTCTGGTCACTCTACCATAAAGGCCTTTTTGGTTGAGTGCTGCAGAGATGGTTGTCCTTCTGGAAGGTTCCCCCATCACCACAGAGGAACTTTAGAACTCTGACAGAGTGACCAACGGGTTGGTGGTTACCTCTCTGACCAAGGCCCTTCTCCCCCAATTGCTCAGTTTGACCAGGCTGCCAGCTTTAGGAAGAGTCTTGGTGGTAAACTTCTTCCATTAAAGAATGATGGAAGCCATCGTGTTCTTGCTGCAGAAAAGTTTTGGTACCCTTTCCCAGATCTGTGCCTCAAAACAATCTTGTCTCGGAGTTCTACGGACAATTCCTTCTATCTTTTTGCTCTGAAATGCACTGTCAAAGTGGGACCTTATATAGACAAACGTGTGCCTTTCCAAATCATGTCCAATCAATTGAATTTACCACAGGTGGACTGCAATCAAGTTGTAGAAAGGATGATCAATGGAAACAGGATGCACCTGAGCTCCATTTTGAGTCTCATAGTGAAAGGTCTGAAAACTTACGTAAATAAGGTATTTCTGTTTTTTAGCAAAAAAACAACATTTTGTTTATTATCTATTTCACTTGCTTTGGCAATGTAAACATATTTTCCCCATACCGATAAAGCCCTTTGAATTGAATTAAATTGAGCGAAAAAGAGAAAGAGAGAGATGGAAAGAGAGGGAGACGAGAGACAGTGAGGCAGAGAAAGACGGAAGACGTGATAGGAGCAACACCGCTGCTGATATTGGCGTTGGGTCACTTTCCTTATTAAGGCTGTTCAGTGGAGCAGCTGTAACATGGACCCTAACGAGCCTGACAATGAGATACAGTTGAAGTCGGAAGTGTACATACACTTAGGCTGGAGTCATTCAAACTCGTTTTTCAACCACTCCACAAATTTCTTGTTAACAAACTATAGTTTTGACAAGTCGGTTAGGACATCTACTTTGTGCATGACACAAGTAATTTTTCCAACAATTGTTTACAGACAGAATATTTCACTGTATCGCAATTCCAGTGGGTCAGAAGTTTACATACACTAAGTTGACTGTGCCTTTAAACAGCTTGGAAAATTCCAGAAAATTATGTCATGGCTTTAGAAGCTTCTGATAGGCTAATTGACATCATTTGAGTCAATTGGAGGTGTACCTGTGGATGTATTTCAAGGCCTACCTTCAAACTCAGCACCTCTTTGCTTGACATCATGGGAAAATCAAAATAAATCATCCAAGACTTCAGAAAATAAATAGTATACCTCCACAAGTCTGGTTCATCCTTGTGAGTAACTTCCAAAAGCCTGAAGGTACCACGTTCATCTGTACAAACAATAGTACGCAAATATAAACACCATGGGACCATGCAGCCGTCATACCGCTCAGGAAGGAGACGCATTCTGTCTCCTAGAGATGAACGTACTTTAGTGTGGAAAGTGCAAATCAATCCCAGAACAACAGCAACATCAAATCAAATGTATTTATGAAGCTCTTCTTTCATCAGGTGATATCTCAAAGTTCTGTACAGAAACCCAGACTAAAACCCCAAACAGCAAGCAATGCAGGTGTAGAAACACGGTGGCTAGGAAAAACTCCCTAGAAAGGCCAGAACCTAGGAAGAAACCTAGAGAGAAACCAGGCTATGAGGGGTGGCCAGTCCTCTTCTGGCAGTGCCAGGTGGAGATTATAACAGAACATGGACAAGATGTTCAAATGTTCATAGATGACCAGCAGGGTCAAATAATAATAATCACAATGGTTGTTGAGGGTGCAACAGGTCAGCACCTCAGGGGTAAATGTCAGTTGGCTTTTCATAGCAGATCATTCAGAGTATCTCTACCGCTCCTGCTGTCTCTAGAGAGTTGAAAACAGCAGGTCTGGGACAGGTAGCACGTCCGGTGAACAGGTCAGGGTTCCATAGCCGCAGGCAGAACAGTTGAAACTGGAACAGCAGCACGGCCAGGTGGACTGGGGACAGCAAGGAGTCATCAGGCCAGGTAGTCCTGAGGCATGGTCCTAGGGCTCAGGTCCTCCGGGAGAGAGAAAGAAAGAAAGAGACAAAGAGAGAAAGAAAGAGAATTAGAGAGAGCAAAGTTAAATTCACACAGGACAAGACAGTAGAAATACTCCAGATATAACAGACTGACCCTCGCCCCCCGACACATAAACTACTGCAGCATAAACACTGGAGGCTGAGACAGGAGGGGTCGGGAGACACTGTGGCCCCATCCGACGATACCCCGGACAGGGCCAAATAGGCAGGATATAACCCCACCCACTTTGCCAAAGCACAGCAAAGGACCTTGTGAAAATGCTGGAGAAAACAGGTACAAAAGTATCAATATCCACAGTAAAACGAGTCCTATATCGACATAACCTGAAAGGCCGCTCAGCAAGGAAGAAGCCACTGCTCCAAAACAGCCATAAAAAAAGCCAAACTATGGTTTCCATCTGCACATGGGGACAAAGATCATACTTTTTGGAGAAATGTCCTCTGGTCTGATGAAACAAAAATAGAACTGTTTGGCCATATTGACCATCATTACGTTTGGAGGAAAAAGGAGAAGGTTTGCAAGCCAAAGAATACCATCCCAAACGTGAAGCACAGGGGTGGCAGCATCATGTTGTGGTGGTGCTTTGCTGCAGGACGGACTGGTGCACGTCACAAAATTGATGGCATCATGAGGACGGATAATTATGTGGATATATTGAAACAAGACATCAGTCAGGAAGTTAAAGCTTGGTCACAAATGGGTCTCCCAAATGGACCATGACCCCAAGCATACTTCCAAAGTTGCTGCAAAATGGCTTCAGGACAACAAAATCAAGGTATTGGAATGGCCAACACAAAGCTCTGACCTCAATCCTATAGAAAATTTGTGGGCAGAACTGAAAAAGCGTGTGCGAGCAAGGAGGCCTACAAACCTGACTCAGTTACACCAGCTCTGTCGGGAGGAATGGGCCAAAATTCACCCAACTTATTGTGGGAAACTTGTGGAAGGCTACCCGAAACGTTTGACCCAAGTTAAACAATTTCAAGGCAATGCTACCAAATACTAATTGAGTGCATGTAAACTTCTGAACCACTGGGAATGTGATGAAAGAAATAAAAGCTGAAATAAATAATTCTCTCTACTATTATTCTGTCATTTCACATTCTTAAAATAAAATGGTGATCCTAACTGACCTAGGACAGGGAATTTTTACTAGGATTAAATGTCAAGTATTGTGAAAAACTGAGTTTAAATGTATTTGGCTAAGGTGTATTTAAACTTCCGACTTCAACTGTATCAGAATGCCCCTTAGTTAAGGTTCAACATGTATTCTCTGCTGCTCCATGCCCAAGTCCCACTGTCTCAATACAGCCCTTTCTGGGGCATACATTAACCTAAGGATTGTTGTTATATAAATACATGGGGGTGCTGATCTTGTAAGACATTAAAAAAAATATGGTTGCTGTCTAATTACAAAAACATACTGACTTATCGTGATGGTTTGTTCATCTTCATTCGGGACAACTCATTATTTTAGGGGGATGGGGTGGGTGGGGGATGGTAAGTGCCAGGTCATGCTATTGTGTAGCAGATGGGTTTTGTAATCAATCATTCAAAGACAATGAATAATAATAAAAAAAATCTTTAAATTATGTGTCACTTGTATCCTTTGGAAATGTCCTTTCCCAAACACCATTACGGTCCATAAAACCTCAATTAACAGGCTGCTAATAGGCTTGTCTAATGTACACTACAAAGGAGGTCAGAGATGTACATGACAGTACACTCAGACAGCAAGACTTTCGGTTGGAAATGAGAAAAGTATAAATAGATCATGGCAAATCAATGTTCCGCGCCAAACAGGGGGATAACAAAGGGAAGCTGTCTTAACTGATGAATGAAGGATATGAGGTAGCAGGAGCGATTGGCTGACACTGAGACGGCCTGACAGGTTCTGTTTCTGCTCATTGGTGGACCGTTATCCGGAGTGACCGCGTTGTCTTTCCTTCCCTCCACTGAGGTTATACCATTGCCAGCAGTCCACATGACACAGTGAATGAGTCTCCAACACGGCTGGCTGGGGCCAGGCAGAGGCACAGAGAGACCCTCATCAGGTCAGCCCACTGAAGGTAATTCACCAGTCCTCTCAACCCCCCCCCCCTACACTGGACCTATACATACCACACATCACTCTCCACACATCACAGTAGCATGGGCTTGGGATGGGGGTCAATCACCCAGTTAGCTCTCCATATATTGCCGCCTTTGTTTGTGACCCATGGTAGCGACCGCTGCATTTGGAAGATGACATGCTTTGTAATCGGGTGTGTTGGGCTGTCAGCTCAGGGTGCATGACCTACGCCAGCATGACTCAAGTCTGCCCGTGAGCCGCTTCCTGCGCTTGTTCATCTACTCCAGTTGCTTGTATGATCTATTTTAGATTCTCTAGCCCAAGGATGTGTGCGCATCCACACAGCAGGGAGCTACAGAGAAAAAGAGGGGTAGGGGGATAGATAATATTCAAATAATCTAAAGGCAATCATGCAAAATCCCCTTCCGTGGTGCACTCAGGGATGTAGATAGCAGAGCAGCCCTACATCCTCATCAGCCACAACACATTTGGAATTATGCGAACCAGCGAATGAGATCTCTATCAGCCCTTTGCACACGCCAACATGTAGGCTACACGTATGTCAACACGTGACAGTCAAAGGGGGCACGTTTCTATTTACCCTTTAGAATGACTCAATTGATTGCCATTACAACCGGGTGTCTGTGAATCGCTCTAAAATGCGTATCTAGTGAACTCACTGTGTTTCAGTGGTACGTCCGCTTTACATAACTGCTATGGAACACAATGGGAAAGGACACTGTCAACTGATGTCTGACTTGACCATGTCTGTGAGCATAAGTCTGTGGTATTACAGCGATAGCAGGCGGCAGGGGCTGAGGACCGGTTCTCTTCGTCTCCACTGCAGATGTCACGCTCCTTGCAGCCTTCGCACACTGAAGCATTCAGGCCTGGGTTTGGCGTGGCCCTGAAGTGTCGTTCTGATTTAGACCCTATTGTCTGTGTCTGCTGCTGATGTGGCCTGATGGCTGTGCGGCCATCTCGGGACTACGCCATGCTCTGTGTCTGCCATTGGGTTTTTGCATAAGGCGGGGAAATGTGTATCTTCTTCCTTCTTCTTTCCTCTCCTCCCAGTAATCCCAAAGGAAAAGGTTTCCTTGGAAGGCTTGGTGTAGTAGGAGCGGTAGCATTGTGCCGTTTCAATGGTTAAATCTAATCTCGTGGAGGCAGGGGTCTGTTGGAGGGGTTTTAGAGCAGCTTTGAGCCTGAGGGGCGCGAGCACAAAAATCCCAGGGATCTTCCCCCTATCCCAGTTAGAAGATGTGGGTTACAACGAGGGGTGTTGGGCAAATTCTGTGTTGCCAAACTAACTGGAGGGGCTCTGGCTTGTAAATGACATACTGTAGGACTGCCTAAATCCATCGAGCCAAAAAAACGAGGCCATCTGAAATGTCGCTTGAATTTCTAAAATCAAACAATGAATGTGTTAATCCTATACATTTTTCCACTGCATGGTTGCATTGTTGATTGCCAGAGGCATCAGCTATGAAAGGGAGCAACATTTTACAATCTCTCCAGCAGCAGCAGCAGCAGCAGCAGTAACCCTACTGACCTCAAGATGGTGCCATTATTCCTTTTACCTCGTAAAAGAGCAGCAGTAAATAACAAAAGCGGGGCTATATACAGGGGGTACCGGTACAGAGTCAATGTGCAGGGGCACCGGTGTCGAGGGAATTGAGGTAATATGTACATGTACAGTTGAAGTCGGAAGTTTACATACACTTAGGTTGGAGTCATTAAAACTCGTTTTTCAACCACTCCACAAATGTCTTGTTAACAAACTATAGTTTTGGCAAGTCGGTTAGGACACCTACTTTGTGCATGAAACAAGTAATTTTTCCAAAAATTTGTTAACAGAGATGATTTCACTTATTATTCACTGTATCACAATTCCAGTGGGTCAGAAGTTTACATAAACTAAGTTGACTGTGCCTTTAAACAGCTTGGAAAATTCCAGAAAATTATGTCATGGCTTTAGAAGCTTCTGATAGGCCAATTGACATTTTTTGAGTCATTTGGCGGTGTAACTGTGGATGTATTGAAGGCCTACCTTCAAACTCAGCACCTCTTTCCTTGACATCAAGGGAAAATCAAAAGAAATCATTCAAGAAAAATACATTGTAGACCTCCACAAGTCTGGTTCATCCTTGGGAGCAATTTCCAAACACCTGAAGGTACCACGTCCATCTGCACAAACATTAGTATGCAAGTATAAACACCATGGGACGGCGCAGCCGTCATACCGCTCAGGAAGGAGAAGCGTTCTGTCTCCTAGAGATGAACGTACTTCAGTGCAAAAAGTGCAATTCAATCCCAAAACAACAGAAAATGACCTTGTGAAGATGCTGGAGGAAACAGGTACAAAAGTATCTATATCCACGGTAAAACAAGTCCTCTATCCACAGTAAAACGAGTCCTATATCAACATAACCTGAAAGGCCGCTCAGCAAGGAAGAAGCCACTACTCCAAAACCGCCATAAAAAAGCCAGACTACGGTTTGCAACTAAACATTATTGATTGCACTTATTGATAAAGCTCTGTGTGTAGAGTAACGGTGGTCTAGAATATTTTTCCTCTCGTTGCACATTTAACATGCTGATATAAATGAGGTAAAACTGACTTAAGTTTCCCTGCATTAAAGTCCCCGGCCTCTAGGAGCCCCGCCTCTGGATGAGCGTTTTCCTGTTTGTTTATGATGGTATACAGCTCATTGAGTGCGGTTTTAGTGCCAGCATTGGTCTGTGGTGGTATGTAGACAGCTATGAAAAATACAGATGAAAACTCTCTAGGTAGATAGTGTGGTCTACAGCTTATCATGAGATACTCTGCCTCAGGCGAGCAAAACCTTAGATATCGTGCACCAGCTGTTGTTTATATATATGCAAAGGCCCATGTCTTACCAATGGCTGCTGTTCTATCCTGCCGAACGCGCCAGCTGTATGTTCTTAATATCGTCGTTCAGCCACATCTCAGTGAAACATAAGATATTTCAGTGTTTAATGTCCCGTTGGTAGGATATACGTGTAAAGGCCCAATGTAGCAGTTTTTATATCAAATCCAATTTTATTTTGTCACACGCGCCGAATACAACAGATGGCGACCTTACCGTGAAATGCTTACTTACAAGCCCTTAACCAACAATGCAGTTCAAAAAATATAGTTAAGAAAATATTTACTAAATAAACTAAAGTAAAAACAAAGGGGGGTCAATGTAAATATGTAAATAGTCCAGTGGCCATTTGATTAATTGTTCAGCAGCCTTATAGCTTGGGGGTAGAAGCTGTTAAGGAGACTTTTGTACCTGGCTCTCCGGTACCTCTTGCCGTGCGGTAGCAGAGAAAACAGCCTATGACTTGGGTGACTTTTTGGTCCTTCCTCTGACACTGCCTTGTATATAGGCCCTGGATGGCAGGACGCTTGGCCCCAGTGATGTATTTGGACGTACGCACTACCCTCTGTAGCGCAGAGCAGTTGCCATACCAGGCGGTGATACAACCGTTCAGGATGCTCTCGATGGTGCAGCTGTAGAACTTTTTGAGGATCTGGGGACCCATGTCAAATGTTTTCAGTCTCCTGAGGGGATAAAGGTGTTGTCGTGCCCTCTTCACCACTGTCTTGGTGTGTTTGGACCATGACCATATCAATACCAAATCATTTCTGGGTAACAATTAAGTACCTTACTGTAATAGATTTCCATTGAAGCAAAAAATATATATTTGTTAAACACACATTTTTCTAGGACTGTCTGTGAGTGGTCTGAGTGGGGAGGGGAAAACTAGCTGTTATTGGCAGGGAGGTTTGGAACGCTCTTTCTTATTGGTCTATTAACTCATTTACCATGGTGATGTCACCATTAAAAGCCGAAACTCCTGTATATGCAAACCTACTGATTAGAAGGTCCTGTGTCGATTATATTTTCAACCAGCAACTACCAGGAAATAACACTAATCAAATGTTTTCACACTTTTATAGTGTTAGTTTCATCAGCTGTTGTACTATATGATATAAAACACAGGAAAAACAGAATTTTGACTGACTGGACCTGTTCATACATAAAACATCCTCCATTCAGGCTGCAAAAATGTGTCAGTTTCATCCTTAACTCGGTTTAATGGCTCCTGTGTAAAAAAAATATGCAAACTGTCTTAATAATAAAACACAATTTTTCACCACCATTTTTTAGATTTTCAGACAACTTCCGGATTTTGCATACCAAGGCTGTATTTCAAACACTTAAAAGACACACCATATTGTCACATATACTCCCTCTCCGGCCTCTAGGTCATCGGGCTGCTGATTATGCCGCACACCTGTCACCATCGTCTTGTGTACCTGCGCCTCATAACACTCACCTGGACTCCATCACCTCCTTGATTATCTTCCCTATATCTGTCCCTCCCCTTGGTTCTTTCCTCAGGTGTTATTGACTCTGTTTTCATGTTGGTGCGTTGTTTGTTTCTTTTATTCATTAAAACACTCACTCCCTGAACTTGCTTCCTGACTCTCAGGGCACTCATTATACCTATCCCCTCAGCCCTCAAATTAAGTGGACACTTTTGATGACGTATCATGACGTCTGACGAGTATACACTTGCAGGGCAAGAGGAATGATTTCTAAAATGGACAGCCCTTGCCGGAAATGTGTCACTGTTCATCCCGGGATGATAGTGTTTTCAGCCAAAGGTAGCTTGTGGGTGCTTTATATGCGCTAGAGTCATTTATGATTGCATGTCTACTTATATTAACTATATAATGATGAATATACGCCTACTGTATGATAGATAGAAAATGAATTAGCTAACTAATGTTAGCCTGCCTAGCTGGAACTTCTGAAGAAAAATGTTTTATTTCTACAATTTCCAAAAGCTAACCAAACAAAAACATTACTTTTACAAGATGTGTTTGTGCGGTCATGTGCATTAGAAGCACAATTTCTAATCTTTTTACATTCGTATTTACTTACACTTGTATGCTGATTTATTCATGTTGAGGTTTTAAGTTTTGGCTGACTTTTTTTTTGCAGATGTACAATCATTGCAAATTGAATTATGGTGCGTTTCAGGCCCCAAAGTGAAATTAATTGTACACTCGTTAACTCGACCAGAAACGAGGGCTGAGGCGAGGGTAAGTGGATGAGGGTGTGTCTTTTATGAGTTTGAAGCACAGTCCTAGTGAGTGCATAAAACATCCTCCATTCAGGCTGGAAAAGCATCAGTTTCCTTCTTAACTCGATTTAAGATCTCGTCGTGAGAAAAAAACGGGTAAAATATGTGCACTGTCTTAATAAAACAATTTTCCATCACCAGCTAATGCTACTTCCTGAAAGTGCACCGCAACATCAGGAAGTAGCATTAGCTGGTGATGGAAAATTGTTTTATTAAGACAGTGCACATATTTTACCCGTTTTTTTCCCACGACGAGATCTTAAATCGAGTTAAGAAGGAAACTGATGCTTTTCCAGCCTGAATGGAGGATGTTTTATGTATGAGCCGGTCCATAGAAGATAGAGTGTATTACTGGCTGGGCTGACTGGGTCGACACCTAGAGGTAATAGGACATCAGGAAGAACTACGCCCTCTAGGGGTCTCAGCGCTAGAGCAGCACTATCAAATGCAAATCCAGGAGCCAGGTAGACAGCAGAGAATGACGCCTTCGGTAATCTACCCCTTTCATCATGAGATTATGCTGTCACCTGCGTTTGTTTCAGTGGAAAACACATGTAAGAATAAATAATATGAGAGATGAGAGATGTTTCATTCAAATCAGCCTTCCCAGAGTGATAATGCACCTTTTCTTTGTTTGGTCTCTGGGGAGTGGAAGGAGTTTCATAGTGCCGTCTGTATCGTGGTTCTATACTGCCATCTAGTGGGTGGAGATACACTTAGCGTTGGCTCAAGTCCGTGTTATGCGGCTCCATGCTCAAACTAATACCTGGATGACAACAATCTTGTGTTCTGAAAAACAAGTTCAACCAGATATGGGAAATGTTGCACTTAGGCCCTCTTTAGGCATTTATGCTAATCTGTCCCTGAAATAACATTTGACTTTGCAAGAAAGGCATTTCACTATACTTGTTCATGTCACATTAAAACATGAAACTTGAAATTACACTAATATAGCCTAATTAGCCTGATTTTGGAGTAATGACAGTGATATTATCTCTTTCATGTATCACTGTCTGGACCAGCAGGGTTGGGTGTGAAACAGGTCTTGTGAACTAACTTTAGTTGCCCGCAGTAATCCAACCATTACTTTATCGGCAAAATAATTACATTTTCACTAGTTTACATTGCGCAGTTTTATAAATTGCCTAGTGGTGAAAGTGATTAGCCAAGAGACAGATATTTAAACACAGCCTGATTCCCATGGTCTAAATGTATCAGCTTCCCCAAGTGACAGAATAAAGACATCATCGTTAAAAAAGCAGTCATGGAAATCCTTCAAAACATGTTACTACGATTGCCACTGAGTCAGTGACCTCACAACTTGAGAATAGTTTCACCAAACAATGGCAAGACAGAACCATTAAAAGGGAGGGTGTAACCCCACCAACAGTCAGAGGATAATACAAACCAGATCTTGTGGTGGTGTGACACTTGTTTGGGCCTATCAGCCAAAGCTTACAGAGTCACACATATACTCCTTGGATGTAAAATGTATTCTATTTCATGACTTTTATGGCTCTGTGATCCCTACTAGCAGTTGAAAGAGGTTAGTTACACATTACAAATACTGTAATTACACAAATATAATATAGTTGACAACCATTGCATTATGATATAAAGATTCTATATTCTTGCGGCTGCAGTTTGGTCCAAAAACTCTCTTGAATAAACGCAGCCATCCGAGGACACTGTTTGTTGAGGTCCCTCTCTCCCTCATACTCCGGCTTCCTCTGTGGCCTTTCAGTGGTTCCACTAGAGGTCGACCGATTAATCGGCATGGCCGATTAATTAGGGCCGATTTCAAGTTTTCATAACAATCGGTAATCTGCATTTTTGGACGCCAAATATGGCCGATTACATTGCAATCCACGAGGAGACTGCATGGCAGGCTGACCACCTATTACGCGAGTGCAGCAAGGAGCCAAGGTAAGTTGCTAGCTAGCATTAAATGTATCTTATAAAAAACAATCAATCTTAACATAATCACCAGTTAACTACACATGGTTGATGATATTGCTAGTTTAACTAGCTTGTCCTGCGTTGCATATAATCATTGCGGTGCCTGTTAATTTATCATCGAATCACAGACTATCACAAACCATAAACATCAATGTCTTTCTTAAAATCAATACACAAGTATATATTTTTAAACCTGCATATTTAGTTCAAAGAAATTAATGTTAGCAGGCAATAATAACTAGGGAAATTGTGTCACTTCACTTGTGTTCCAGTGCAAGCAGAGTCAGGGTATATGCAGCAGTTTGGGCCGCCTGGCTCGTTGCGAATTGTGTGAAGACCATTTCTTCCTAACAAAGACCGTAATTAATTTTCCAGATTTGTACATAATTATGACATAACATTGAAGGATGTGCAATGTAACAGCAATATTTAGACAAATGGTTGCCACCCGTTCAATAAAATACGGAACAGTTCCGAATTTCACTGAAAGAATAAACGTTTTGTTTCGAAATTATAGTTTCCGGATTTGACCATATTAATGACCTAAGGCTCGTATTTCTGTATGTTTATTATATTATAATTAAGTCTATGATTTGATATTTGATAGAGCAGTCTGGTCTGAGCGGTGGCAGGCAGCAGCAGGCTCGTAAGCATTCATTCAAACAGCACTTTCCTGCGTTTGCCAGCAGCTCTTCGCAATGCTTGAAGCACACCGCTGTTTACGACTTCAAGCCTATCAACTCCCGAGATTAGGCTGGCAATACTGTAGTGCCTATAAGAACATCCAATAGGGAATATTGGGAATATTGAAGACTCATGTTAAAAGGAACCACCAGCTTTCATGTTTTGAGCAAGGAACTTAAACGTTAGCTTTTTTACATGGCACATATTGCACTTTTACTTTCTTCTCCAACACTGTGTTTTTGCATTATTTAAACCAAATTGAACATGTTTCATTATTTATTTGAGACTAAATTGATTTTATTTATGTATTATATTAAGTTAAAATACACGTGTTCATTCAGTATTGTTGTAATTGTCATTATTACAAATATATATACATATATATATATATATATATATATATATATACGGTGTGTGTATATATATATATATATCCAATAATCTGTATCGCCATTGAAAAATCATAGTCAGTCGACCTCTAGTTTCCACTGACTGACCACAACTCCCCTAACGCAGTCCTCCTCTGAACTTTCGAAATAAGCAGCAGCATTATGAAATTTGCCAACACCCTGATGGTCAAATGACAGACTTCACCATGGGCTGATTCTACTCATTAACACTGCTGTGGCTCCAACAAGCCTGTAACGCCCTAGAGACTTCTGCCTTCAACTGCCCCATCCAACTGGCCCTATTATTGATGGAAATTAGACCGAGTATAGTTTTAAAGTATTTTTTCCCCCTTGATGTTCAGACACAGGATTTGGTTTGGATGTTTATGTTCCTCAACTTCCTAACTTTACTCTTCACTGAACGGGGGTGGGGGGTATCTTGTTTCGAGGGAGATGGTGTTTGAGAAATAGGAAGACAGAGAGAGATAATTACATCCCTCCCTGCCAACACTGAGAAACAACAATCCCACAGCACAGCTGTAACTAGTTACTGTATGTTACCACCACGCCCATGAGGCCAAATACAACTTTATTTATGAATAGTAAATCAACGACCCAGAACTGCCTCTGTAACCAGGCAATCAATGCAAGTAAATGTCAGAATTAAAAATAATGTCAGGACAGGCCGGATGGAAACAGAACATTTGTCGGTAAACTTTCCAAATGTCAGCAAAACACAATACGCTGACAAGGTGGGATCTTTCTTTGTCAGTAAAATACATTTAGCGAGGAATGGCAATTGAAAATCCTTCATGCGCAAATATTATTAATAATAATAACCATCATATGGAAGTAAACTTGAAGTCATGTAATTATATATTTTGACAGGTAGCCCAGCGGTTAAGCGCATTGGGTTTAGTAACCGAAAAACTGGTTAGAATCCCCTAGCCAGAGAGCTGAAAAGAATCTGCGGAAGACACATTTTGGATTAATGCGTTCAGTTGTGCAACTGACTAGTTAGGCTCTCCCCTTTTCTCCTCCCACTACGACTTGGAAAAGCATGCACTTTATGAAGGGATGTATCGAAAATTACATGAGTACCTGAAGGAAATGGGGGAGGGTCATCCTTTTTCAATTTCAGTCAAGGGGAGGGTTTAGTATTGTTTAATCTAGTCCAGGGCAGGGTCATGTAATTTGTAATTTATTAAATTTCAATATTTCTCAGTATTTTAGAATTAGTTACCTACTAGGCTACATATCGATGTGTTTGCCCGATGCCGCACCTCATCTCTGATTCGCGCCTAAAGGATATTTACTGTGGTCTCAATCAAATGATCCATAGCCTATAGCAGGGGCGCAACTTCGGTTTTAGAAGTGGGTGGGACATAATTTTTTTATCCAGTCAGATGAACATTGCGAATAGCCTACCAGACCGCTCGGAGGCGTCCGCATGATCCAAAAGCACACCCTCGCCTAGTTTTGTATCACATTCCACAGATACATCTTGGGAGGGACAAAAATACAGTTTTGCAATGTCGGGGGGTCATGTCCCCCCGTCCCCAATGAAAGTTGCGCCCCTGGCCGTATAGGCTATGACGTTCATGCACGGAGAAGCACAGAGCAAAGTTATACTTCTAAAATAGCTGCTGGGATGGTCTAAATAAAACTAGGCTGCATTACACACGGCAATGAATTTTCACTCAGAATTTTCTAACTCCTGCATCATTTTGTCACAGGATTATTTGGTCTGGTTGCTGTGGCATTCCCGGTTACCACGACAACGGAAGTTGCATCAGTTTCAGATACTTTTTTTCATATGTGTGTGACAAGTAAAGTGACTGTCGCAGCAACGGTTTAGACATTCCACCGAAGCATAAATTAAATGTAATTTTGCATGGATTGCCATCATACCTTGTCTGTAGACTTCATACAGGGTAAGGAAAGCAATATGTACTTCTGTAATTTGGATGAACTATCCCTTTAAACTACAGATGAAATCAATGATGAACTTCACAGGGTGATGAAAGTGCAGTGATGAGCATGATGCTCATTTCCAATAAATATTAAGGGTCTTGTGGTGACATGGTAGATGCTTGGCTGCCGTTTGATAAATCAAAATAGTCTCGCTTTTTTTGTCAATAATACTCATCATGCAAGCAAGCCTACCCTCACTGTATCTGCCAGCTGGGAACATTCACTATATATATATATATATATATATATATACATACACACACACAAATTTTTTTACAAAACCCATCAGTCGAGTTGAAAATGACCCATTTAACTCTCCTTTTTTTTTTTGGTACATGAGCATTTAAGTGCAAGTTATCTTTATGTGCACTACGTCATTACGCAAAGCCTTTAATCAGCAACAAGTCAATTTGATGGTGGGAAAATGTGCATATATTGTTTTTTTGACAGCTTTAGAAAATTCACATGAAATATTTGCCAATTGGATGGAAACCTAGCTTGTGGCTGGTTTCATGACAATGGGCTGGGTTCTGTTGCAAGATGTGAAAATTGCCCAAAGTCTGAATGGTGAATTACATTGTTCGACAAATATTGATGAAACAAAACAAAAAAACATTAAAATACTGGACTGAGAGATCATTTTAAAGTTTATTTAGGAGAAATCAAGTACAAAAAAAGCAACATTTTCTTTTGAAAAAAAAAAAGTAAATAAAAGGTGAACAAAAAGTAAAAGGCAATGTAGTTTCCCATGTGAAGCCACAGAGTTAGTCTAGTTCCTGTGACTTGTCGTCTAGAGGCACAAGCAGTCGAATACCAATTAAATAACATTGGAACATTAAACCCCAAAATATCACTGAGAGACAACTCGTGATAAGCCCTTACAGTTCCACTGCAGTATAGAAACAGACTCAAAACATGCAGCAGTAATGTCACCCTGACATTATCTTTATACTGAACAAAAATATAAATGCAACAATTTCATTTGATATGAGGAAATCAGAATGTGGCCCTAATCTATGGATTTTACATGACTGGGAATATAGATATGAATCTAGCTTGCGGCTGGTTTCATGGCAATTCCATAACCCCACCGCCACCATGGGGCACTCTGTTCACAACATTGACAGCAAACCATCCACATGACGCCATAGATGTGGTTTGCGGATGTGAGGCCGGTTGGACATACTACCAAATTCTCAAAATTAACATTAAATTCTCTGGCAACAGCTCTGGTGGAAATTCCTGCAGTCAACATGCTAATTGCACACTCCCCCAAAACTTGAGACTGTGGCATTGTGTTGTGGGACAAAACAGCACATTTTAGAGCACCCTTTTGTCCCCAGCACAAGGTGCACCTGTGTAATGAGCACGCTGTTTAAACAGATTCTTGATATTGCACACCTGTCAGGTGGATGGATTATCTTGGCAAATGACAAATGCTCACTAACAGGGATGTAAAAAATTCGAGAGAAATTTTCTGCGTATGGAAAGTCCGGGATCTTTTATTTCAGCTCATGAAACATGGGACCAACACTTACCATGTTGCATTTATAATTTTATTCAGTGTACATTTAGATGGAGCAATTAGTGTTAAGTGCCTCGCTCAAGGGCACATACAGATTTTTGACCTTGTCGGCTCTGGGATTCGAACCAGGGACTTTTCGGTTACTGGCCCAATGCGCTTAACTGCTAGGCTACTTGCCGCCCCCTTTATGCCAAGAGAGCCTTATTCATAGAATGACAAGTGTGTTCCTGCACTTATCACACCTCAGACAACTCTGAGAAAAAGACAAAAAAAAAATCAACTTTTTAGATAGATAAAAATGCATCGTTAGAGTATAATGAATATCCAATAGCTGGATATACAGTATAAAGTTTTAAAAAATGTATAGGATCTTTACGCGCCGCGCAATGATAGTCTTTACAAATTAAAGAAAAACGGAATATAATAGTTCGTAGTAATTCTTAAACAGTGTGTAGAATATTGGATGCAAATACATAATTCTCAAAGAGCTGAGAGGTGACTAAAACAATGTCAACGTACTATAACATAGTGTTAACCCATAGATTTACTAAATTAAATGGAAATAATTTCAGAAAATTCATACAACTGTATTAATCTGTATAACCCGCACCTTCAGTACATTAGATGTTCTAGAGTGGTACTACCCTGGATTCTGTTCTGTTTTTTTGTTTTTTTACTCCCTTACAGTTTATGCTACACGAAGGAAACACCCCAAATTGAAGAGAAGCTATCCTCAATCCACAAATCTTACCAGCTCTTACTTGAAATATAAAATGGAGTTGGGTAGTAATGGTGGAATGTTCATGCCATTGTCTCAAGACAAGCATGAGCAAGGGTTTTGTTCAAGGCCAGCCATGATACATGTGTGTGAAGTCACCAGGATTTTCGGTTTTAGGGTTAATAAACCACTACACTTTCAAAAATAAAGAGTTGAGTAGAAATCCTCATTACTAGTCAATCTAACAAAAGTTAGTCAATTTGATAGCATTCAAAGTTCAAATGGAAGTTGAACTGAAACTAAACAGATTAGAGTAAATAAAATCATGACTAAATGGCATGGTGAAGATAGGACAGTTCTATCTAGGAGTTGACTACAGATGTTCAATGTTTACTGTATTCAGTCATAGCATCCAGTAACACAGAATAACAATGCAATCGAGCCTATTATACTGCAGCCAGGCAGCCTTGCCAGAGGCTGCGTTTTGTAGATGGATGCGTGTGTATATATATTCTAATGAAAACCAGATACAAAAAAATATATTTAGTACGACTGTACCAGCAGTGAATATTTCTAAAACGGTTACTGACAAAAATAAATTCTGATGGTAAATAGTATAGAATAACAAGGCTTATAATAGATACCAGCTATTTGAAACATGCATCTCGGTAAGCAGAATACTATCCTTATTACCAACTGTATCTATGAAATTAACCACAGTGAGTATTAGGAGAACAAAAAGGATCAAAACAAAATGAAAAGTCCACAAATAAGAAAGTGAGTCCAGTTCAGAATAGTGGGAGAGAAAAAGAGAAACATTCAGACCGGAGGGAGGCCCGAGCCTTAATTGCATTACCAGTTAGTATTGTAAAAAAATAAAAAGTATTAATAATCCCCCCCAAAAATGGTATGCTCCAAATGAAACAGGTATGCCGTTTACCCCTACCTCAATCTAACACATAATAGTGCAAATCAGAGCCGGCCTTCCTTTCCAAGTAAAAACACATTCAAACACAGGGTTACAGGGTGAGTGGAGAGTTAAAGGAGATGGCAGGATGATGGAGACAGAAGAGGGGCTAACCAGACTATGGCTTTTTGTTTGAAGTAGCAGGTGAGTTCTTTGGCTAATAAAGAAGGCATGAGGGAGTTAAGACAGAACACCTTCTCAAAGGCTTACATTATTTGATCGTTTTGGGACTCTCTGTCAGGGTTCTCTGTGAAGTCTTTAAAATGTTTGTTTTTTAAAATTGTTATTATCAATAGAAGAACTCAAAGATGACATCAGGGCTGACTAATACTGGTCCTAGAGGGCTCCTCAAATTGATATTTCTGCTTTCAAAAAGGAAGAATTTACACACTTGGACTCAATCCAAAACTGCCCTAACTGAATAAATGTATCAAATCCTCCCAGATCTGAGTCAGTCATTTAATAGGAGCAGAAGCCACCCCCCAGGTCCGTAAAAAGACAGTCTTGGTGTACAATACAGTATTCAAACTGATTGTCTTGTTTAGCATGGTTGTCACCGTTGTTCTGAGCTCAGGGATGTCAAGCTTGACAATGAATGGTATAGGGAGGTCAATCTGTGGCCTTAACTGATGCCACAGACAAAAGGAGTGATTGTGTTTCACCACTCAACAATGAGGGAGCCTCAGCCCATCATTCAGGAGTTGTCCTCTGGACTGTGGGGGCCTCCCCCTGGCCCCTTGGCCTTGATCTGGAGCCAGGTCTTCCCCAAGGCCTTGGCAAAGTGGTCATCCACAGAGCCTGTGATGGACACAGAGTTGGAGATGGGTTCGGGCTCCTTGTAGTTCTTCCCCAGGCTGCGGCGGAAGTGCTCTTCGATCACAGGGTCGACGGCAGTGTTAGCTGGGATTACAGAATAGAGGTGAGTATTACAGCTCCTAAATTGAGTAAAGCTATTTATGAGTATTGAGAAGTCTAAATTCCAAGTGCGGTATGGTAACAATGGTGCAGATGTCCAATTTATGCATAGAGATTTACCAGTAGGGTAATGTGGTGCTAAGGATTTACCATTGGCCTTCCTCTGATCGATGGGTGGGCTGGGACTGTGAGACTTGTGGCAGTGAGACCGGTAGCAATTGCGATTGCTTGCAGGAGCACAGGTGATCACAGAGGGACGATTCTATAAGAGATAAATACACACAAATTAAGAGACTGTAGGCAAGACGCAACTGATGAATGCATGACAGTATTTCTTATTTGTCAGAATAACCTGTGGTCTGTCCACAGGGCCGGGCATGGCAGGCCTCTCTGCACCACCCAGTCCAGATTCCAGGCTGTTTTTAGTCAGAGCCAGGGGCTGGTCCAAGCCATAGGAGGGGATGGAGGCATACATGTGGTTGTCATGGAGACCATTGGAGGAGGAAGTGATGTGCTCCACAGGGCTGTGTCCGAGGCTCCAAGGATCGCTGCGGTTGTCTCCACCGGCAGGCCGGCCCCTTGTTAAAGGACGGACAAGTGGCAGATTACCCCTGACAGCCTTACACAGCCCACCAACTATTCATAGGCCACTTTCAAAAATCAATCTCACTTTGATGTCAGGAGATTGGGCCATGCAGACTGTAGCTTAATGAGGATTCCGTGCTAGATTGTTCAAAAACCAGCCGTGTTTACTTATGACAGATTTAACCACATGCACACTCCTGTGTGCAATCCTCCTCTGATATCGATACATCGAAGTCCATTCATGCCGATAAATGTTTGGATACAAGTAACATTTAAATATTGTCATAAAACAAACATCTAAAAAGTATGTAAGATTGCACTTACAGTTGAGCAGCAAACAGTCTGCTCATTTTGGTCATGTGGTCATTGTCACAGTCAATGCGGTCATCCACTTGCTCCTCGCCATACTTCCTTTTGCTGGGGCAGATGGGAGGACCGGTCCTCATGTTGGTCATTGCAGAGGGCAGCGAGGGAATTCTGGACTCACCTGTAAGAGAAGATTCAGCTGTAGAGAACAGTCCCCGTTTATACATTTCATGTAAACCAGGGTGATCATGTCTCAATAATTTAGAACGTTTTTAAACTAAATCAGTAACAATAGGAGGTGGTTTGAGCCATCCTCCCCCCACGTGATCTAGTTACCTGCTGTGACTATTACCTGAAAAGTGGGGACTAATGTTAGAGGTGGGGCGGCAGGTGCCTAGTGGTTAGAGCATTGGGCCAGTAACCGAAAGGTTGCTAGATCGAAGCTGACAAGGTTAAAACAAAGGTTAAAACAAAACTAAATCTGGCCTTCAGCCCCTGAACATGGCAGTTAACCCACAGTAGCCCGTAATTGTCAATAAGAATTTGTTCTTAACTGACCTGTCTAGTTAAATAAAAGGTTACACAGAAGTTTAGCGTTACTTTTTATGTCAATCCTTGCAGCCACAATGACAGGAGCCACAATGAGTGGTTAAAAAAGTGGCACGGTGTAATTGATCAATACATTAAAATTGTGTTGTTTGTCAATGATTAAAACATAATAATATGGCACATAGCTAGCCAGCTATGTGAACTACGAGGGCTAGCTAGTTAGCGAACAACTAGTACTAGCTTGTTACGCCAATAACACACGTATGGAAAAATAGTAAATTATTATCCCTTACCTTCGTAGTGTAGTCTCCCGATATTGTTGTTCATTTTGTCCAGGAACTGATAGTTCAACAGGTCCATTCTCGTGTAAAGCATTTACGCGTACAGGCTACTTGCTAACATCAAAGTTAGCAAAATAGCAGCTGGTTAACTAGTTAGGGTGCGTCCTAGAATATAAGAAATATAACATTAGTTAGCTAACGTTAAATAACATTATAGGTACCTAGCTAGTTAGCTAATGGTTTAGCAACCTCTGACAACGAACGTTAGCTAATCAGTGTGTCCCTGTCAAATGGCCCACTTTGCCTGTAAACATTGGACACGTTAGCTGGCAAGGCTAACTAATTACATCGCAAGCAACGCTGGTTAACTAGCTAACTAAACTGTAAGCTGATTAGCTACTGTAGCTACGCTGGTTAGCTACCTAGCTAAGAAGATTTAAACTTACACTTCGTTCGAGTAAAGAAGTCCAGATCAGATGACCGATAGTCAAAACGAGCTGTGGATCAACTTGACGAAAATCAGTTCATCGTCGCTATTTAAAATGTTTCACAAACACAGTTCAGACAAGGGACGTTGCGCCACATTCCAGTTTAGCTAAACAGTGTGGCTGCTTTGCTAACCTACCTAGCTAGCGAGCCAACTAAGTCCGATGATTCATAGCAGCTCTCCTTCTTCTTTTGTATTATGGGGCACCGCAAACAAATGTTATAGGTGAATGCCGCCACCTACGGTGTTGGCTGTGCATCAGTTTACTAGTATCATCCTACTTTTCTGTTGTATGAATGCGGAAAAAACAACCTTATTGAATGAAGCATGTTATTCCCATCACTCTCTATTGGCCTCAGCCTTACTCACCTGGACCCATCTTCCCCTACTAATCTCTTCACTGCCTCAGCATAGGACAACTGGCATAGGACACCTGGCAACCTCAGCTTGCCTTTCTTGTGCTGACACCATGGGTACCCCTACAGTTTACACACATCATATCTTCTCTCCCATGACCCACTCAATTTATGGTGCTTTTAAAACAACTGGGAATTCAGAAAAAAAACAAGGTTAAATTATGTCAGTGATCTTCAAGTCAGAAAGTCAGAGCTCTAGAAAGATGGCAAAGTTTTCCACTTGGAATTCTGAGTTGGATCACCAGTCGGATCTTGTTTTCTTTCCAGAGTTCCCAATTCCCAATCCTCACTGAAGTTGGGAGTCATAGATTTCCAGTTGTTTTGAACCCTGAACACAAAAATCTCAGACTTCCGACTTCAGAGCTTGCACGACAACAGGGAACTCGGGGGGAAGAGTATCTCTGACTGGGAAAAATCTTTTTGAACGGTCATCCAACTCGGAATTCCAAGTCAGGAACAGGCATCTTTCTAGAGCCCCGACATTCTGACCAAAAGATCACTGACATAATTTAACCTCATTTTTTTCTGAATTCCCAGTTGTTTTGAAAGTACCAGTACAGATGGAGGACTTTGACATGCATGAAATTTGTAAAATCTTCAACACTTGAAGCACATAGAATATAATAACTTTTTTCTGAGAGATTGGTTTGGTTGTGGCATTCAGATTATTCAATAAGCCTAGTATTTTTGAGTTTTGACCCTTGGGGGGCCTCAGAGAGCTTTCTACAGTGTTGGTAGTAGTAAACTACATGTAGTTCAAATAGTAATTTAACTACCTTTTGCAGTAGCTTGGTTGTAGTTGAACTGAATAAAAATGTTGGTAATGTTTTCAATAGTTAATAACTTCTTTTTGCCATGTAGCGGTGTAACTAACTACTGGATCTACACACTACTTTTTTGCAAAAATCAAATAAATATAGCTCTCAATACCACAAGGATGATGCAAGTGAAGTTTAGTTCTGTAGGTTGGATGTAGCAGGTAATCATTCTTAAAGTCATTAGGGCTAGGCGTCCTGTCAGCGGGACACCTGCCGGCAACTTCCGGTGAAGTTGGAGGGCGTGCAATTAAAATAAATAATCATACAAATTATGAATATTAAACATCTAGGTACATACAAGTGTCTTGTATCGGTTAAAGGCTTAAATTCTTGTTAATCTAACTACATTGTCCAATTTACAATAGGCTTTACAGTGAAAGCATGCTATTGTTCGATGACGGCGCCCCACATCAAGATATTTTTCAACCAGCACAGGCTTCGTGAAATCACAAATAGCAATGAAATATTCACTTACTTTTTGAAAATCGTCCTCTGATTTGCAATCCCAAGGGTCCCAGCTACAACATGCATGGTCGTTTTGTTACATAAAATCCTTCTTTATATCCCAAAAATTCTGTTTAGTTGGCTCCATCGATTTGAGTAATCCACTCATTCAACATGCATAGAAAGGAATTTAAAAAGCTACCGCTAAACTTTGTTAAAACAGGTCAAAATACATTTCTATATAATCCTCAGGTACCTTAAAATGTAATTAAACTATAATATTTCATACGGAAAGAAGTATGTTCAATAGAAAAGCTAAACTAGCAAGTGTGCGTCCTCTTCGTCGCGCGCCACCAGACTTATTTCCAACTCTGACTCCCTGTACCAAAACTCTAAATTCTTCCTCATTTGGGAAGAAACAAGCCTGAAACCTTGAACAAAGACTGTTGACATCTATTGGAAGCCATAGGAATTGCAATCTGGGAGCTGGAATTGCATCGGACCCATAGCTTTCCACTGAAAGAGCGTGGGCTCTCTTCTTTGGATTTTTTGGCTACCATATCAATTGTGTTATAGTCTCAGACATTATTTTAACATTTCTACCAACTTCAAAGTGTTTTCTATCCAATGGTACCAATTATATGCATATTCTGGCTTCTGGGCCTGAGTAACATGCAGTTTACTTTGGGCACATCAGTGAGACAGGAAGTGGAGAAAAATAGACCCTAGCCTGAAGAAGTTGTGCTGAGTTTATATATAAATATGAATATTTATAAATATAGTGCCTTCAGAAAGTATTCACACCCCTTGACTTTTTCCCCATTTTGTTGTGTTACAGCCTGATTGAAATTGTATTACTATTTTTTTTATTCACTGGCCTACATACACTACCCCATAATGTCAAAGTGGAATTGTGTTTTTCAAAAATGTAAAACATTTATTTAAAAAAATGAAAAGCTGAAATGTCATGAGTCAATAAGCATTCAACCCCTTTGCTATGGCAAGCCTAAATAAGTTCAGGAGTAAGAATGTACTTAACAAGTCACATAATAATGTGCATGGACTCACTCTGTGTACAATAATAGTGTTTGACATGATTTTTGAATGACTACCTCATCTCTGTACTCCAGACAAGCTTAAATGCCATACAACTCTCCTTCCGTTGCCTCCAACTGCTCTTAAATGCAAGTAAAACTAAATGCAGGCTCTTCAACCGATCGCTGCCCACACCTACCTGCCCGTCTAGCATCACTACTCTGGACGGTTCTGACTTAGAATATGTGGACAACTACAAATACCTAGGTGTCTGGTTAGACTGTAAACTCTCCTTCCAGACTCACATTTAAGCATCTCCACTCCAAAATTAAATCTAGAATCAGCTTCCTATTTTGCAACAAAGCATCCTTCACTCATGCTGCCAAACATACCCTTGTAAAACTGACTATCCTACCGATCCTTGTCTTCGGCAATGTCATTTACAAAATAGCCTCCAACCCTCTACTTAGCAAATTGGATGCAGTCTATCACACTGCCATCCATTTGGTCACCATATACTACCCCCATATATATAGATTTTTTTGCTCCTTTGCACCCCAGTATCTCTACTTGCACATTCATCTTCTGCACATCTATCACGCCAGTGTTTAATTGCTGAATTGAGATTATTTCGCCACTACGGCCTGTTTATTGCCTTACCTCCCTAATCTTGCTTCATTTGCACACACTGTACATAGACTTTTCTATTGTGTCATTGACTGTATGTTTGTTTATTCCATGTGTAACTCTGTGTTGTTTGTGTCGGAGTGCTTTTCTTTTTCTTGGCCAGGTCGCAGTTGTAAATGAGAACTTCCTCTCAACTGGCCTACCTGGTTAAATAACGTTGAAAAAAATATATACATATATGTATCAGGTTTGAAGGTAAGACCCAAATGCAGACTTTGTGGAAGTAACAATGTTTATTACAGCAACAGGGGCAGGCAAACGACAGGTCAAGTCAGGCAGGGATTGATAATCCAGAGTAGTGGGGCTAAGGTATAGGACGGCAGGCAGGCTTAGGGTCAGGGCAGGCAGGAATGGTGAAAACTGTGAAAAACAGAAAGCAGGCACAATAGGCAAGACAGGAGCAGGTGGAAAACCACTGGTAGATTTGAAGAACAAAATGAACTGGCAACAGACAAACAGAGAACACAGGTATAAATACACAGGGGATAATGGGGAAGATGGGTGACACCTGGAGGGGGGTGAAGACAATCACAAGGACAGGTGAAACAGATCAGGGCGTGACAAATATCTGTAAGATCCTTCAGTCGAGTAGGGAATTTCAAACACAGATTTAACCTCAAAGATCAGGGAGGTTTTGCAATGCCTTCCAAAAAAGAGAGCCATTTGGTAAATGGGTACAAATAAAAAAGCAGACATTGAATATCCCTTTGAGCATGGTGAAGTTATTAATTACACTTTGGATGGTGTATCAATACACCCAGCCACTACAAAGATAAAGTTGTCCTACCTTACTCAGTTATCAGAGAGGAAGGAAACCAATCAGAGAGTTCACCATGAGTTCACCAGAGTTACCTCTGCTGTTTGTGAGAAAACTGAGGATGGATCAACAACATTGTAGTTACACAACCTAATTGACAGAGTGAAAAGAAGAAAGCTTGTACAGAATACAAATATAACAACATGTGCATCCTGTTTGCAACAAGGCACTAAAGTAATAATGCAAAAAATGTTGCAAAGCAATACACTTTTTGTCCTGAATACAAAGTGTTAGGTTTGGTGCAAATCCAATACAACCCATTACTGAGTACCACTCTCCATATTTTCAAGCATTGTGGTGGCTGCATCAAGTTAAGGACTGTGGAGCTATTCCAGGATAAAAAAGAAACACAATGTAGCTAAGCACAGGCAAAATCCTATAGAATAATCTGGTTCAGTCTGCTTTCACCAGACACTGGGAGATGATTTCCCCTTTCTGCAGGACAATAACCTAAAACACAAGGTCAAATCTACACTGGAGTTGCTTAACAAGAAGACAGTGAATGTTCCTGAGTGGACAAATTGCAGTTTTGATGCTTGAAAATGTATGGCAAGACCTGAGAATAGTTGTCTAGCAATGATGAACAACAAATTTGACAGAGCTTGAAGAATTTTGAAAATAACAAGGGGCAAATGGTGTGGAAAGCTCTTAGATACCCAGAAAGAATCACAGCTGTAATCGCTGCCATAGGTGATTCTAACATGTATTGACTCAGGGAGTTGAACACTTATTTAATCAAAGTATATTAGTGTTTCTCTTTTTTTTTTTTTTTTTTACAAATGTTAGAATTTTTCTTCCATTTTGATGTTACAACGTATTGTGTGTAGATTGTAGTTAAAAAAAAAAACTTTTAACTCATTTTTAATTCCACTTTGTAACACACCAAAATGTGGAAAAAGTGCAGGGGTGTGAAGACTTTCTGAAGACATATTCAGACTCCTTGACTTTTTTTTTTTTTTTTACGAACCAATCTTTTTCTAAAATTGATGAAATAAAACAAAGTGAAACTAGGTTTTTAGAAATGTTTGCAACTGTATAAAAAAACCTGAAATACCTTATTTACATAACTATTCAGACCCTTTGCTATGAGACTCGAAATTGAGCTCAGGTGCATCCTGTTTCCATTGATCATCCTTGAGATGTTTCTACAACTTGATTGGTGTCCACCTGTTGTAAATTCAATTGATTGGACATGATTTGGAAAGGCACACAACTGTCTATATGAGGTCCCACGGTTAACAGTGAATTTCAGAGCAAAAAGCAAGCCATGATGTCGAAGGAATTGTCCGTAGAGCTCCGAGACAGGATTGTGTCGAGGCACAGATCTGGAGAAGGGTACCAAAAAAATTCTGCAGCATTGAAGGTCCCCAAGAACACAGAAGCCTCCATCATTATTAAGAAGCCTCCACCAATACTTTTTCTTAAGTTGGCAGGTCAGCCAAACTGAGCAATTGGGGGAGAAAGTGCTGGGTCAGGGAGGTGAACAAGAACCCAATGGTCACTCTCACAGAGCTCCAGAGTTCCTCTGTCGAGATTAGAGAACATTCCAGAAGGACAACCATCTCTGCAACACTCCACCAATCAGGCCTTTATGGTAGTGGCCAGACGGAAGCCAAAGTCACATTACAGCCCGCTTAAAGGAGTCTGACCATGAGAAACAAGATTCTCTGGTCTGATGAAACCAAGATTGAACACTTTGGCCTGAATGCCAAGTGTTACGTCTGGATGAAACCTAGCACCATCCCTACGGTGAAGCATGATAGTAGCAGCATCATGCTGTGGGGATGTTTTTCAGAGGCAGGGACTGGGAGACTAGTCAGGATTCAGGGAAAGATGAACGGAGCAATGTACAGAGAGATCCTTGATGAACACCTGCTCCAGAGCACTCAGGACCTCAGACTGGGGTGAAGGTTCACCTTCCAACAGGACAACGACCCTAAGCACACAGCCAAGACAATGCAGGAGTGGCCTTGGGACTAGTCTCTGAACGTCCTTGAGTGGCCAAGCCAGAGGGGGACTGGAATCCAATCAAACATCTCTGGAGAGACCTGAAAATATTGTGCAGTGACACTCCCCATTCAACCTGGCAGAGCTTGAGAGGATCTTCAGAGAATCAGGTTAAAAATTCCTCAAATACAGGTGTGCCAAGCTTGTAGCATCATACCCAAGAAGACTTGAGGCTGTAATCACTGCAAAAGGTGCTTCAACAAAGTACTGAGTAAAGGGTCTGAAAACTTAGGTAAATGTTATATTTCCATTTTTTTTTAAAGAAATGTACAAAACTTTCTAAAAACGAGTTCATACTTTGTCGTTATGGGCTATTGTGTGTAGATTGATGAGGCGGGAAAACAATTTAATCCATTTTAGAATAAGGCTGTAAAGTAACAAAATTAGGAAAAAGTCAAGGGGTCTGAATACTTTCCGAGTGAACTGTATATGCTGACTGCACGAGCAGCAGGACTTCTGGTTTCTCAGTTTCCTTAATAAAATATTAACTTCTCACAACAGTCAGACCACATAATAGGGCAACAATATTTGTTGACACAGATATACTAATCCCAATATTTCACATTGTTTGTCTGCATAATTTAAATCTAACAATAATTTGCATGAGACAAAGTCTATTTGATCAATAGTTATTGCTATAGTATCTTATTGTGCCATTGGTGCCAATGACATCTATAGTGCCACCAACTGGTCTGGTGCAGCCATCTAAGGTTGCAGTGACTTTATATTCAAACAGTATCAGGTATGAAGGTGAACTTCAGATGTAGACAACGTTGAATTAACAATGATTTAATAATCCAACAGGGGCAGGCAATAGACTGCAGAGGTCAGTAAACCGTAGGCGGGGCAAAGGTGCAGGTCGACAGGCAGGCTCAGGGGCAGGCAGGGTGGTCAGGCAGACGGGCTCAGAGTCAGGACAGGCAAGGGTCAAAACCTGGAGGGCAAGATAAAGAGAGACTGGGAAAAGCAGGCCCTGAGAACAAAAACACTTGTTGACTTGACAAACAAGACAAACTGGCAACAGACAAACAGAGAACTCAGGTATAAATACACAGGGGAAGATGGGCGACACCTGGAGGGGGGTGGAGACAATCACAAAGACAGGTGAAACAGATCAGGGTGTGACACACAGCTTCTAAGGACATGCAGTGCCAGTCAAAAGATTTGGACACACCTACTCATTCAAGGATTTTACTTTATTTGTATTATTTTCTACATTGTACAATAATAGTGAAGACATCACAGCTATGAAAAAACACATTTGGAATCATGTATTAATTATGAAAGTGTTAAACAAATCAAAATGTATTTTATATTTGAGAATCTTCAAAGTAGCCACCCTTTGCCTTGATGACAGCGTTGCACACTCTTGGCATTCTCTCAACCAGCTTCATAAGGTAGTCACCTGGAATGCACTTCAATTAACAGGTGTGCCTTGTTAAAAGGTTATTTGTGTAATTTCTTTCCTTCTTAATTTGTTTGAGCCAATTAGTTGTGTTGTGACAAGATAGGGGTGGTATACAGAAGATAGCCCTATTTGGTAAAAGACCAAGTCCATATTATGGCAAGAACAGCTCAAATAAGCAAAGAGAAACGACAGTCCATCATAACTTTTTAAGAGATGAAGGTCAATCAAACAGGAAAATGTCAATATCTTTGAACATTTCTTCAAGTGTAGTCCCAAAAACCATGGCTGGCTCTCATGAGGACCACCACAGGAAAGAAAGACCCAGAGTTACCTCTGCTGCAGAGGATAAGTTCATTAGAGTTACCAGCCTCAGATATTGCACCTTAAAAAAATGCTTCACAGAGTTCAAGTATTTGTGGTTCCAACTGCCGTGTCTTTGTGAGATGCAGAGTAGGTGAATGGATGATCTCCCACCGTGAAGCATGGAGGAGGAGGTGAGATGGTGTGGGGGTGCTTTTCTGGTGACACTGTCAGTGATTTATTTAACGTTTAAGGCACACTTAACCCGCATGGCTACCACAGCATTCTGCAACGATATGCCATGCCATCTGGTTTGCGCTTAGTGGGACTTTCATTTGTTTTCAACAGGACAATGACCCAGAACACACCTCTAGGCTGTGTAAGGGCTATTTGAGTGATGGCGTGCTGCATCAGATGACCTGGCCTCCACAATCACCCAACCTCAACCCAATTGAGATGATTTGGGATGAGTTGGACCGCAGAGTGAAGGAAAAGCAGCCATCAAGTGCACAGCATATGTGGGAACTCCTTCAAGACTGTTGGAAAAGCATTCAAGGTGAAGCTGGTTGAGAGACTGCCAAAAGTGTGCTGTCATCAAGGCAAAGGGTGGCTACTTTGGAGAATTTAAAATTCAAAATACATTTTGATTTGTTTAACAATTTTTTGGTTACTACTTGATTCTATATGTTATTTCATAATTTTGATATCTTCACTATTATTCTACAATGTAGAAAATAGTAAAAATGAAAATAAAAGTAGGATTGTCCAAACTTTTGACTTGTACTGTATATAACTGAACAAAAATATAAATGTAACAATTTCAATGATTTTACTGAGTTACAGTTCATATAAGGAAATTTGTCAATTGAAATAAATGCATTAGGCCCTAATCTATGGATTTCACATGACTGGGCAGGGGTGCAGCCATGGGTGGGCCTGGGAGGGCATTGGCTTGGGAACCAGGCCCACCCACTGGGGAGCCGGGTCCAGCAAATCCGAAATTCATTTCCCCCCACAAAAGGGATTTATTACAGACAGAAATACTCCTCAGTTTCATCTGATGTCTGGGTGGCTGGTCTCAGATGATCCTGCAGGTGAAGAAGCCAGAAGTGGAGGTCCTGGGCTGGTGTAGTTACATGTGGTCTGCGGTTGTGAGGCAGGTTGGACGTACTACCAAATTCTCTAAAATTACAATGGAGCTAGCTTATGCTAGAGAAATGAATATTCAATTATCTGGCAACAGCTCTGGTGGACATTCCTGCAGCATGCCAATTGCACGGTCCCTCAACTTGAGAATTGTGGCATTGTGTTGTGTGACAACAATGCACATTTTAGAGTGGCCTTTTATTATCCCCAGCACAAGGTGCACTTGTGTAATTATCATGCTGTTTAATCAGCTTCTTGATCTTGCACACCTGTCAAGTGGAAGGATTATCTTGACAAAGGAGAAATGCTCACTAACAGGGAAGTAAACCAATTTCTTTACAAAATTTGAGCGAAATAACCTTCTTGTGTGTATGGAACATTTCGGGATCTTTTATTTCAGCTCATGAAACATGGGACCAACACTCAAAAATCAAATCACACGTGGCCTTTATATTTTTGTTCATTAATAAGTAAGGCCCCATGACCATCGGTTCAGTTCTTGTAGCCCTGCTGTAATATGGTTCCATCTTGTGGTGTCGCGTGGCCGACTTTGAATGTAGCAACTAATCATTCTCAAAATTATTAGAGGCTATATTCCAAATCTGGAGTCAATCTGATTTATGGATCATGAAAAAAAAGATGTTTATTTATCATTAGCATTAACACGTGCTACTGTGCATCTATACGCACAGTGCAGCCATATTTGAGGAGAAGATGATTGCAGCTTATTTTGAGCATTAGCATTACACATGCAGTTGTTAATGAGTTGTTAAAGTTGCACTATGCAGAAATCGCTCCATCATTTCATGGTTGCTAAAATTCTAATAGTTTGCCTAATTTTAGTTTATGTGACAAAACACGCACGTATAGTGTAGATCAGTGGTTCCCAAACTTTTGATAGTCCCGTATCCCTTAAAAAATTCAACCTCCAGCTGCGTACCCCCTCTAGCACCAGGGTCAGCGCATTCTCAAAGGTTGTTTTTTACCATCATCGTAAGCCTGCCACACACACACCATACGATACATTTATTAGACATAAGAATGAGTGAGAGTTTTTGTCACAACCCAGCTCGTGGGAAGTTACAAAGAGCTCTTATAGAACCAGGGCACAAATAATAATATTATAATAATCAATCATTTTGCTCTTTATTTAGCCATTTTACATATAAAACCTTATTTTTTCATAAAAAATTGTGACTAACTCACCACAGGTTAATGTGAATGGTGTGCTTGTTGTCTTAATCATTTTCCACACACAGTCTGTGCCTGCATTTAATTTTCATGCTAGTGAGGGCCGAGAATCTACTCTCACATAGGTACGTGGTTGCAAAGGTCATCAGTGTCTTAACAGCGCGATTAAAAGGCAGGATACTCTGAGCGCAGCCCTATCCAGAAACCTGGCAGTGACTTCTGATTAAATTACATTTTCACAGATATTGGTAAGTGGACTGGAGACAGGGCATGAAAGGTGTCACGTTCTGTCCTTAGTTCCTTTGTTTTGTCTTTGTCTTAGTATGGTCAGGGCTTGAGTTGGGGTGGGCAGTCTATGTGCGTTTTCTATGATTTGGTATTTCTGTGTTTGGCCTGGTATGGTTCTCAATCAGAGACAGGAGACAGGTGTCGTTAGTTGTCTCTGATTGAGAATCATACTTAGGTAGCCTGGTTTCACCTTTGAGTTGTGGGTGATTATTTTCTATTATGTGTATGTCACCTTTCAGAACTGTTTCGTTTAGTTTCTCCTTTGTTATTTTGTTTAGTGTTCTCGGCTTAATAAATATTTGATGAACACTTACCACGCTGCGCTTTGGTCCTCACCTCATTCCAACGACGAGCATCACAGAATCACCCACCAACCAAGGACCAAGCAGCGTGGTAACGGGCAGCGGCCGAAATCGCAAGACTCCTGGACATGGGAGGAGATTTTGGACAGCAAGGGACCCTGGGCACAGGCTGGGGAATATTGCCACCCCAAGGCAGAGCTGGAGGTAGCTAAAGCTGAGCAGCGGAGGCAGCACGGCAGCGCTGCTGGGACAAGAGGCAGCCCCAAAAATGTATTGGGGGGGGTCGCACACGGGGAGTGTGGCTAAGTCAGGTAGGAGATCTGCGCAAATTCCCTGTGCTTACTGGGGAGAGAGGTGGACCGGGCAGGCACCGTGTTATGCCATGAGGCGCACGGTGTCCACGGTGCGCAGGCATAACCCGCTGCGTTACATAGCAGCACCTCATATCGGCCGGGCTAGAGTGGGCTTCGAGCCAGGTGCCATGAAGCCAGCTCAGCGCATCTGGTCTCCAGTGCATCTCCTCGGGCCGGGGTACATGGCACCAGCCTGGTGTCCCCGGTCCGCCAGCACAGCCCAGTGCGGTCTATTCCACCTCGCCGCATTGGCCTGGCTACGGGGAGCATCCAGCCAGGTAGGGTTGTGCAGGATCGGTGCTCGAGACCTCCAGTGCGCCTCCACGGTCCGGTCTATCCAGTGCCTCCTCCGCGCACCAGGCCTCCGGTCGCAGCCCCCCGCACCAGGCTGTCTCTCCTTCTCCTCCCTACAGGTGCTCCCGCCTGCTCAGTGCTGCCAGAGTCTCCAGCACTGCCAGAGTCTCCCTCCTACCCAGCACAGCCAGTCTCCCTCCTGCCCAGCGCTGTGAGAGTCACCCGTCTGTCCAGGGCTGCCAGAGCCGCCCGTCTGTCTAGACCTGCCAGAGCCGCCCGTCAGTCAGGAGCTGCCAGAGCCGCCCATCAGTCAGGAGTTGCCAGTGCCGCCTGTCAGTCAGGAGCTGCCAGAGCCTCCCGTCAGTCAGGAGCTGCCAGAGCCACCTGTCAGTCAGGAGCTGCCAGTGCCGCCCGTCAGTCAAGAGCTGCCAGTGCCGCCCGTCAGTCAGGAGCTGCCAGAGCCGTCAGTCAGGAGCTGCCAGAGCCGTCCGTCAGCCAGGAGCTGCCAGAATCACCTGTCACTCCGGCGCTGTCGGAGTCGCCCTTCACGCCCGGTGCTGCCGGAGTCTCCCGCTTGTCCGGTGCTGCCGGAATCTCCCATCCATGTGGGAGCCGTTGCTAGGGTCCCCAGTCTGAGGTCGGTGGTGTCACTTAGGTGGGCCGAGACTATAATGGAGTGGGGTCCACGTTCCGACTCCAGAGCCGCCACTGCGGACAGACGCCCACCCAGACCCTCCCCTATAGGTTCAGGTTTTGCGGCCGGAGTCCGCACCTTTGGGGGGTGGGGGGTGGGGGGGGGGTACTGTCACGTTCTGACCTTAGTTCCTTTGTTTTGTCTTTGTCTTAGTAGTTTGGATGTAGTGAACCACTTTTACAAAGTAACTTTACTTAGGTGGGGCAGGTAGCCTAGTGGTTACAGCGTTGGGCCAGTAACCATAAGGTTGCTAGTTTGAATCCCCGAGCAGACAAGTTAAAAATCTGTCGTTCTGCTCCTGAACAAGGTAGTTAACCCGCTGTTCCTAAGCCGTCATTGTAAATAAGAACTTGTTCTTAACTGACTTACCTAGTTAAATAAAGGATTAAAAAATAAAAAGGTCAACTGTATTTTTTAGGGGTAGCTTTAGTGTAGCTTAACTTCTTTCAGTGGGAAGTAGTTGGTAGCTTGGTAAACTATATTTTCAGAGTAGCTTCCTCAACACTTGCTCTCGAGAATCCAAGGCATTCTGCCTTATCCCAAGGGTTCTCAGCTATAAGCACCGCTTACCATGTGAATTACAATCCCTCCACTCTGTTTTAACATGTAGAAATGTCAATAATCTGTGACATGGTGAGATTGGACCCAGGTGCAGAGAATAGACAAGACGAGGAATAAGCGGTTAAGGATAAACATAATAGTTTACTGACAAACTGTAACGGAAGGGTCACAGTAACACTGAGAAAACAACAAACACTAAATTTCGAAAACTCACTCAGGAGACAGACGCACACGACACATAATTCAAGCTACAGCAAAGGACAACAGAAAACATACTTAACAGGGAAATAACAATGAGTAAATAGGACACACCTGAGTGTTGTTAATGTCTCTAGGACAGTCTCTGCCACCCTCTGGTGACAGGTGGGACCATGACAGTACCCCCCTTCTAGAAGCAGCTCCAGCCGCGGAGCCAGGGAGACCACCACATTGTTGGTTGAAGTTCTGAACGAGTCCCGGATTCAGGATGTCCCGGGCAGGCACCCACGCCCACTCCTCTGGGCCGTAGCCCTCTCAGTCCACAAGGTAATGCAGGGTGCCTCGGACCCAACGAGCATCCAACAGACACCAGAGAGTGGAGCAGGTGGAGCAGGTGTGGGGGAGAGAAGGGACTGGTCCTTACCAGCTTGAGACGGGTGACATGGAAGGATGAACAGAACCTCACAGGTGACCGGGTTGATGCGACTCATGATCTTGAATGGTCTTATGTAGCGTGGAGCGAGCTTCCACAAGTCCACCTTTAAAGGAAGATCACGGGTGAACAGCCACACTCGTTGACCCGGGTCGGAGGAGCCGAAGAAGAGTTGGAGTTGGGCAGATGAGCAGAGCAAGGAGGATTGCACTCTGATCCAGGTGCGGCGACATCGTCGAATAAACACCTCGGCTAATGGCACCCCCGCTTCGGCCTCTTGTTCAGGAAATGGGGCGAACCTGAACTGACACTCGAACGGCGACAGTCTGGTGGACGAGATTGGCAGTGTGTTGTGACCATACTCCGCCCGGAAGAGGAACTTGCTCCAGTTGCTGGCCTCTTTGGAGATGAGACAGCGGAGGAACTTCTCCAATTCCTGGTTGGCCTACTCCGTTTGACCAATCGACTGTGGGTGGAATCCCGAGGAGAGACTCACCAATAGGGAGCAGTAGGCTTTCCAACACTGTGCAACGAACTGGGGCCAACAATCTGAGAGAATGTCCTGGGGAAGTCAGTGTAGTCGAAAGACATGGGTAATCATAAGATCAGTTGTCTCCTTCGCTGGGGGAAACTTGTGTAAGGCAATGAAATGGGCTGCCTTGGAGAACCGATCAATGACCATCAGGGTAGTGGTAAGCCCTTGAGATGAAGGTAACGCTGTGATAAAGTCTACGGACAGGTTCGACTTGGGATACATGGAACTCACACTTCTCAATCTTGACATATAGTTGACTCTGCAGGAGGCGTCTCAGGACGTGGTGGCCATGCAGGATGTGTTCCGGAAGGGTCTTGGAGAAGATCAGGACATCGTCAAGGTAAAAAAGACGAACCGATTTAACATATCCCTAAGAGTGTCATTGACCAATGCTTGGAAGACTCCGGGGAGTTCGATAATCCGAATTGCATGACTAAATACTCATAGTGGCCACTAGGGGGTGTTAAAGACAGTTTTCCATTAATTTCCCTCCCTGATTATCACCAGATTGTAAGTGTTGCGGAGGTCCAGTTTGGTGAAGAATTGGGCCCCCTGGGCCTGCTCGAAGGCGGCGAACATTAGGGGTAGGTAACAGTTCTTAATCGTGATCCTGTTCAGCCCTCGTTAGTCGATACAGGGATGCAGTCCTCCATCCTTATCTCCCACAAAGAAGAAACCTGCACCAGCTAGGGATGTTGAGGAGCGAATGAAACCTGCCTTCAGTGACTCCCGGATGTAATTGTCCATGACTGCAGCTTCAGGGATTGAGAGGGAGCAAAGACGGCCCCGGGGAGGTGCCGGGAAGAAGTTCTATGGCGCAGTCGTATGGACAATGAGTAGGTAGGGTGGCGGCTTGCCTCTTGCTGTGGCCTCCCGGAGGTCAAAGAATTTGGGGGGGAGAGCGGAGAAATCTTGGTCTTCAATGGATGCAGGGGGACATGGCTCTGGGCATGTAGCACGGAGATGGCCAAGACCTCCGCAGTAGAGGCAGCAGCCTTCGCGCATGTACCTGTCGCGCTCCTGTGGGCTCAGATGTGTGTGTCCCAGCTGCATGGGCTCCTTAATGCTGGGTTCAGGGGGCTTGACGTGCTCAGAAAAACGGGATACTATCTCATGTGTTCTCAGAGCCGGTTGTCGATTCTGATTGCCAGCGTTATCCGGGAATCGAGGTCCTCTCCCAGTTCCCGAGAGGCAATTTCATCTTTGATGGAATTAGACAAACCCTGGTGGAAAGCGGTGACCAGTGCCTCTGTATTCCACCCACTCTTGGCGTTGAGGGTGCTGATCACAATGACGAAGTCAGACACTGATCTGGCCCCTTGGCGCATGTTGATCAGTCAGCTGGCCGCTTCTCGTCCGCCAACAGGATGGTTGAAGACTCGTCGCAGCTCGGCAGTGAAGGCTAATATGGAGCTGCAGGATGGTTGCTGCTGTTCCCATATCGCCGTTGCCCACGCCAGGGCCTTGCCCAAGAGTAGAAAGATTATGTATGCGATCATGGCCCGATCGGTGTGGAACGAGGAGGACTGTAGCTCGAACACCAGAGAACAGTGGCTGAGAAACCCCTTGCATCCTCCCGGGTGGCCATCATACCACTTGGGGGCTGGGATCTTGGGTTCCCGGTGCAGGTTCCCTGGAAGAACTATGGTAATGCCTGTAGCACTGGGTGATGAGACTTGGGCATTGGCTCCTCCTGGGTTGGGGTTGGACTGTGGTTGGATGGAGTCAGTAAATGCCAGGAGGATTTCTAATATCTGGAAGAGTAGTTCTTGCTGCCACCCCAGCAGTGCTCCTTGGTGGGTTACAACATTCCTGATCTGGGTGATCTCTGCTGGGTCCATGTTGTGGGCTGAAGCTTGCTGTGACATGGTGAGGTTGGACCCAGGTGCAGAGAGGAGACCAGACATGGAATCAGTGGTTAAGGATAAACATAATATTTTACTGAGAAACAGTATCGGAAGGGTCACAGTAACACTGCGAAAACAATAAACACTAAGTCTCGAAACCTCACTCAGGAGACAAGCAGAAATCACACCTATTTTAACAGGGATATTATAATGAGTAAACAGAACACACCTGAGTGTCATTAATGTCTCTAGGACAGTCTCTGCCGCCCTCTGGTGACAGGTGGAACCATGACATAATCATCGCTTGCGATACAGTTTTAGAAACATATGGAACTCATCTTTCATATCAGCGAGGAATAATCTTTTAAATAACAAATATACACTTAGTGTAGCAAGTTTTCACAGATCCATATGGCTGTGTCCCTCCAGCAGACAAATTGGACTTCTGCTACACTTCCTCCCCAGTTACGCTTCTTTCGAGTGCGCTAGATAAATAATTAGAACACGTGGTCGCCTCTGTTGTCCGTCTGTCTTCCATAAACAAGTGCTGTAACATGGAGATATGGCTGTGTGGGAACACTATCCCTAACCCTATTTAGCGTTTGCGAATGGAATACCCCACCACTAGCTTCCTGGGGGTCTGAAAAGCAACTAGCTAACAAATTGAAAATAACAAGAATGCCAAAATGTCTCACATTTTGGAAATGCTGTCGTATAATATTGTGAAATGTCCTATTTTGAGTGTTTATAGTGGATATTATGAATAGTATGCAGCTCATTATCTCAAATCTTATGAGTATGGGATCCTTGCCACAATTTTTAAAAATGTATTTCACCTTTATATAACCAGGTAGGCTAGTTGAGAACAAGTTCTCATTTGCAACTGCGACCTGGCCAAGATAAAGGATAGCAATTCGACACATATAAAAACAGAGTTACACATGGAATAAACAAAACATACAGTCAATAATACAGTAGAACAAAAGAAAACAAAAAGTCTGTACACAGTGAGTGCAAATGAGGTAAGTTAAGGCAATAAATAGGCCATGGTGGCGAAGTAATTACAATATAGCAATTAAACACTGGTAGATGGTAGATGTGCAGAAGATGAATGTGCAAGTAGAGATACTGTGGTGCAAAGGAGCAAGATAAATAAATAAATACAGTATGGGGATGAGGTAGGTAGATAGATGGGCTGTTTACAGATGGGCTATGTACAGGTGCAGTGATCTGTGAGCTGCTCTGACAGCTGGTGCTTAAAGCTTGTTAGGTAGATATGAGTCTCTTGCTTCAGAGATTTTTGCAGTTTGTTCCAGTCATTGGCAGCAGAGAACTGGAAGGACCAGTGAGATATACCTGCTGGAGCGCGTGCTACGAGTGGGTGCTGCTATGGTGACCAGTGAGCTTAGATAAGGTGGGGCTTTACCTAGCAGAGACTTGTAGATAACCTGTAGCCAGTGGGTTTGGCGACGAGTATGAAGCGAGGGCCAACCAACGAGAGCGTACAGGTCGCAATGGAGGGTAGTGTATTCGTAGCCACCGTGCTTCTACACCTGCATTGCTTGCTGTTTGGGGTTTTAGGCTGGGTTTCTGTACAGCACTTTGAGATATCAGCTGATGTACGAAGGGCTATATAAATACATTTGATTTTATTTGATTTAGTGTATGGGGCTTTGGTGACAAAACGGATGGCACTGTGATGGACTGCATCCAGTTTGTTGAGTAGAGTGTTGGAGGCTATTTTATAGATCACATCACAGAAGTCGAGGATCGGTAGGATGGTCAGTTTTACGAGGGTATGTTTAGCAGCATGAGTGAAGGATGCCCTGTTGCAATATAGGAATCCGATTCTAGATTTAATTTTGGATTGGAGATGCTTAATGTGAGTCTGGAAGGAGAGTTAACAGTCTAACCAGACACCCAGGTATTTGTAGTTGTCCACGTATTCTAAGTCAGAGCCGACCAGAGTAGTGATGCTGGACGGGCGAGTAGGTGCGGGCAGTGATCGATTGAATAGCATGCATTTAGTTTTACTTGCGTTTAAGAGTAGTTGGAGGCCACGGAATGATAGTTGTATGGCATTAAGCTTGCCTGAAGGTTAGTTAACACAGTGTCCAAAGAGGGGCCAGATATATACAGCATGGTGTCGTCTGCGTAGAGGTGGATCAGAGAATTACCAGCAGCAAGAGCAACATCATTGATGTATACAGAGAAGAGAGTCGACCCGAGAATTTAACCCTGTGGCACACCCATAGAGACTGCCAGAGGTCCGGACAACAGGACTTCCGATTTGACACACTGAACTCTATCAGAGAAGTAGTTGGTAAACCAAGCGAGGCAATCATTTGAGAAACCAAGGCTGTCGAGTCTGCCAATAAGAATGTGGTGATTGACAGAGTCGAAAGCCTTGGCCAGGTCGATGAATATGGGTGCACAGTAATGTCTCTTATCGATGGTGGTTATGATGTCGTTTAGGACCTTGAGCGTGGCTGAGGTGCACCCATGACCAGCTCTGAAACCAGATAGCGGAGAAGGTACAGTGGGATTCGAAATGGTCAGTAATCTGTTTGTTAACTTGGCTTTCGAAGACCTTAGAAAGACAGGGTAGGATAGATATAGGTCTGTAGCAGTTTGGGTCTAGAGTGTCACCCCCTTTGAAGAGGGGGGATGACCGCGGCAGCTTTCCAATCTTTAGGAATCTCAGACGATACGAAAGAGAGGTTTAACAGGCTAGTAATAGGGGTTGCAACAATTTCATCAGATAATTTTAGAAAGAGAGGGTCCATATTGTCTAGCCCGACTGATTTGTATGGGTCCAGATTTTGCAGCTCTTTCAGAACATCAGCTATCTGGATTTGGGTGAAGGAGAAATAGTGGGGGCGTTGGCGGGTTGCTGTGGAGGGTGCCGGTCAGTTGACCAGGGTAGGGGTAGCCAGATGGAAAGCATAGAAAAATGCTTATTGAAATTATGAATAATAGTGGATTTATCGGTTGTAACAGTGTTTCCTAGCCTCAGAGCAGTGGGCAGCTGGGAGGAGGTGCTCTTATTCTCCATGGACTTTACAGTGTCCCAGAACTTTTTGAGTTAATACTACAGGATGCAAATTTCTGTTTGAAAAAGCTAGCCTTAGCTTTTCTAACTGCCTGTGTATATTTGTTCCTAACTTCCCTGAAAAGTTGCATATCACGGGGGCTATTCGATGCTAATGCAGAACGCCACAGGATGTTTTTGTGCTGGTCAAGGGCAGACAGGTCTGGAGGTCTGAAGGACTATATCTATTCCTAGTTCAACATTTTTTGAGTGGAGCTTGCTTATTTAAGATGGTGAGGAAGGCACTCTTAAAGTATAGCCAGGCATCATCTACTGACGGGATGAGATCAATGTCATTCCAGGATACCCCGGCCAGGTCAATTAGAAAGGCCTGTCGCAGAAGTGTTTTAGGGAGCGTTTGACAGTGATGAGGGGTGTTTGGTCGCAGACCCATTACAGATGCAGGCAATGAGGCAGTGATCGCTGAGATCTTGATTGAAAACAGCAGAGGTGTATTTGGAGGGCAAGTTAGTTAGGATGACATCTATGAGGGTGCCCGTGTTTACGGATTTGGGGTTGTACCTGGTAGGTTCATTGATCATTTGCGTGAGATTGAGGGCATCAAGCTTAGATTGTAGGATGGCCGGGGTGTTAAGCATGTCCCAGTTTAGGTCACTTAGTAGCAAGAGCTCAGAAGATAGATGGGGGGCAATCAATTCACATATGGTATCAAGGGCACAGCTGAGGGCAGGGGGAGGTCTATAGCAAGCGGCAACAGTGAGAAACTTGTTTCTGGAAAGGTGAATTTTTAGAAGTAGAAGCTCGAATTGTTTGGGTACAGACTTGGATAGTAATACAGAACTCTTTAGGCTATCTTTGCAGTAGATTGCAACACCGCCCCCTTTGGCAGTTCTATCTTGGCAGAAAATTTTATAGTTAGCTATGGAGATTTCAGGGGTTTTGGTGGTTTTCCTAAGCCAGGATTCAGACACGGCTAAGACATCCATGTTGGCAGAGTGTGCTAAAGCAGTGAGTAAAACAAACTTAGGGAGTAGGCTTCTAATGTTTAAATGCATGAAACCAAGGCTTTTACGTTTACAGAAGTCAACAAATGAGAGCACCTGGGGAGTGGGATTGGAGCTAGGCACTGCATGACCTGGACCTCCACATCACCAGAGGAACAGAGGAGAAGTAGGATAAGGGTAGGGCTAAAGGCTATACGAACTGGCCGTCTAGCACTTTCGGAACAGAGAGTAAAAGGAGCAGGTTTCTGGGCACAATAGCATAGATTCAAGGCAAAGTGTACAGACCAAGGTAAGGTAGGATGTGAGTACATTGGAGGTAAACCTAGGCATTGGGTAATGATGAAAGAGATATAGTCTCTAGAGACGTTTAAACAAGACGATGTCATCGCATCTGTAGGAGGTGGAACAACATGGTTGGTTAAGGCATATTGAGCAGGGCTAGAGGCTCTACAGTGAAATAAGACAGTAATCACTAGCCAGGACAGTAATGGATGAGGCATATTGATATTAGAGAGAGGCATGCGTAGCCAAGTGAACATATGGTCCAGTGCGTGGTTGGGCTGACTGGGGACATGGCGATTATACTAAGTATAGTATAATATTATACTGTAATTTACGAATGTTGTTTGCAGAATTATCTACCCTCGCATTAATCACTGTTGTGCTCCTACTCATTAAGACTACACTTACTACACTTACGATCCACCATCTCTACACTTATCACCCTACCTGAGATTATAGCAGATTTCTAACCCCAGTTTCCATGGAGATACATTTTCTGCCACTAGTTACAATATGTTCTACACTCTGTGCAGAATGTAGCCTAGAGCTGTGGCGGAGCAGCATGACATTTAATAACATTACCTGAAGGAAAGAGCACCTCTTAGGTCAACGTATGACAATGTGAAATGAGTTATTCACATAGAGTTGCTCCTTAGGTGGTCATCATGTTCTTTGGCTTTTTTAGTGCCTTCAACACCATCTAGCCCCATTATCTAACTCGCAAACTCCAGGTCGTGCAGTTACATCCTTCCACCATCGCCAGGATAATGGACTTCCTCACTGACAGGCTGCAGTGGGTCGTCAGACTACAGAATAACTCTGTAGGTGCACCACAAGGGATGGTTTTGTCACCATTCCTCTTCACTCTCTACACAGCAGACTTCCGGCACTCCCAAGCCACCTGTCACCTACAAAAATTTTCACACAATTCAGCCATAATAGGCTGCATCACGAAGGATGATGGCAAGTAAGTTAAGTTTACTTATCCAAAGCTAAGCTAGTTATCCATAGAATATAGTGTATTTGTCATTTTAGTGAATTGTCGCTTGAACAAATGTGTGATGAACATGAATTTCTACATTTGATGATGTGATTAGAATAAAAGGAAGGGTATAATCTTTATTTAATAATTAAATGTTTGTACTTTTCTATTGAAAAGTAAATTATTTCAACGGACCAATGCATATGTTTTTATCTCGTTTTATATAAAATAATTTCTGGTTAACTATTAAAGACATGCTCCAGAACTTTGGAAACTACAAAATATTTTTTTGAACCTCACGCTTTATTGGGCTGGATGTGTCAATGTGTAATTCATGCATGCATAATCTATGAGCAGAATTATGGTTTTACCTCAATTAGCCACGAAATCCCTAGTTTAAAAGCAACAGTTTTTCTGGAAGCATTTTACCTACATTTTCCCCCACGTGGGCCAACCCCCTAGCAATTAGAGTTCAACCAATGAGCTTCGGCCCCTTGCCATTTGAGTGACAGTTTGCAAGAGGCACATCATGCACACAAAGCACAGCGAGAGAGAGAGCAATGACGTGGTGCACATACTCTATCTGCACATTCAGTGCTTTCAGAAAGTATTCCCTTATCTTATTCCACATTTTGTTGTGTTACAGCCTGAAATCAAAATAGATTAAGAAAAATGAAAAATCTCACCCATCGACACACAATACCCCATCATGACAAAGAGGAAACATTATTTAGCACATTTTTGCAAATCTATTGAAAATGAAATACATAAATCACACCCCTGAGTCAATACTTTCTAGAAGCACATTTAGCAGCGATTACAGCTGTGAGTCTTTCTAGGTAGGTCTCTAAAAGCTTTGAAAACCTGGATTGTACAATATTTGCACATTGTTCTATTTAAAATTCTTCAAGCTCTGTCAAGTTGGTTGTTACTCATTGTTAGCCATTTTTAAGTATTTTTCAAGCCAATGTCGTTTTGGTAAGCAACTCCATTGTATATTTGGCCTTGAGTTTTAGGTTATTGTCCTTCTGAAAGGTGAATTTGTCTCCCAGTGTCTTTTGGAACGCATACTGAACCAGGTTTTCCATTGGGATGTTTCTTGAGCTTAGCTCTATTCTGTTTATTTTTCTCCTAAAAAAAAATCCATTGTCCTAGCCGATGACAATCATACCCATAACAGGATGCAGCCACCACCACGCTTGAAAATAAAAGTGGTACTCAGTGGTGTGTTGTATAGGATTAGCCCCAAACATAACGCTATGTATTCATGATTTACTTTCGTGCCTTATTGCAAACAGCGTTAATGTTTTGGAATATTTGTATTCCATACAGGCTTCCATCCTTCTTTTCACTCTGTCATTTAGGTTAGTATTGTGGAGACACTACAATGTTGTTGATCCATCCTCAGTTTTCTCCAATCACAGCCATGAAACTATTTTAAAGTCACCATTGGCCTCATGGTGAAATCCTCTCGTGGTTTCCTTCCTCTCCAGTAACTGAGTTAGGAAGGACAACTGTATATCTGTAGTGAGTGGGTGTATTGATACACCATCCAAAGTGTAATTAATAACTTCACCATGCTCAAAGGGATATTCAATGTCTGCCTTTTTTATTTGTACCCATCTACCACTAGGTGCCCTTCTTTGTGAGGCATTGCAAAACCTCCCTGGTCTTTGTGGTTGAATCTGTGTTTGAAATTCACTGCTCAACTGAGGGACCATACAGATCCCTATGTGTGGGGTACAGAGATGAGGCAGTCATTCAAAAATCATGTTAAACACTATTATTGCACACAGAGTCCATGTAACTTTTTCCGTGACTTGTTAAGCACATGTTTTACTGAACATTTTTAGGCTCGCCATCACAAAGGGGTTGAATATTGACTCAAGACATTTCAACTTTTCATTTTGAATTCATTTGTTTAAAAAAAATATTTAAAAAACATAATTCCACTTGTTGGGGAATAATCAGAATTAGTTGGATAACATAGCTAAAGATGTTTTATTTTCATTATATGCTTGTGAGTTACTTCTCATCAGAATGTCTATTTTTGTATAATACTGTTGGCCGGTTGCAGTTATCTGTTCTCTGTCATGGGGTAAGTTACTTGGGCCGCAGAGAGGGGAGGGGTCAAGCTTGTCTTCATATGTAAACATATCTTTTAAATCAATTATCTCTCGGCTCCACAATGTCTGTGTGCCAGTCAATGTGTCTCTGTGATCTTCTCCAGGAGGGGTGTATTTGATATATGCCTGTTCATGAGGATTTGTTTTATGGTCCTGAGAGCGAGATGAGAACATAGTTTAGGAGACAAAGCTGAACGATCATTTATAGCCAATGCTGTCTGGCTATGTGTGTCTTTGCTATAAAGGATCTCAGTTGCAATGTGTAAGGACTCTCAGAGAATTCATTTATAGACACTGAATTGATCTGAGAGTCACAGGGTTGTGATGGAGCTCATATAATTAAAGATGGACTTTATGATAACTCTGACGTGTGTGTGGTTTGCTCTCAGGTTTTGGTAAATACAGGAAATTTCCACGACACACTTTGGCAATATGGGGTATTGTGTGTAAGCCAGTGACAAAAAAAAAAATCTAAATGTAATATATTTTTAACTCAGGCTGTAACACAACAAAATGTGGAAATAGTCAAGGTTTGTGAATACTTTCTGAAGGTACTGTGTGTGTTTTTTTGGGGCCTTGTCACAATACATAAAATAATAAAATAAGATGATTTTAAAATGTAAAAAATTGAGTGGCAAAACTGTTAAATATTATCCTAAATATAAACCGTCTATTTAGTGAATATCACTGGTGTTAAATATGAGGGTTTCGGTATTAAATATAATTTATATTTTTTTACACTTTCATTTATTTTATTCGCTGTCAATATGCCTTTATTGTAAATGTTTTGACGCCAAACTGGTGGTAGTTGGGAAATCAGTAAATATACTGAACAAAAATATAAACGCAACATGCAACAATTTCAACGATTTTACCAAGTTACAGTTCATATAAGGAAATCAGTCATTTGAAATATATTCATTAGGCCCTAATCTATGGTTTTCACATGACTGGGCATACTTGGGGGCCAGGACCAGCCAATCAGAATTTTTTTTTTTTTCTGTACAAAAGGGCTTTATTACAGACAGAAATACTCTTCAGTTTCATCAGCTGTCTGGGTGGCTGGTCTCAGACGATCTCGCAGGTGAAGAAGCCGGATGTAGAGGTCCTGGGCTGGCGTGTTTACACGTGGTCTGTGGTTGTGAGGCCAGTTGGACATACTGCCAAATTCTCTAAAAACAATGTTGGATGCGGCTTATGGTAGAGAAATTAACTTTCAATTTCCTGGCAACAGCTCTGGTGGACATACCTGCAGTCAACTGCATTCTCCCTCAAAACTTGAGACATCTGTTGCATTGTGTTGTGTGACAAAACTGCACATTTTAAAGTGGCCTTTCTATGTCCCCAGTACAAGGTGCACCTGTGTAATGAGTCAATTTCTTGATATGCCACACCTGTCTGGTGGATGGATTATCTTGGCAAAGGAGAAATGCTCACTAACAGGGATGTAAACAAATTTGTGCACAACATTTTAGAGAAATAACCTTTTTTTGTGCGTATGTAAGATTTCTGGGATCTTTTATTCCAGCTTATGAAACATAGGACCAACACTTTACATGTTGCATTTGTATTTTTGTTCATTATAGTTGAGATTTCATTGAAAATAATGCAATTGTTGCTTAGTTGCTTTTTTCATTAATTAGGCTATTTTCTCTTGAACCACTAGAAACTCATGGACAATATAGACACATATATAACAATTCATACTATATATGAATACATTTTTTGAAGTCATTGAAGTATAAACTACCAAAGTTACCATAGATTGCCATATATTAACTGTTAATTACAAAAATTACCGAAGATTCCAGTAGCTTCAGTAAATTACCAGTAGCTTTGTAACCCTAGCTCTGAGTGGCGAGGGGAAAACTGAAAATTGGCAGAGAGGTTTTGGAACTCTCTTTCTTATTGGTCTGTTAACTAATTTACTGCCTGGTGATGTCTGTCACCAGGCAGGCCAAAACTCCATCCCACCAAAACAGACTGAAATTTCAGGCAACCTTTTCAAATAGCTCTTACTCTAAAAGGGCCTTATCATACTGTTCACAATTTCACAGTATTATTCCAACCATATTTCAACCTACACATGGAAATCGCATTTTTGTGCCAGATAGAACCTTATTACTGAACCCAGATTGACATTTCAGAACTATAAGGTTATATCTGCAATTGCACCCCCCTAAAAAAAAAAAAAGATTTTTACAAATGTCTCAGGATTTTGATACTCTGCACTTTAGGTAGGCCTATCTGACATTTGAGTCTTTTTAGTTTTTGTATGCAAATCTCTTTATTTTTTTTATTTTTTATGTAGCTTTTCCTAAACACTATTACAATTGCTGTAGTCTATTGTCTACTATTTGACCTACTAATTTATATTTTATTCCACCATCAAAGCCATAGAAATGACTATGTGAGCCTATATGAAAAATGTATTAGATAGCATGGCATTGTGGGAATTAATCTATTTGCAGCAGGAGCAAAGCTCGCTCCCCAATCATACATTATGCAGACCTCCACACACCCACATTATATTTAAAAAATCATGCTGGTCATGTGCAATAGTAAAGATATGTCAATATTTACCAATTTAAAAAAAATGTAAATATTTAAAACAAGTCCACTTGGATGAATCTGAATGGCTGCATGGGGACTTTCCTCAGTTAAATCGGCTGTTTGATGATGAAGGATAAATCCATCACATGACCACGTGAAGGAAGGGGTTTTAACAGCATGTACGATTGTCCACACCGACACCAGACCAAACAGCCATTTTCTCTCTACATCCCCAAAGCTGTATTAGGCACAGGCAGCTAAGGACAGGGAGGCAACATAAGGAGAGAGAAGGGTGCAGTCTGTATTGGAGGTTTCCTCGATATTACTACCCCAGGCATTTCCATTGGAAACCCCTCTTACCCCCCCCCCCCCTTTTTTTTGCAGAAGTACGAAAAGATGTAACGCTTGTGAGGCAGTAAAGAATGGGGGAGGGGTAGAGGAGGCAGGCACGCATACGATACGAGTGAGTGGGAGTAGGGAGGAGAGAGTGGAGGAGGGGTGGAGAGTGTGAGCATCTTTTGCAGTCGTTCAGGCTGGCAGAGAGGCAGTTCGATTGGCTGAGGGGAAGAATAGCGTCACGGCCACAGTGAGGGGAGCTCTGAGGATGCACGGCTGAGCTGGGAGGAAACACATTACATTCACTGGGAGTTTGCATGGAGAAGAGCTGAGCCTTCAACCAGCTGCACACTGGGAAGTGGCATCTTCTGCAAATTAATACGACCCTCAGGTGATATCGTCTGGACTCAACCATCCCCTTAAGGACTCTTCATATCCAGCCGTCGTTGATCCGTTTGCTCTAACAGCTCTCCAGCTATGAACTACCTGCGCCGGCGTCTCTCTGACAGCACCTTCATCTCCAACCTGCCCAATGGCTACATGACGGACCTCCAGAGGCCTGATCCCGCTCAGCCTTCCCCAGCTACAGCAGCCCCACCCAAATCTCCCACGGTGGGGTCGACGCCGCCCGTCACCTCCCCTACCCCCTCCCCGGCCCCGGAGAGGAAACCCCAGCCGTCCCAGTCCAGCGGGGCAGGCTTCTTCAGCTCCATAACCAACGTAGTCAAGCAGACTGCTGCCTCAGCAGGGCTGGTGGAGCAGTCCGCGGTCACGACACCCAAGAAGTTCAAGATCCTCCTGGTCATCGATGAACCACAGCAGGAATGGTGAGCAACAAGCTGTGTCTTGCTGTAGAAAGATGTGATGTGAAGACGTGAATTATTAATGTGTTGATGTATATGTTGTTTGTTGTTTTGTAAACCCGGAGCTGTTCTCTTGGCCAGGTCACTGTTGTAAAATAGAAATTCTGCTAAGGATCCTTTTTTGAAAAGAAGAGCTCTCAGTTGGACCTAGCTTGTGGTAAAGTAAAGGTTCAAACAACCTGTCAGCCAACAGGTCTGGTGTCCATCAAGCTCTGCAGGTCAGATTTGATCAGGGTACTTGCATGGGTCGTCTGATGCCAGTGCATGTCTATCTAATGACAAAAAACAGATGCAGTGCTCAGGAGGAGAGGAGGAAACAAGGTCCACTGACTGACTCACCATCGTAATGATATTACAGCACCGGGAAGTCTTTTTATGGCTTGCCTCACCCATATACTGTGGTCCCTGCAGTAATCAAATTCATTGGTTTATGCCCCCTTTGACATGACATTTTTCTAAATTACAGATTGGCCTTGCAGCAGGACAAAAATCCAATATATTTTGAGGAGTTGTTGTTTTTAATCTCAATCATTCGTTTGATTTGGTATTCCAAGAAACCAGTGTGCATTCTGCCGCTATTTTGCATATTAGCTCCGTTTCCTGCAACCACCTGTGAGTGTGCGTAAGATATAAACCAATTGAATTGATTAGTCTGATCAACTCAGTGAACTCCAACATGGATTTGCATCATTGCGGAGAAAACCAATGCCATGAATCTTCGACAACCAGTGAGTGCATGGGAAATGCGTTTGTGTTTTCTTGATTAAGTAAAGACTGCAGTGATGTCCAGTCACCAATGAGGATTCCCTTTCCCACAGACATGGCATCGTTATAGGATGCATTAATGGAAAACATAAGTGATACATAGGCTAGGAGTAGCACTTGAAACATTGAGTGGAAAATGACAATGTTAGTTCAGACAGACTCCGCTCTCTACTGCTGTGTGTTGGGGAGGGGAGGCAGGGGAGGAGGCAGATCGAGATCTACTTTAAATCAAGCCTCTTTTTCTAACGTTCTGCATAATTTAAGGCAACTGCAGTGTTGTGAGTGAAAAGGTTGACTTATGGTTGATTCCTCTTGAAACTAGAACCAAAGAAATGCTTACATTTGATTTTATTACAAAATGTAATCCATAGAAGGGTTCTTTAGAGGAAGGATTGTTGAAATATTTTACATTTGTATCTTAAAGCATAATTGAGAAATAGTTCATTGAAGTTGGAATATTTGAGACATTTTGGCCTTACCCAGGCCTCCTTTAAGACTCCATCATGTTTCATCTGTATGTGCTACAAACCAACAATTGGTGTCATATGAAGCTTTACCAGTTTGGCAAATTCTTCTATATATTTGCACATAATATACTCTATGGGTATATCAAAGTTCCAGAGCTGGACCTCTGCTTGGGGGGGGGATCACACTTATGATATAGTAAAAACAAACCATTACATTTTAAGTGAGAAGTAGGTATTGGTCCCGAAAAAGCAAGGACATTTACATGAGCACCAATGCCTACTCCACCCATGCTCTACCAAGGTTTTCCAGCACACAACTTGACTTACTACAGTAGCTATGTTAATATATTCTACTTCAAACAACGTCTGTGCAGGTTGCTTAGGATTCAAACCTTCTCAAACAGCCTAATTCACACTCTTCAATGGAATAATGGACTTTACCGTGTCCTGCCATTAAAATGATGTATACAGTGCTTTCAGAAAGTATCCGTATCCCTTGACGTCTTCCACATTTTCTTGTGTTACAGCCTGGGGAGGGGGTTATGCAGGAACCAATGGGTTGCAGGAACGCCCCAAATTACGGTCCGCAATCACACACTATTAGCAAACGCACACAGTAGTACACACCCCACAGTCCCTGTCCATTGCCACTCAACAATGCTCTTTTAAGAGCAACCTAATAATTGAAAATAAGCAATTGTGTTGGGACAGGGAGGAGGTGTCAAAACTATACACGAAAGGGAATGCTAAAATGTCTCATCCGAGAAGCGCACCTAGGACCTTTGTATTGGTCGTCACTAGTTACCATTGCCACAAAGTCATAAATTCCATCTATTTCTAACATTTCTCTTCTTAAAATCTGATTTGAAACCTAACCACACTGCTAACCTTGTGCCCAACCCTAACCTTATATTAAGACACATTTTTACGATATAGACCATTTATACTGTGTGGCTGTGGTAACTAGTGGTAACCTTACGCTATGAACACTCTCATGAATGCATTCTCTTGACCCAATTTAAAATGGACAGTATAGAGGTTGACAGGAATTTTTGTTGTTGTTTATTCACTCAGTACTGATTGAACGTTTATTTTTTGTCTTACTTGGTTATAAAAAAAGAGCTGACAGTCACATAGCTAACCAAGTTAGCAAGCATGGCATTTTCCTTTCACTGCACAAAGGTCATGCAAGCAAGCAATGATGTTGGTGTTGTTTCACCTGGGTGCACCCGCACCCCCTGGCTACTTTGTACTTGGATGGCGACTTCAGGTTTTCGGGAATACATTGAAAAGTAACTTGACACTTTGTTAATCGACTAAGCGCAAATTTGGACTAATGACAAGAAGAAAATTGCATTGACAGAGGAGGAGCGTACTGAATCAATGCATAAGTTAAGGGCTGTATTGTTAGCCAGCTACATTGTAAAGCAAGACATATTGATTAGTGCATGAGTAACACTAGCTAACTTTTAACACCAAGCTAAAGTTGGTTTTATATTCACACATTCGGACATTCGTCAGACATTCATCAGACATTTAACAGACATTCACCAAAAGCCATTTAAAATTGTAAAATGCAATAACTAATTCATTCACAGAAACAGAAAAATTGATATGATTTATTCTATAAATGTCTAGCATACTTTTACAATGCTTTTTTATAATTACAAAATCCAGTTTAAGTCAAGGGTTTAGCTATTTTGGAATGAAGAACATTTCCAATAACTTTATTTTCAAGAATCTAATTTCCTCTTAACTTTTTGCTCAAGGAGAAGCATAAGAAATGGCGCAAAAACATTTCCAATAACCTTTTTAAGGAATAGCAACTTTGCTTAACTTTCTTCTTAAATCTATAGTTAAGGAAAACATGGCAGTTAACCTTCTTTAAGAAGGTTTTGTGAATCTGAACTCAGAGTCATTAAGAACCTTTGGGTGGTTGTTCTTGGTGACTGGAATCACAGTAGACTGTTGGCTGAGTGATAACGTAAATAAAATTAAAGATAGGGCCTAACTCCTCTGCACAGGAGGTGAGCAGGCGGATACCTACAGTATGTTGTCAGGTCCGGGGCTTTTTCTGAGTTTGTTCTATCTAAAGGCACTGCGTTCATCAAAAAGAGTTTTGAGTGGATGTAAGCCCGTCAATCACCAGCTCCGAGTCCAAATCCTTATCCTTAAGCTACAGGATGTCTCAGTGAGAGACAGAATACAGGCATCTCTGAATACATGTTGAAACGAACAGGGACTTGCAGTTCATCAGTTTTGTTAGGAAAATAATTACCATTTGCTGGAATGGCCAGAGGAATGTGCAACAGAGACTGACGCTTCGCCCTTTCCCGGACTAACCCTCTCACCCAGTTTTCTCGCCTTGCGGTGTAGCTCGCTGGTGGTGGGGAGTGGCAGGTAGCCTAGTGGTTAGAGCGTTGGGCCAGTAATCAAAAGGTTGCTAGATCAAGTCCCAGAGCTGACAAGGTTAAAAATCTGTTGTTCTACCCCTGATCAAGGCAGTTAACCCCCTGTTCCTAGGCTGTCATTGTAAATAATAATTTGTTCTTAACTGACTTGCCTAGTTAAATAAAGGATCAAATGCATTTGGGTAAATTAAATCTGAGGGAGGATTTGGGGGATTATTCCATTGGAGAAGAAACTCCCTGCTGTACTGGATCTGTGTTGAAAGATATTGATGACTTTGTGCCAGGTGTCCACAATAAAAAAGACAGCTAACTCCATATTCCTGAAAGAAATTAGAGGACTAGTTCAACATGGCTCTTTCTATTTAATTGATCTATAAATAAATAATTGCATTCAGTGATTTAAAACAGTGATCTAAAACTGGACAAATACAAAATAACAAAGAAACACCTTTCTGCTGGTTGCTCTTGTTACTTGGGTCCTCTGCTGATTCTCCTCAGACATACATTTGGTCATGTAGTGTAGCTACATACAGTATGTGGACACCTGCTTGTCAAACATCTCATTCCAAAATCATGGGCATTAGTATGGAGTTGGTCCCCCCTTTGCTGATATAACAGCCTGCACTCTTCTGTGAAGGCTTTCCACTAGATGTTGGAACATTGTTGCGGGGACTTGCTTCCATTCAGCCACAAGAGCATTAGTGAGGTCGGGCACTGATGTTGGGCGATTAGGCCTGGCTCGCAGTCGACGTTCCAATTCATCCCAAAGGCGTTCGATGGGGTTAAGGTCAGGGCATTGTGCAGTCAAGTTCTTCCAAACCAATCTCGACAAACCATGGATCTCGCTTTGTGCACTGGAGCATTGTCATGCTGAAACAGGAAAGGGCCTTCCCCAAACTGTTGCCACAAAGTTGGAAGCACAGAATCGTCTAGAACATCATTCATTGTATGCTGTGGTGTTAACATTTCCCTTCACTGGAACTAAGGGGCCTATCCCGAACCATGAATAAGAGCCCCAGACCATTATTCCTCCTCCACAAAACTTTACAGTTGGCACTAGGCATTGAGCCAGATGCCTTTCTCCTGGCATCCGCCAAACCCAGATTCGTCCTGCCAGATGGTGAAGCGTGATTTATCACTCCTCTGCTCCAGAGTCCAATGGCGGCGAGTTTTACACCACTCCAGCTGACACTTGGCATTGGTGATTATAGGCTTGTGTGCGGCTGCTATAGAAACCCATTTCATTAAGCTCCCGACGAACAGTTCTTGTGCTGATGTTGCTTCCAGAGGCAGTTTGGAACTTGGTAGTTTGTGTTACAACCGAGGACAGACTATTTTTTACATGCTACGTACTTCAGCACTCAGCGGTCCCATTCTGTGAGCTTGTGTAGCCTACTACTTCGCGGCTGAGCCGTTGTTGCTCCTAGATGTTTCCACTTCACAATAACAGCACTCGTAGATGACTGGGGCAGCTCTAGCAGGGCAGAAATTTGACGAACTGCCCTGCTAAAGGTGCGATCATATGACGGTGCCATGTTGAAAGTCACTGAGCTCTTCAGTAAGGCCATTCTACTGACAATGTTTGTCTATTGAGATTGCATGGCTGTGAGCTCAATTTGATATAACTGTCAGCAACGGGTGTGGCAGAAATAGACAAATCCACTCATTTGAAAGGGTGTCCACATACTTTTGTATACAGCACCTTCAGAAAGTATTCAGACCCTTTGACTTTTTCCACATTTTGTTATGTTACAGCCTTATTCCAAAAAAAAAAAATGTTTTATCCTCATCAATCTACTCAGATTTTTTTGCAAATGTATTAAAAATAAAAAACTGAAATACCTTATTTAGATAAGTATTCACACCCTTTTCTATGAGACTCGAAATTTGGCTCAGGTGCATCCTGTTTCCATTGATCATCCTTGAGATGTTTCTACAACTTGATTGGAGTCCACCTGTGGTAAGTTAAATTGTTTGGACATGATTTGGAAAGGCACACACCTGTCTATATAAGATCCCACAGATCCCACAGTGCATGTCAGAGCGAAAAGCAAGCCACGAGGTCAAAGGAATTGTCCGTAGAGCTCCGAGACAGGATTGTGTTGAGGCACAGATCTGGGGAAGGGTACCAAACACTTTCTGCAGTATTGAAGGTCCCAAAGAACAGTGGCCTCCATCATTCTTACATGGAAGAAGTTTGGAAACACCGACTTCCTAGAGGTGGGTGCCCGGCCAAACTGAGCAATCAGGGGAGAAGGGCCTTGGTCAGGGAGGTGACCAAGAACTCGATGGTCACTCTGACAGAACTCTAGAGTTCCTCTGTGGAGATAGGAAAACCTTCCAGAAGGAAAACCATCTCTGCAGCACTCCACCTATCAGGCTTTTATGGTAGAGTGGCCAGACGGAAGCCACTCCTCAGTAAAAGGCACAACAGCCCGCTTGGAGTTTGCCAAGAGGCACCTAAAGGACTCTGACCATGAGAAACAAGATTCTCTGGTCTGACGTTACCAAGATTGAACTCTTTGGCCTGAATGGAAACTTGGCACCATCCCTACGGTGAAGCATGTTGGTGGTAGCATCATGCTTTGGGGATGTTTTTCAGCGGCATGTACTGGGAGACTAGTCAGGATCAAGGGAAAGATGAACGGAGCAAAGTACAGAAAAATCCTGCTTCAGAGCACTCAGGACCTCAGACTGGGGTGAAGGTTCACCTTCCAACAGGACAACGACCCTAAGCACACAGCCAAGACAATGCAGGAGTGGCCTTGGGATAAGTCTCTGAATGTCCTTGAGTGGCCAAGCCAGAGGGGGACTGGAATCCAATCAAACATCTCCGGAGAGACCTGAAAATAGTGTGCAGTGACGCTCCCCATTCAACCTGGCAGAGCTTGAGAGGATCTGCAGAGCAGAACGGGAGAAACTCCTCAAATATAGGTGTGCCAGGCTTGTAGAGTCTTACCAAAGAAGACACGAGGCTGTAATTGTTGCCAAAGGTGCTTAACCAATGTACTGAGTAAACGGTCTGAATACTTGTGTAAATTTGATATTTCAGTTTATTTTATTTTGTACATTTGCAAAAATGTATAAAAACCAATTTTTGCTTCGTCATTATGGGGTATTGTTTGTAGATTGATGAGGGGAAAAAAACAATTTTATCAATTTCTGAATAAGGCTGTAACGTAACAAAATGTGGATAAAGTCAAGGGGTATAAATACTTTCCTAATGGACTGTATATAGTGTGTACACAGTAGGCTATGCAGATGGCAACTGTAGCCTGAGGGACATAGCTGTGTTTGGATGACATGCTGCTTGATGGATAGTGGCTATTCAAGGTTGAGTCCTGTGTATGTGCATGATTCATCTCACCATGCAAAATGGATGCTACTACAATAACATGGGCAGAGTGGACACATTACATTTATTGGAATTTGGCATACTGCAGATGCATTTATTATATTGGTGTGTATGTTAAATCCGTTCAAGCTCCATTTAACAAAAATGACCACTATGCTTGCACTGCAGATATGCTGTAGCCTAGGTATAAGTAATGCTCGATATTTAAATTCAAGTCACGTTGCACGAGTTCACGAGTGATTTAGCCCATTTAGGTAATAGAAACCCAGATCAAAACTAATAGGATCATACTCATTTCATTTGAAAGAATGCCATGTCTTTTGGCTCCACATAAAAGCAGACAGTCAACAGCCTAAGAGGAAATAAAATCATTGTTTTCTTATAGTATTTGTCAATGTATTGGCAATCATTAAATATTACCATATAATGTGAAACATCAAAAGCCTGGAGTTTATCAAACGGTCAACAGTTATGGAAACATTGAAGACATCTGAGTAAATTACATAACATTTAAAACGACATTAAAAACAACAGTGTGTGTCAGTGTTGAAACCAGCAGCCCACATCAATACAAAACAGCTATTTTCTGTTAGAGAAAACCTCAGTAATTTCTGTCTCCTAAACCTTTTCCAAAAACCCATAGCCATCAGCTGAAAGATTTGTGCAGCTCAGTATTGAAGCCTCCCTGTTTCATGTTTCAACCACTTAGCCACTAGAAAGACCTGCCGCTCAGTCTCAAAGCCTGCCTCAGGCCAAGCACCACATACATATTTAATGTGTCTACAATATGAGTCAGTTCTGAGGCCCTCTCTCATTTTACACTCTTTGGGATTGGTGGCCAACACTGACTCAATCATGTCACGCCTGCTTCCAGGTTTGGGCAGCAACAAAGGCTCTCCATTCTGTCTGTCTCTGACCATCTTCTCCACCATGTCCCATCTCTGCTGATGTTGTTGGAGCTCTGTCTCCACCTCTGTATTCCAATGAACATCTATTCTTGGGATCGAGTCTCTGAACTCTTTCTCAGAAAATGTCCAGTCCAATGTGTGATACAAGAACAAGGCCATCAGTGAAGTCTTCTAGAGTAGTAGAATACAAGGTCCATAGTATTTCTCTTGCCTGATTTTCTGTTGTTTGCCGCATGACCTAATCTATTGCTAGGTTGAAGAGTAAGGCTGACATAACACAACCTTGATCAACTCCAGACTTCACAGTAAAGCTTTTTTTATTTTATTTTACTAGGCATGTCAGTTAAGAACAAATTCTTATTTTCAATGACAGCCTAGGAACAGTGGGTTAACTGCCTGTTCAGGGGCAGAACGACCTTGTCAGCTCAGGGGTTTGAACTTGCAACCTTCCAGTTACTAGTCCAATGCTCTAACCACTAGGCTACCCTGCCGCTTGTGTTGTTTGTTTCCACAGTTGCTGTAGAACTGTATTATGATGTTAACAACATGGGTGGGGATTCCATGAATTCGTAAGTTCTTCCATAGGCTTTCGTGATGGATGCTGTCGAAAGCCTTCTAGAAGCGAATAAAGTTGATGCAGAGCTGCCGTTGCTACTCACTGCATTGCACAATGATGCTCCTGAGCCCGAAGATATGGTCTGTACAGCTCCTTCATCCCCTAACACCCCACTTGTTAGTTTCCTTTAGCGCTTTGTCTACATTCGTTGTACGATGATCTTGCAAAAGATCTTCCTGGGAACTGTGAAGTGTGCAATGCCCTTCCAGTTGTTGCAGTCAGGTAGTGTGACCTTCTTAGGCGACTCCCTTTGTCCAATCTGAAGGTATCTTTCCATTCATCCAGATATCAGTGAAGAGTGGAAGAAGGATGTTTGCAGCCAAGACCGATTTTAGCCCTAGGTTATCAGAACCTGAACCTTTCCCATTGTTTATGTCTCAATCTTCTGGATCTGCCACAGATTAAATTAGTGAATTTGTATACTGTTACTTGCCGGTTACTTGCCACTGCTTTTTCAGCTGCACTTGCCAGCTCCTCCAGGTAGACCCGTTTGTCTCTTCTTACTAGCCTTTTGACTCGTGTGTCGATTTTTCTGTGCTGGTCCTCCAATTTATTTTTCAGCCTTTGTAATTTGGCATCTGTTGTTTTCTTTTTCAAACAGAAGGGGAGTCGGGAGTGTGAGGAGTAGGAGAGCTATGGGAGTTTTGCCTCGGTCTGATTGCCCTATTGATTTTATTATTTTTATTTAACCTTTTATTTAACTAGGCAATTGATTTTATCATTGAATCATTGGCCATCGTTAATCATTGGGCTTTTAGGTTGTGGTTGTATTTCATCAAGGATTAGTTGTTTGACTATAGGCCTTTACTCAGATGAGTGTAGAAATTAGCTTTTCTTTCAGTGCCAAATAACAAAATCTTATTAGAATGCCTGTGGTGGTGATTCATTGTTCAGAAACGTTCCCTCTGTCACCTTGAAAAGCATAGGCCTAGTTACAGACATGGATGTGATGAATGCATAATCACTTAATTGTCTATGAGTCTGGGATACTAAAATAGCAGATATTATGTTTCAACAATAACAGTATTTAACCCATACAATGGTTAGATAGATATCCACAGACAATATACAGTATCAGGCTATAACGTTTGTGTATCCTGTGTCTCTTGCATTTAGCACAGACACTAAAATGGAACCAGGCAGGAATACTCCAGTCTCACTACCAACTGATGGAAAAAAAGACTAGGCAATGAGCACTGGTAAACAGAAACCATTCTGAATTTTGAATGATAGCAATGCACAATGTTTTCTCACAAATTACACCTATTATGTCCTTATTATTATGGTTGTGAATGTCAGTGCTGACAGTCCCTGTAACTTGGCAATATCACTACAGGCATTTAAGAAACGTTTTCTCCCCTTCTCGACTATTTGAATTAGTGGTTGCCAAGGAGCGCTAGACAAAGATTAATACAGTGCTATAGGAATGTTCTGAAAGCATGATTAACCTGGAGAATAACTAGCATAGTAGTATAATGACCAACGCTTGCCTCAGTGACAGTGATTATGACAAATCATCCCTCCGTTATTGTGATTATATTTTTAACAAATGTAATGAAAACGTAATGAAAACGCAATTAGAAGCAATTGCTCCCAGAATGGGTCAAATATTTCACTGTGTCAATTTATTGTAAAAATGATCTTTGTTTTCAAGTGGTGTAGTGATGGTGATATGCTAGCTTTTTGTGAATATGTCCTGGCTTCTTTAGGTGTATGAGAGGACATGGTGTCAGTTCTGACATGACCCTCTCCCACTGCTGTTCCCAATGTCCACCACATACAGTACCAGTCAAAAGTTTGGACACACCTACTCCTTCAAGGATTTTTCTGAATTTTTTACTATTTTCAACATTGTATAATAGTAGTGAAGACATCAAAACTATGAAATTGCACATATGGAATCATGTAGCGACCAAAAAAGTGTTAAACAAATCTAAATATATTTTAGATTCTTCAAAGTAACCAACTCAATTGGGTTGAGATCAGGTGATTGTGGAGGCCAGGTCATCAGATGCAGCACTCAATCAATCTCCTTGGTCAAATTGCCCTTACACAGCCTGGAACCTGTGTTTTCAGTCATTGTCCTGTTGAAAAACAAATGATAGTCCCCACTAAACGCAAACCAGATGGGATGGTGTATCGGTGCAGAATGCTATGGTAGCCATGCTGTTAAGTGTGCAGTGAATTCTAAATAAATCACTGAAAGTAGCACCCCCACACCATCACACCTCCTCTTCCATGCTTCGGTGGGAACCACACATGCGGAGATCATCCGTTCACCTACTCTGCGTCTCACAAAGGCGGTTGGAATGAAAAATCTCAAAATTTGGACTCATTAGACCAAAGGACATATTTCCACTGGTCTAATGTCCATTGCTCGTGTTTCTTGGCTCAAGCAAGTCTCTTCTTCTTATTGGTGTCCTTTCTTTGGAGCAATTCGACCATGAAGGCCTGATTCACTGTCTCCTCTGAATAGTTGATGTTGAGATGTGTCTGTTACTGGAACTCTGTGAAGCATTTATTTGGGCTGCAATTTCTGAGGTTGGTAACTCTAATGAACGTATCCTCTGCAGCAGAGGTAACTCTGGGTCTTCCTTCCATGAGCCAGTTTCATCATAGCCATAGCGCTTGATGGTTTTTGCAACTGCACTTGAAGAAAATGTAAAAGTTCTTGAAATGTTCCGAATTGACTGACCTTTGAGCTGTTCTTGCCATAATATGGACTTGGTCTTTTACCAAATAGGGCTATCTTCTGTATACCACTCCTACCTTGTCACAACACAACTGATTGGCTCAAATTCATTAAGAAGGAAAGAAATTCTACAAATTAACAAGGTACACCTGTTAATTGAAATGCATTTCAGGTGACTACCTCATGAAACTGGTTGAGAGAATGCCAAGAGTGTGCAAAGCTGTCACCAAGGCATAGGGTGGCTACTTTGAAAATGTTAAATATTAAATATAATGAACACTTTTTTGGTTACTACATGAATCCATATGTGTTATTTCATAGTTTTGATGTCTTCACTATTATTCTACAATGTAGAAAATAGTACAAATAAAGTAAGTGACTCCAAACTTTTGACTGGTACTGTAGATTGCGTTGTCCTCTTAGCAGAGATCATGGCTTGAAGACTGACCCCAGGACTGTATATCAAATCAACCGTTTGACACTGCCACCCTCTAATGCCTTTAGCCTATACATTTACTGTGCAAAGTACAAATCTTTATGATATCAAACTCCTCTTTCTGCATACAATGCAAATACCATTAGGAAGTGTTGTTTCCCTTGTCAAAATACATGATCTGCATCTGCATCTTATACATTCAGCATGACTCCACACTCTTAGAAAAAAGGGTTCCAAAAGGGTTCTTCAGCTGTCCCCATAGGATAACCCTTTTTGGTTCCAGGTAGAACTCTTTCGGGTTACATGTCAAACCCTCTGTACAAAGTGTTCAACATCAAAGGGTTCAACATCAGCCCGAATACAACAGGTGTAGGTAGACCTTATCGTGAAATGCCTACTTACAAGCCCATAACCAACAATGCCATTTTAAGAAAATAGAGTTCAGAAAATATTTACTAAACAAACAAAAGTTAAAAAATAGCACAACCCTCAAAGTGATAGATAATAAACAGTGAGTAGCAGCAGCGTAAAAACAAGGGGGGGGGGAGGGTGTCAATGCAAATAGGCCAGGTGGCCATTTATTTAATTGTTCAGCAGTCTTATGGCTTGAGGGTGAAAGCTGTTAAGGAGCCTTTTGGATCTAGTCTTGGTCCCAGGGTCCTTAGCTTGTTGATAAGCTTTGTGGGCATTTTGGTGTTGAACACTGGGCTGTAGTCAAGGAACAGCATTCTCACATGGATTTAGCTTTTGTCCAGGTGGGAAAGAGCAGTGAGGAGTGTGTTTGAGATTGCCTCGTCTGTGGATGTGTTGAGGTGGTATGCAAGTTGGAGTGGATCTAGGGTTTACGGGATGATGGTGTTGATGTGAATCATGACCAGCCTTTCAAAGCACTTCATGGCTACTGACATGATTGCAACAGAGTTTTAGCCATTTAGGCAGGATACCTTCGCTTTCTTGGGCACAGGGACTGCTTGAAACATGTAGGTCTAACAGACTCTGTCAGGGAGACGTTGAAAATGTCAGTGAAGACACTTGCCAGTTAGTCAGCACATGCTCTGAGTACACGTCCTGGTAATCCGTCTGGCCCTGCGGACTTGTGAATTTTGACCTGTTTAAAGGTTTTGCTCACATCGGCTACAGAGAGCGTGATCACACAGTCTTCCGGAACAGCTGGTGCTCTCAAGCATTCTTCAGTGTTGCTTGCCTCGAAGCGAGCATAAAAGGCATTTGGCCTGTCTGGTACGCTCTCTTTTATGCTGGGCAGCTCGCGGCTGGGTTTCCCATTGTAGTCTGTCATATTTTGTAAGCCCTGCCACATCCGATGAGCACCAGAGCCGGTGTAGTAGGATTCAATCTTAGTATTGAAGCTTTGTCTGTTTGATGGTTCGTCTGAGGGTATAGCGGGATTTCTTATAAGCGTCCAGATTAGTGTCCCACTCCTTGAAGGTGGCAGCTCTAACATTTAGCTCGGTGAAGATGTTGCCTGTGCTCTATGTCATCTGGGTGGGATATGTACTTATGGTCACTGTGGGGACGACGTCGTTGATGCACTTATTGATGAAGCCGGTGACTGAGGTGGTATACTCCTCAATGCCATTGGATGAATCACGGAACATATTCCAGTCTATGCTAGCAAAACAGTCCTGTAGCGTAGCATCTGCGTCATCTTTGTAAGCAGGAATCAGGAGTATAGAATTATGGTCAGATTTTCCAAATGGAGGGCGAGGGAGAGCTTTGTATGCGTCTCTGTGAGTGGAGTAAAGGTGGTCTAGAGGTTTTTTTTCATCTGGTTGCACATTTCACATCCTTGTGGAAATAGGGTAAAAGTAATTTAAGTTTCCCTGCATTAAAGTCCCTGGCCACTAGGAGTGCCCCTTCTGGATGAGCATTTTCTTGTTTGTTTATGGCTCGTTGAGTGTGGTCTTAGAGCCAGCATCGGTTTGTAGTGGTAAATAGACAGCTCCAAAAGTACAGATGAAAACTCTCTCCATTTATAGTGTGATCTACAGCTTATCATGAGGTACTCTACCTCATGCGAGCAATACCTCAAGACTACCTTTAATATTATACATTGCGCACCAGCTGTTATTGTAAAATAGACACACATCCCCACCCCTCATCTTACCGGACGTAGCTGTTCTGTCCTGCCGATGCACGGAAAACCCAGCCAACTGTATATTATCCATGTCATCGTTCAGCCACGACTCGATTACAATTTTTAATGTCCAGTTGGTAGGATAATCTTGGACGGAGTTTATCCAGATTATTCTCCAGTGATTACACGTTGGCCAGTTGAACGGATGGTAGAGGGGGGTTACCCACTCGCCGACAAATTCTCACAAGGCACCTTGATCTGCGACCCCTTTATCTCCTTATTTTCTACATGTGAATGATGGGGGTTTGGGCCTTGTCCAGTTTGAGGTGAGTAATTGCTGTTCTGATATCCATAAACTATTTTCGGTCATAAGAGATGGTAGCATCAACATTATGTACAAAATAAGTTACAAACAATGCAAAACAGAAAATAGCACAATTGGTTAGGAGCCAAAATGGTTTCTATATGGAACCAAAATGATTCTATCTGCAACAAAAAAAGGGTTCTTCAAAGTGTTATTCTATGGGGACAGCCGAAGAACCCTTTAAGGTTCTAGATAGCACCTTTTTCTCTAAGAGTGCATGAACGACTGTGTATAAAGACAACACTGTGATGTCAGAGGTTGTTGAACTTGAGTTGAACTGTCTATAGATAAACTATAGCCAAGAACCAAGACAAAGTGTGGGCACAGTCTTCCTTTGTTAAACAGAACTGGGACAGCACTCACTCACAGAATGCCTGCTCAGTACAATATCATCCTGCCTCAGAAGGAAATATTAGAAACAAAGCAGCACTTATATTCACTAGCTGTTCTTTGCTTGCTACCTGTTTGAAGTGGCAGAGTGGCATGTCAATTTCCCCTCAACTGACAGGCTTTCAATTGCATACTCACTAGTGGTTCTGTATTGACTTTGTGCATTGCAGAAATTAAGCATATAGGCCAGATCACCTATCACCATTATTCTGGAAGTGTCACAAATGTGGCATGCTACAGAGGCCTCTTGAGATACTAACATGATGAATAAACCCAGATATAGGAGGTTAGCATGTCAATCAGGACCAGAAGCTTCCCCCAACCTCTGATACAGGATCAGATAACTTATCCCCCTTTTTATTTATTTAACCCGGTAAGTTGACTGAGAACACATTCTCATTTACAGCAACAACCTGGTGAATAGTTACAGGGGAGAGGAGGGGGGATGAATGAGCCAATTGGAAGCTGGGGATGATTAGGTGACCATGATGGTATGAGGGCCAGATTAGGAATTTAACCAGGACACCAGGGTTAACACCCCTACTCTTACAATAATTGTCTTGGGATATTTTAATCCCATCTGAAAGACCACACCCTACACAGGGCAATGTCCCCTATCATTGCCCTGGGGCATTGGGATATTTTTTTAGACAAGAGGAAAGAGTGCCTCCTACTGGCCCTCCAACACCACTTCCAGCAGCATCTGGTCTCCCATCCAGGGACCGACCAGGCTCAACCCTGACAGGGTAGCCTAGTGGTTAGAGCGTTGGACTAGTAACTGGAAGGTTGCAAGTTCAAACCCCCGAGCTGCCAAGGTACAAATCTATCGTTCTGCCCCTGAACAGGCAGTTAACCCACTGTTCCTAGGCCATCGTTGAAAATAAGAATTTGTTCTTGACTGACTTGCCTAGTTAAATAAAGGTACAAATAAAAACCCTGACCAACCCTGCTTAGTTTCAGAAACAAGCTAGCAATGGGATGCAGGGTGGTATGCCCGTAATGGTTAACCTTTGGGGATAGATTCATCTAATCCTAGATCTGTAGTTCAAATCAAATGTTATTGGTTAGCAGGTGTTATTGCGAGTGTCGCAAAATGCTTGTGCTTCTAGTTCCAACAGTACAGCAATATCTAACAAGTAATCTAACAATTCCACAACAACTACCTAATACATACAAATCTAAGTATAGGAATGGAATAAGAATATATACATATAAATATATAGATGAGCAATGACTGAGCGGCACAGGCAAGATGCAATAGATGGTATAAAATACAGTATTTACATATGAGATGAGTAATGCAAGATACTGTATGTAAACATTATTAAAGTGGCTACTCATCCATTTATTAAAGTGGCCAATGATTTCAAGTCTGTATGTAGGCAGTAGCCTCACTATGTTATTGGCTCTGGTGGTTGCTCTCCCTGATGATCTTTTTGATCTTTTCGGGTACTGTAGGTGTCCTGGATAGCAGGTAGTTTTTCTTAAAACTACCTGCTCTCCAGGACACCTACAGCACCCGATGTCACAGGAAGGCACAATGCATCACTGGGGGCAAACTACCTGCCCTCCAGGACACCGACATCACCCGATGTCACAGGAAGGCCAAAAAAGATAATCAAGAAAACAACAACACGAGCCACTGTTCACCCTGCTATCATCCAGAAGGTGAGGTCAGTTCAGGTGCATCAAAGCTGGGACTGGGAGACTGAAAAGCAGCTTCTATCTCAAGGTCATTAGACTGTTAAACAGCCATCACTAACATTGAGTGGCTGCTGCCAACATACTGACTGTAATCTCAAGCCACTTTAACAATTAATAATTGGATGTAATAAATGTATCACTAGTCACTTTAAACAATGCCACTTTACATAATGATTACATACCCTACATTACTCATCCCATATGTAAACTCAGCAAAAAAGGACCCTCTTTCAAAGATAATTCGTAAAAATCCAAATGACTTCACAGATCTTCATTGTAAAGGGTTTAAACACTGTTTCCCATGCTTGTTCAATTAACCATAACAATTAATGACATGCACCTGTAGAATGGTGGTTAAGCTAACAGCTTACAGACAGTAGGCAATTAAGGTCACAGTTATGAAAACTTAGGACCCGGAAGAGGCCTTTCTACGGACTCTAAAAAACACCAAAAGAAAGATGCAGGGTCCCTGCTCATCTGTGTGAACGTGCCTTAGGCCTGCTGCAAGGAGGCATGAGGACTGCAGATGTGGCCAGTGCAATAAATTGCAATGTCTGTACTGTAAGACGCCTAAGACAGCGCTACAGGGAGACAGGGCGGACAGCTAATTGTCCTTGCAGTGGCCGACCACGTGTAACAACACCTGCACAGGATCGGTACATCCGAACATCACACCTGCGGGACAGGTACAGGATGGCAACAACAACTGCCCGAGTTACACCAGGAACGCACAATCCCTCCATCAGTGCTCAGACTTTCCACAATAGGCTGAGAGGGGCTGGACTGAGGGCTTGTAGGCCTGTTGTACGGCAGGTCCTCACCAGACATCACCGGCAACAACGGGCACAAACCCACCGTCGGTGGACAAGGACTGGCAGGACTGGCAAAAAGTTCACTTTACTGACGAGTCACGGTTTGTCTCACCAGGGGTGATGGTCGGATTCGCATTTATCGTCGAAGGAATGAGCGTTACACTGAGGCCTGTACTCTGGAGCGGGATTGATTTGGGGCGGTGTGTCACAGCATCATCGGACTGAGCTTGTTGTCATTGCAGGCAATATCAACGCTGTGCGCTACAGGGAATACATCCTCCTCCCTCATGTGGTACCCTTCCTGCAGGCTCATCCTGACATGACCCTCCAGCATGACAATGCCACCGGCCATACTGCTCATTCTGTGCATGATTTCCTGATTTCCTGCATGACAGGAAAGTCAGCGTTCTGCCATGGCCAGCAAAGATCCTGGATCTCAATCCCATTGAGCACTTCTGGGTCCTGTTGGATCGGAGGGTGAGGGCTATGGCCATTCCCCCCAGAAATCTCTGGGAACTTGCAGGAACCTTGTTGTAAGAGTGGTGAAACATCTCACGGCAAGAACTGGCATACCTGGTGCAGTCCATGAGGAGGAGATGCACTGCAATACTTAATGCAGCTGGTGGCCAAACCAGATACTGACTGTTACTTTTGATTCTGACCCCCCACCCCCCTTTGTTCAGGGATACATTATTACATTTCTGTCTGTCATATGTCTGTGTAACTTGTTCAGTTTATGTCTCAGTTGTTGAATCTTGTTATGTTCATACAAATATTTACACAAACATGTTAAGTTTGCTGAAAATAAACGCAGTTGACAGTGATAGGACATTTATTTTTTTGCAGAGTTTATATACTGTACTCTATACCATTTACTGCATCTTGCTTATGCCGCACAGCCATCGCTCATCCATATATTTATATGTGTGTGTTCTTATTCATCCCTTTACACTTGTATGTGTAAGGTAGTTGTTGTGAAATTGTTAGATTACTTGTTAGATATTACTGCACTGTCGAAACTAGAAGCACCAGCATTTCGCTACACTCATATGAACATATGCTAACCATGTGTTTGTGACCAATAAAATTTGATTTGATTTAGTGCCCTCAAAGCTCATCACTAAGCTAAGGACCCTGGGACTAAACATCTCCCTCTGCATCTGTATCCTGGACTTCATGACGGGCTGCCCCCAGGTGGTAAGGGTATGTAAACAACACATCCACTATGCTGATCCTCAACACGGGGGCCCCTCAGTGGTGCATGCTCAGTCCCTTCCTGTACTCGCTGTTCACTCATGACTGCAGGCCAGGCACGACTCCAACACCATCATTAAATTTGCCGATGACACAACAGTGGCCTGATCAACTACAATGACGAGACCTGGCCGTGTGGTGCCAGGACAACAACCTCTCCCTCAACGTGATAAAGACAATGGAGATGACTGGACGACAGGAAGAGGAGGGCCGAGCACTCCCACATTCTCATCGACAGGGCTGTAGTGGAGCAGGTTGAGAGCTTCAAGTTCCTTGGTGTCCACATCACCAACAAACTAACATTGTCCAAGCACACCAAGACAGTCGTGAAGATGGCACGACAAAACATATTCCCGTCAGGAGACTGAAAAGATTTGGCATTGGTCCTCAGATCCTCAAAAGTTTCTACAGCTGCACCATCGAGAGCACTGGTTGCATCACTGCCTGATATGGCAACTGCTCAGCTTCCGACCACAAGGCACTACAGAGGGTTGTGCGTTCGGCCCAGTACATCACTCGGGCCAAGCTTCCTGCCATCCAGGACCTCTATACCAGGTGGCGTCAGAGGAAGGCCCTAAAAATGTTCAAAGCCACCCTAGTCATAGACTGTTCTCTCTGCTACCACACGGCAAGCAGTACCCAAGCGCCAAGTCTAGGTCCAAGAGGCTTCTAAACAGCTTCTACCCCCAAGCCATAAGACTCCTGAACATCTAATCAAAGGGCTACCCAGACTACTACCCCCCCCCCCCCATTTTACACTGCTGCTACTGTTATTATCTATGCATAGTCACTTTAGTACCTCTAACTTCATGTACATATTACCTCAACTACCTCAACTAACTGGTGTCCCGGCAGGGATTGATAAGGGGGGAGAGCCATGGAGTAGTGATGAAGGGGGTCGAGGTCAGGTCACGTTAAGGGAGAAATACAAGTTCATATCACTTCTTGTCCTGCCTAGCAGGAAAAATACAATGTTTGTACAGATGTGTAGTAAGGGTTAAATATCAGGGCTTGTGTGAAAATGTTTTTGTCTAATGCAGCTGTATTGATCCTCTGGGAAGAATAATCTTGGTTAAGCTTTCACTGTCTCCGTAGAGTTTTTACTCTGAAAATTAGAACCTAACAAACCAAAAAGGGTTCTCCTATGGGAACAGCCAAAGAACCGTTTTTGAACCCTTTTTCTAAGAGTGTAGCAAGGCAGACAGCCATCACTCAATCACTTCAGTGTCGCAGTGGAGACATATAGTGACTAGGATATTGGTGAAGGAAGATGAAGACATGATCATCATTTAGTTTCTCTTTGTCTGACATCTAAATCAACCAATCAACGGTTAATTGTAAATCACTGATCAAACAAACTAAAAGAGTTTGACTATTTGTTTGTTTTCACAATGGATGGAAGCGAATACTGATGAAACATTAGTATTCAGGTAATACTTGCTCCCATCGTACCGCAACCTGTCAAGATCATCTCTGAATCATCTTACTCTCACACAAACATACATTTTTAGAGGCCATTTTAGCATGTCTGAATTGTGGAACATATTTGGAACACATTTTCATGTATACAATTTGATTGACCCAAACACTGACTCGTTCACTCACTCAATCTCTGTCTTTTTGCTCCCATTTCTATCTTAGACTTGGGTATAGATCATTTGAATACGAGAGTTATAACTACAGGACATTGATATTTCCACCATTGGGTCTTTTCTTACAAATGTTTCTTCACATAATATGGCCCTTAATATTTAAAGTATGGATTGTAATTATACCTTCATAGGATTATAATGGATGGCATCGAAACATATATATATATATATACATTTTTTTCCACCTTTATTTAACCAGGTAGGCCAGTTGAGAACCAATTCTCATTTACAACTGCATTCTGGCCAAGATAAAGCAAAGCAGTGCGACAAAAACAACATCACAGAGTTAAACATAAACAAAAGTACAGTCAATAACACAAAATAAAATAAAAATAGAAAGATCTATGTACAGTGTGTGCAAATGTAGAAGAGTAGGGAGGTAGGCAATAAATAGGCCATAGAGGTGAAAAATAATTACAACTTAGCATAAATACTGGAGTGATAGATATGCAGATGATGATGTGCAAGTAGAAATGCTGGGGTGCAAAAGAGCAGGAGAGTAAGTAATAATATGGGGATGAGGTAGTCGGGTGTGCTATTTACAGATTGGCTGTGTACAGGTACAGTGATCGGTAAGCTGCTCTGACAGCTGATACTTAAAGTTAGAGAAGGAGATATAAGACTCCAGCTTCAGAGATTTTTGCAATTCGTTCCAGTCATTGGCAGCAGAGAACTGGAAGGAAAGGTGGCCAAAAGAAGTGTTGGCTTTGGGGATGACCAATGCAATATACCTGCTGGAGCATGTGCTACGGGTGGGTGTTGCTATGGTGACCAGTGAGCTGAGATAAGGCGGGAATTTACTTAGCAAAGACTTACAGATGACCTGGAGCCAGTGGGTTTGGCGACGGATATGTAGTGAGGGCCAGCCAACGAGAGCTACAGGTTGCAGTGGTGGGTAGTTTATGGGGGTTTGGTGATAAAACGGATGGCACTGTGATAGACTACATCCAGTTTGCTGAGTAGAGTGTTGGAGGCTATTTTGTAAATGACATCGCCGAAGTCAAGGATTGGTAGGATAGTCTTTTTTACGATGGTATGTTTGGCGGCATGAGTGAAGGAGGCTTTGTTGTGAAATAGGAAGCCGATTCTAGATTTAATTTGGGATTGGAGATGCTTAATGTGAGTCTGGAAGGAGAGTTTACAGTCTAACCAGACACCTAGGTATTTGTAGTTGTCCACATATTCTAGGTCAGAACTGTCCAGAGTAGTGATGCTAGTTGAGTTGGAGGGTACGGGCAGAAATAGGTTGAAGAGCATGCACTTAGGTTTACTAGCATTTAAAAGCAGTTGGAGGCCACGGAAGGAGTGTACAGAAGGAGTGTTGTATGACCTTGAAGCTCGTTTGGATCTTTGTTAGCACAGTGTCCAAAGAAGGGCCAGATGTATACAGAATGGTGTCGTCTGCATAGAGGTGGATCAGAGAATCACCAGCAGCAAAAGCAACATCATTGATATATACAGAGAAAAGAGTCTGCCCGAGAATTGTACCCTGTGGCACCCCCATAGAGACTGGCAGAGGTCCGGACAACAGGCCCTCCCATTTGGCCAATTTGGCATCAGTGAATCAACCCACTCATGTGACGCTCAGGGGCTGAGTCACTGGCTTACTGGGGCTCTCTCATGCCGTCCCTGGAAGGGGTGCGTCACCTGAGTGGGTTGATTCACTGATGTGGTCATCCTGTCTGGGTTGGCGCCCCCCCCTTGGGTTGTGCCATGGCGGAGATCTTTGTGGGCTATACTCGGCCCTGTCTCAGGATGGTAAGTTGGTGGTTGAAGATATCCCTCTAGTGGTGTGGGGGCTGTGCTTTGGCAAAGTGGGTGGGGTTATATCCTTCCTGTTTGGCCCCGTCCGGGGGTGTCCTCGGATGGGTCCACAGTGTCTCCTGACCCCTCCTGTCTCAGCCTACAGTATTTATGCTGCAGTAGTTTATGTGTCGGGGGGCTACGGTCAGTTTGTTATATCTGGAGTACTTCTCCTGTCCTATTCGGTGTCCTGTGTGCGTTCTCTAATTCTCTCCTTCTCTCTCTCTCTGAGGACCTGAGCCCTAGGACCATGCCCCGGGATTACCTGACATGATGACTCCTTGCTGTCCCCAGTCCACCTGGCCGTGCTGCTGCTCCAGTTTCAACTGTTCTGCCTTCTTATTATTCGAACATGCTGATCATTTATGAACATTTGAACATCTTGGCCATGTTCTGTTATAATCTCCACCCGGCACAGCCAGAAGAGGACTGGCCACCCCACATAGCCTGGTTCCTCTCTAGGTTTCTTCCTAGGTTTTGGCCTTTCTAGGGAGTTTTTCCTAGCCATCGTGCTTCTACACCTGCATTGCTTGCTGTTTGGGGTTTTAGGCTGGGTTTCTGTACAGCACTTTGAGATATCAGCTGATGTACGAAGGGCTATATAAATACATTTGATTTGATTTGATGATTTGACACACTGAACTCTATCTGAGAAGTAGTTGGTGAATCAGGCGAGGCACTCATTTGAGAAGCCAAGGCAATTGAGTCTGCCGATGAGAACGTGGTGATTGACAGAGTCGAAAGCCTTGGCCAGGTTGATGAAGACTGCTGCAGAGTACTGTCTTTTATCGATGGCGGTTATGATATCGTTTAGGACTTTCAGCGTGGCTGAGGTGCACCCATGACTGCTGAGATGTTGGCCGGGGTAGGGTTAGGCAGGTGGAAAGCATGGTCAGCAGTGGAAAAATGCTTATTGAAATTGTCGATTATTGTAGATTTATCGGTGGTGACAGTGTTTCCTATCCCCAGTGCAGTGGGCAGCTGGGAGGAGGTGTTCTTGGACATGGCCTTTACAGTGTCCTAAACGTTTTGGAATTAGTTCTACCGGAAGCAAATTTATGTTTGAAAAAGCTAACCTTAGCTACATAAAAGCTCTCACAGTAATGATGCATCATTTGATCTGTAGTCATCTTACTCATCAGTAGCTACATTAGACTGCACGCTCTTAGAAGACAAACCTCAACCTTCATCACAATACCAGCCACCTCCATCTAGATCTCAAATTGGGCTCATCACTTTGAGAACCGCACTGATTTATAAATAACATAAAAATGGCTCCATCTACAGTACACGCCATCTGTTGTTCCGCGCATGGGTCATTTACCAGCAATTCTACATGGATCGCTTTGAAATGTCTGGCGCCTGAATTCTGTTATAGACGGTCAGTTATTATTGATGATGACACCATATGGTCCTGGACAAGTGGCATGTAGGCTACTTCATTCAATGCAGGAAGGTGGACTTTATTAGCATGTGCAATGGTCAGGGTACAGAGCAAAAAAGCAAAGATCAAGTGGTTGATTGTAGGTTTAATCATCTCTGCCTCAATGCATAGACCTACATGCTATGTAATGTAACCAACTGGAGTTTCAACCTGAGCCACAAGACTGTTAACTCGCTGAGCAAAGCCAAGGCATTAGCTCGGGGAGCTAATGCAAGTATTCAGGTCTCAGGGAAGGTTACTCGTGAGTTTGGTTCTGAACCACCTCTGTTCTACAAATATATTTAGTACATCCTCCACAATAAATATAAGTTGAAGTAGGAACTGAATGTGCATAATTTAACACACCTGATTCTACTAATTAGCGGCTCAACAAGCCGTTAACTAGCTGAATCAGATATGCCAATTTAGGGTTGGACTGGAAACCTACAGGACAGTAGACCTCTAGGAAGAGGGTTTGGCAGCCCTGCCTTAAACCAACACCTACAATTTAATGCATTGTCACTGTGATTCTGTCTCTGAGTCATGTCTTTGGCAGCCCTGCATATATCCATTCACAGAGGCCATTTATCATAACACAAAGTATCTACAGGTTTTCATTCTACTGTGACTGTGCTGGCGTGATTCATATTCAGATGCTTGTTTTCCTCCACAGCCACAGATAAATCCCAGACTCAAATTAGATCAGCCATGAATTATTCAGCTGTTCCTCATTAGGGTGTGTTTGACATACAGTACCAACGTGAAATAAACAAGCAGAGGGTGGCAGGTAGCCTAGAGCGTTGGGCCAGTAATCGAAAGGTTGCTGGTGCGAGTATTCGGGCCAACGAGGTGAAACATGAGTCCTTGATCAAGGTACTGTACTTAACCCTTATAAAACCTGTAAAGCCTTGTAAAATAACACATTTCACTGCACCTATCTGGTGTATGGGACAATAAAACATCTTTATGTGTATGATAATCTGCTAGTAGATCACTTCTACAGTGATCACTGTTATTGATGTGTAATTTCAATAGAAAGTTAAGGCCGGCCATTGAAACCTTGTATGGCCCTACTGTAAATACATGTACACAGCACCTTTTGATTACTTTGCCCATTGAACTGTACAGCACCATTTCTGAGGAAGGTTTAAGATTTTTTTTCTCCCCTCTTTGTCCGTGGGTATATTCAACAACTGCAGTGTGTGTGGGTTCAAATAGTGCCCAGCCTGTTTATTGACAGGGAATGAGTGGCAGTGTCTGTACAGACGTAGCTCGATGCTAAACTGACACTCAGTAGACTAAGATACACCAAACAAATACTTTAGTCCCCACAAAGGCTTTTATCTTGGACAAAAACCATAGCTATTGAACCAGATAATTTCAGCAATTGTAAAATGTGTCTTGTTTCAAGAGGGCAGTAAAGATCAACAGATGGCAGCAATTGCTGCAACAGGGTAGCCTACTAAAATGTCATAACAGGGATATAAACCGGAACAAAAAAACGAAAATGATCAGTGTGGGGCCATACTTGAGAACATTGTAAAAATGTGCATCAGCCAATTCAAATCTGTGACGTAGTCGCACGTGAAAGCTGTTCCCATTATATAATCTGGTACATTAAGCCCCATGCTAAACTGAGCAGGTGGTGGTGATTATTTCCTGTAACAAATTCTGCATCAGTTCATCAGAGATCTTGTACTTTTTATCCACCAAACAATGGCATAAATTGATACAAAATCCAACATTTTTGCTAATCCGTTTCACACCCATCCGTGTGCTTTAACGGGGAAAAAATATAAACTTAAATGTTGTATAGGCCTTTATCTTCCAAAATGTGCGATTTTGTCTTTTGGAATTTTGTCTGACGTTACTAGCTAGTAGCCTAGTCAAGGATGCATCATGCAATATTGGCACTCTACTATTTGTTCCATGTGGAACAAAATGAAAATGTGAATTAGGAGGTTTAAAATATCCCTCTGGTGGTCAAATTGACCTACAGTATTTTAAGAAATTACATTGGTTGGTGGATATAAAGTGTTTGTTTTTGATAGGCTGATTCAGAATTTGTTACAGGAAATAATCACCACCACAAGCTCAGGTAAGCATAGGACTAAATGTGTGTCACGTTCTGACCTTAGTTCCTTTGTTTTGTCTTTGATTTAGTATTTTCACGGTGTGAGTTGGGGTGGGCAGTCTGTTTGTTTTTCTTGGTTGGTTTTTGAGTTTGGCCTGGTATGGTTCTCAATCAGAGGCAGGTGTCGTTAGTTGTCTCTGATTGAGAATCATACTTAGGTAGCCTTTTTCCACCTGTGTTTCAGGTGTGTTCGTTTTCTGTCTTTGTGTGTCTGCACCAGACAGAACTGTTTCGGTTGTTTTCTTTGTTGTTTTGATAGTCAGTGTTCAGTTTACATTAAAAAGGATGAACGCTTACCATGCTGCTCTTTGGTCCTAACCTTCTTCCCAAGACAGCCATTACAGAACCACCCACCAAGAAAGGACCAAGTAGCGTGGTAAAGGGCAACAGCAGCAGCAGCGAGATCTGGACTATGTTACAACATGGAATGAAATAGAGAGGTGGTCCGTTGACCCAGGGAGAGTGCCGGAGCCCGCCTGGGATTCTCTGGAACAATGTGAGGAGGGATACCAGCGAATGGAGTTGGCACGGCGATCAAGGAGGCCCGAGAGGCAGCCCCAAAAATGTCTTGGGTGGGGGCACATGGGGAGTGTGGCGAAGTCAGGTAGGAGACCTGCGCCAAGAGAGATGGACTGGGCAGGCACCGTGTTATGCCGTGAGGCGCATGGTGTCCCCGGTGCGTGTGCATAGCCCGGTGCGGTACATTGCAGCGCCTCGTATCGGCCGGCTAGAGTGGGTATCGAGCCAGGTGCCATGAAGCCGGCTTGGCGCATCTGGTCTCCAGTGCGTCTCCTCGGGCCGGTGTACATGGCACCAGCCCTACGCATGGTGTCCCCGGTTCGCCAGCACAGTCCAGTGCGGGCTATTCCACCTCGCCGCACTGGCCTGGCTACGGGGAGCATTCAGCCAGGTAGGGTTGGGCAGGCTTGGTGCTCGAGACCTCCAGTGCGCCTCCACAGTCTGGTCTATCCGGTGCCGCCTCCACGCACCAGCCCTCCGGTGGCAGTCCCCCGCACCAGGCTGTCTCTCCGTCTCCTCCCGCCTGCCCAGCGCTGCCAGGGTCTTCCTCCTGCCCAGCGCTGCCAGGGTCTTCCGTCTGCCCTGAGCTGCCAGGGTCTCCCGTCTGCCCTGAGCTGCCAGAGCCGCCGGTCAGCCAGGAGCTGCCAGAGCCGTTGGTCAGCCAGGAGCTGCCGGAATCGCCCTTCACTCCTGTGCTGCCGGAGTCTCCTGCCCGTCCGGTGCTGCCGGAGTCTACCGCCCGTCCGGTGCTGCCAGAATCTCCCGTCCATTCGAGACCCGTGGCTTGGGTCTCCAGTCCGAGGTCGGCGGCGAGGGGCACCGCGTTAGAGGCCACGGAGGCGGTTAGAGAGTCAGAGAAGGACTGTGGTGGAGTGAGGTCCATGTCACGCGCCAGAGCCGCCACTGCGGACAAACACCATTTTGCAGCCGGAGTCCACACCTTTGGGGAGGTACTGTCACGTTCTGACCTTAGTTCCTTTGTTTTGTCTTTGTTTTAGTATTTTCAGGGTGTGAGTTGGGGTGGGCAGTCTGTTTGTTTTTCTTGGTTGGTTTTTGAGTTTGGCCTGGTATGGTTCTCAATCAGAGGCAGGTGTTGTTAGTTGTCTCTGATTGAGAATCATACTTAGGTAGCCTTTTTCCACCTGTGTTTCGGGGGTGTTTGTTTTCTGTCTTTGTGTGTCTGCACCAGACAGAACTGTTTCGGTTGTTTTCTTTGTTGTTTTGCTGTTCAGTTTACATTAAAAAGGATGAACACTTACCACGCTGCGCTTTGGTCCTCACCTTTGGTCCTCACCTTCCCAAGACAGCCATTACAATGTGCCAGGTTATGTAATGGGAGTAGCTAACTTGTAGCGCTTTATCACGTGCGACTACGTCAATGATTTCAATTGGCTGATGCACATTTTGAGACTAAGAAAAAGTGTTCGCTAGTATGGCCCTGGAATGAATATATCACCACCTTGACTTTATCACTAGCAACAGTTCTCTAAGTCACGTTTATCTGAGGGGATATGTGCCACAAAGACGGAATGTTTGGGTAACGGTGTGGTGTGTAATTAAATCATTAAGATGCATGTGTTCGCGCCATAAAATGTATATTGATGCATATTAAATTCAATGAAGTGTATCTTATTCAATATTGACTGGAGCCGTACCTGATTGTAAATTGATGGAAGGCATCCACAGAGAAACACAATCACAATGAGTCACAGTGTTATCTCATAATGTCATCAAAAGGATAATCAATGAATTTCTCTATTGCCTAGGGCCAAACTCTTCAGAGGGAAGAAAGTGCATGGAGATTATGACATCAAAGTCGAACAGGTAAGCCTCATTAGGCAAACTGCGTCGATTAACTTTTGGCACCTGTCTCAGAATTCTCTACCTAGAAACTGAATATGTATCTATGACTCCTATTGTTGTAGTGTCTACGTTCAGTTCTTCAGATATACCTGTCTGTTTTTCTGCCTTGCAGGCTGAGTTCAGTGAGATCAACATCATAGCTCATGCCAATGGGAGCTGTAATGTGGACATGCAGGTTCTGAGAAATGGTACCAAGGTGGCCAGGTGAGACACGCATGGACGCATGTGCCCGCCCACACACACACACAAGCCAAACGGTAGCATCTGAACTCATTGACAATTCACCATTGCTCTGAGAGGATATTTTTACTGAGCAACACACTCAAGCCTTACATGATGACCACACCGCTCCTGTGGCATGCGAGAGCGTTGCAAAATAAATGTACACATACATGTTATTTAATCATTGCGACAGCGATGACATTGCGACAAGTTGGTGCTATTTGTGACGCTCAACGCGCTGCAAGTCCTGCCTCTCAAAGATGAACTGATGTCCACACTCCAGTAGTAATGCACCATAAAGTTGGTTGCCAAACAGAGTCCAAAGTAATAAAAAAATTAAAAGAATCCTGAGGTTGGAGGAGAGATGACAAAATGATAAACCAAATTCCTTTCTCATCATCTCTCCTCCTTCCTCAGGCTTCTTTTTTTTACTTCTTTGGACTTTATATAGAGGTTGGCAACCAACTTTACGGTGCATTACACCAATGAGGAGATGGCACGTGGGTATATGCTCCTAAAAACCAATGAGGAGATGGGAGAGAAAAATATAATCTATTTTAGCACATGCAGACACTCGCTGAGGTGCGCGAGCAGTGTGGGTACAATGATTGAATAACATGTATGTTATTTTCAACGCTTGCGCACGCGACACAAGTGGTGTGGTCAGCATTACTTGACCTTCACATGTAAAGAGAACCATGGCAAATTTCCAGATTTGCTATTTCAACGCAGGTTGAAATATCAAAACAAACTCTGAACCAACGATATTAATTTGGGGACAGGTCGAAACGCATGTAACATTTATGGCAATTTATCTAGCTTGCTGTTGCTAGCTAATTTGTCCTGGGATATAAACGTTGAGTTGTTATGCACAAGGTCCTCTACTCCGACAGATAAAACGGTCAACTGAATTCCTTTCTCATCTGTGGATCGAATGTCTCATTACGCACACCTGGTTCCCATTCCCCCAGATCAGTATGTGTATGTGTCCTCTGTTCCCCGTTGTCCTTCTCGATTATTGTCCCATGCCGTTTGGTCTTGTGAGTACCTGTGCTCAGTTGTATTGGCTTTCCTGCTACGTGTTATTGTGCACTTGTTATTACGGGTCTCGTCCCGTGTATTATTTATAGGTTTACAACTCGCTCTTTAGTTTGGGTTACATCCCTGTTGTCACGTGTGCTCCCTCTCCGGCCTCTAGGTTACCAGTCTGCTCGTTATGGCGAACACCACGTGCGCTTCGTGAGACTGGACTCCATCACTTCCTTGATTACCTGCCCTATATATGTAACTTCCTTTGGTTCCTTACCCAGGCTTCATTGTTTCTGTTTCTAGTCTGTGTGTTGTTTGAGGTTCTTGTTAAGTATTATGTTCTGTTTATTTTATTAAACACTCACTCCCTGAACTTGCTTCCCGAATCTCAGCTCACATCGTTACAGAATGACGCCGCACCTAAGGGAAGTATCAAGGAGTGGTTTTTGTATTTTGGGCTAGGTGGGAATGACGTCGGGTCCGGAAGCCACTACAGGCTCTCATGCCTCTGCCGGATCAACAGGCTCCCCTGCCTCAGCCAGCTCGTTGGGCTTTCATGCCTTCACTGGATTGCCAGGCTCCCCTGCTTCTACTGCCTCATCAGGCTCTCATGCCTCAACCGGATCGCCAAGCTCCCCTGCCAGGCTTCCAGCCGGCGACAGGTTCCCGCGCATCAGCAGGGGGTGACCGGTCCGCTCCCGATCCACGGGATCGTCCCTGAGGCTGGATCCAAACGTTCCAAGGGAGGGGGTACCATCAACTATGCGCTCTCTCTCCGGCACTCTAGGTCACCATACTCCTGCATCTCAGCCGGATTGACGGGTTTCCTGCACCTCTGCAGACGTGACCGGTCCGCTCCTGTTCCCCTGGATCGTCATTTCGGTCAGCGTCCTGCGGATAGAGCCGCGCACCGGGGAGAGGGTACTGTCACGTGTGCTCTCTCTCCGGCATCTAGGTCACCAGGCTGCTCGTTATGGTGCACACCTGTCACCATCGTTACGCACATGTGCGCTTCGTCAGACTCACCTGGACTCCATCACTTCCTTGATTACCTGCCCTATATAAACTCAGCAAAAAAAGAGACGTCCTCTCACTGTCAACTGCGTTTATTTTCAGCCAACTAACAGAAATTGAATAATGTGTCCCTGAACAAAGGGGGGGTCGAAATCAAAAGTAACAGTCAGTATCTGGTGTGGCCACCAGCTGCATTAAGTATTGCAGTGCATCTCCTCCTCATGGACTGCACCATATTTGCCCGTTCTTGCCATGAGATGTTTCCCCACTCTTCCAACAAGTGCCTGCAAGTTCCCGGACATTTCTGGGGGGAATGGCCCTAGCCCTCACCCTCCTATCCAACAGGTCCCAGATGTGCTCAATGGGATTGAGATCCGGGCTCTTCGCTGACCATGGCAGAATACTGACTTTCCTGTCATGCAGGAAATCACGCACAGAACGAGCAGTATGGCTGGTGGCATTGTCATGCTGGATGGTCATGTCAGGATGAGCCTGCAGGAAGGGTACCACATGAGGGAAGAGGATGTATTCCCTGTAGAGCACAGCGTTGAGATTGCCTGCAAAGACAAGAAGCTCAGTCCGATGATGCTGTGACACACCGCCCCAGACCATGTCGGACCCTCCACCTCCAAATCAATCCCGCTCCAGAGTACAGCCCTCGGTGTAATGCTCAATCCTTCGACGATAAACGCGAATCCGACCATCACCCCTGGTGAGACAAAACCGGGACTCGTCAGTGTAGAGCCCTTTTTGCCAGTCCTGTCTGGTCCAGCGACGGTGGGTTTGTGCCTGTAGGCGACGTTGTTGCCGGTGATGTCTGGTGAGGATCTACCTTACAACAGGCCTACAAGCCCTCAGTCCAGCCCCTCTCAGCCTATTGTGGGCAGTCTGAGCACTGATGGAGGGATTGTGCGTTCCTGGTGTTACTCAGGCAGTTGTTGTTGCCATCCTGTACCTGTCCTGCAGGAGTGATGTTCGGGTGTACCAATCCTGTGCAGGTGTTGTTACACGTTGTCTGCCGCTGTGAGGACGATCAGCTGTCTGTCCCGTCTCCCTGTAGCGTTGTCTTAGGCATCTCACAGTACAGACATTGCAATTTATTGCCCTGGCCACATCTGCAGTCCTCAAGCCACCTTGCAGCATGCCTAAGGCACGTTTATGCAGATGAGCAGGGACCCTGCATCTTTCTTTTTGTGTTTTTCAGAGTCAGTAGAAAGGCCTCTTTGGTGTCCTAAGTTTTCATAACTTTGACCTTAATTGCCTACCGTCTGTAAGCTGTTAGTGTGTTCACGACCGTTCTACAGGTGCATGTTCATTAATTGTTTATGGTTTAATTGAACAAGCATGGGAAACAGTGCTTAAACCCTTTACAATGAAGATCTGTCCTTTTCAGGGTCCTGAAAAAGGGACGTTTCTTTTTTTGCTGAGTTCATGTTGCTCCCTTTGGTTCCTTCCCCAGGCGTCATTGTTTCTGTTTCATGTCTGTGCATTCTTCGAGGTTCTTGTTTTGTTTTATGTTCCATTTATTTTATTAACACTCACTCCCTGAACTTGCTTCCCGAATCTCAGCTCACATCGTTATACATATATATACACACACAAAAGTACGTGTTTGTTTTGGGATATGTCCCCATTGTTTTCATGACGTACTTTATTTTGGGTGGATAAATAAAATAAAAAACTATTACATATTCCTGCGCCTGTCTCCTTTCATTATACAGCGTGACAGTCCCCAAATTCATATAATTAGCTCAGAGCTTGTTTTGATAGTTCAACCTGCGTGTGCTGATCGTGTCTGGTGTGGGGGTACAAAATCAACATGCGATCGCATTTCTCTCTAAAGCATCTGTATATTCATTTTTTTTACAGGTCATTCAAGCCTGACTTTGTCCTTATCCGCCAGCATGCCTTCAGTATGACCCAGAATGAGGACTTCCGTAACCTGATCATTGGTCTGCAGTATGGGGGCATCCCCAGTATCAACTCCCTGGAGTCCATCTACAACCTGTGTGACAAGCCCTGGGCGGTAGGTAGACAGAGGACTGGCTGGGTGCCATGCATGATGCTTGTGTATTTGTGCCTACAGTACATAGTTTGCATAATTTGACTAATGGATGTCTGATGTTTGACTCTAGTTTGCACAGCTAATAAGCACCTACAGGAAGCTTGGTGCAGAGAAGTTCCCTCTGATTGAACAGACCTTCTATCCCAACTACAAGGATATGGTAAGAACCTAATCATCTCCTGCTTTGAAATGTAGCATTTAATGTGTGACTTCTTTTGCTTTTGTTGTCTGAAACCACGCATACGTAAAACGATAACGTCTACACGGTTTATTACCCAGGTTGCCATGCCAACGTTTCCTGTCGTTGTGAAAATTGGGCACGCTCACTCAGGAGTAGGAAAGGTAAGAATGTTTGTCATTCTTGTAATTTACAAAAACAATTGCTTCACAAAAAAGATTATACTAGCAGAAAAAAGACATGGGTTTCTAACGGTGTGTGTGTGTGTGTGTGTGTGTGTGGTGTCCAGGTGAGGGTAGATAACCACAGTAAATTCCAGGACATTGCCAGTGTGGTGGCTCTCACCCAAACCTACACCACCACTGAGCCTCTCATCGACTCCAAGTACGACATCAGGATCCAGAAGATTGGCAATGACTACAAAGCTTACATGTACATACTAATTATTCACCTGTTTTATGTGTATGATATATGCTTCTGAAAAGCTTCACATTTTCCACAGTGTACCTTAAAGGATCGTCCGTTTCTCAAACTAATCCAGCAGTGTAATCAAATTAATCCAACACAATTTGATTTTGCCAGGGACTTTAATATGTTAATGTGTAATGTGTGTAATGTCTGCCTCATCCATTATAGGAGGACCTCAATCTCTGGCAACTGGAAGACCAACACAGGCTCAGCCATGCTGGAACAAGTGGCCATGACTGACAGGTATGATTCCTGAACAACAGCAGTACAGCACCACGGATAATGCATCCATTCTAATAGGACAATGCCCTGTCTCATTACGAGAGTCACGTAGCTCATTAAGAGACCATGTAAACGTCTGTATTGATCCGAGTTAGCACTGCATTGTGTTCTCTCTGAATGGTACACAATTGACAACAGCCATTTGAGTAATTGCATTGCTACATGCAAGTTATTTCTGTTAAATAGCAATAACACTTGTCTTTGGCATGAATCTATAGACTGACACTATGTAAGACCACTTTTTGTGAGTGTCTTATCCGTCTTCCCCCTGTGTTCAGGTACAAGCTGTGGGTTGACACCTGCTCAGTGATCTTCGGAGGGTTGGATATCTGTGCTGTCAAAGCCATTCATGGGAAGGATGGGAAAGATTACATAACGGAGGTATGAGCTTCATACAGTTGGAGTAAGCGTGAAAATATTTCAATGTACAGTGCTTGACGTATTGCACGAATTTCTTATGCTATATTGCCTCATTATGTAGTTGCTCTCTACACACCGACGCAATATAATGAAAGATTCAACATCTTTGCTAATCAATGTATTGATGTATTCCACATCCTTGTCAGGTCATTTGGAGTCTATCTGGTTGCTATGGGAACAGCAGCCTACACATATGGTTATAACTATATGTTCATGCTCACACAGACACACAGTTGAGAGGAGCACAGGCTCAAGCTGCAGTGCCCCTGGATGGAGAGCATGCTTTGGGGTTAAGGGCCTTGCTCAAGGGCCCAACGGTAGGGGATTGTTTTTAGGATATGAACCCAGCAGTCCCTTTTTTTCGGACGCCTGTTCAAGATTCGAACAGGTGACCTTTTGGCTACAGATCTAACTCCTGGCTACCTATTTTCCCAGCAATTCAGTTTTTCCCTAATTTCAACTAAAAGTGTCCACCCTTCATAACCTACTCCACTTCCACCTTCTCTTCGTCTGATAATAATACCATCTTCTGTGTGTGTCAGGTGGTGGGGTCCTCCATGCCACTGGTAGGAGAGCATCAGGCAGAGGACAGGCAGCTCATCACTGACATGGTGGTAGCCAAGATGAACCAGGCAGTAGGACGGACATCCACTGGGTCCCCTAACAGACCCACCACCATGCAGCCATCACAGGTATGGTGCAGTAGGCTACATACACCACTGTATGGGGGGATGTGATCAGTCATAGTCTTTACAGGAAGGCTTTGTAGGAAATCCGGTTTGAGAGCCTCTGCCTATATTAGAGTTTATTGTGTTACAGCCGTATTAAATCAAATCAAATGTTATTGGTCACATACACATATTTAGCAGATGTTATTGCAGGTGTAGCCGAAAGGCTTGTGTTCCTAGCTCCAACAGTGAAGTAGTATCTAACAATGCACGCAAATCTAAAATAATGGAATTAAGAAATCTATAAATATTAGGACGAGCAATGTCGGAGTGGCATTGACTAAAATACAGTATATACATATGATGTGGGTAAAACAGTATGTAAACATTATTAAAAAGTGACCAGTATTCCATGTCTATGTACATAGGGCACCAGGTTGTGTATTACTGTCTCTTAGTAACTAGAGTATAGTTATATTTGTATAAAATATATTCCTGTTTAAAAAGTGCATTCTTTAAAGCAGAATTGTATCATAAGGACATAATGACTTCTGCATTAAAGAATGTTACTTGTAGTGGACACTATTACTGTAGTGTCCCTGGGAGTATCACTGTGTTTTGTGTGTTTGCAGAGTGGTAGCCAGAAGGACCTGGTGGTTGATCCCAAGACTGGCACTGCACACCCTCCTCAAGGTTGTCTGCAGTACATTCTCGACTGTAATGGCGTTGCAGTGGGGCCAAAACCCGTTCAGGCCAACTGAGTAGCCCGCCAGGGAGGAAGTCTATCTAATATCGAAATGATGATGACGTACATTAGCTGGACACAAGCGGGGAGGGTGGTTGGGGGGAGAGACGGTAGACGAACTGAGATGTGGCTGGTATTAGTTTGGGCCAGAGTGTAGTGCTGGCCTGGACTGTGTTTTTCCTCTATGCAGTGTCAAGATGTACTGTTAACGTGTTTCCCTGTTGATTTAGTGTGCTTGTAACGGTCGCCTCTGTTTCTCTGTAGCCGTGGTTCTTTGGGGCTGTTGTTGACAGTGTAATAAGCAGATTGTGCCTACACTGAGTCCAGTGCTGCTGTGTGTGCCCAATGTTTGATTCAGTCATTATTCATTATTTGCACTTCCTCTACCCCCCCATTTATTTCTCCATTTTGGTGTGTACTTTTAGATATTGTTCAAACTGTGGTTTGTCGTGCAGTTTGACGTTTGTGTATATGTCAATATGTACATGTTGGTGCGTATGACTGTAGTGGTTATTTTCATACATATACTAATATAATAGATATTTATTTTTGTTTAGCATGTATGATATTCAGGCAGGTAACAGTATTTTTTTTCCTTCTCATTCTGGATGTTTCTTTAGTGACACCACTATTATTCTTTTGATCCAAACTATGGTCCTTGTGATTTATGCATTGTGAATGTGTCCAAATAACAAATGCATATTGTATAAGTTAAACAAAATAGATGTATGCATAAACAACCAAATGTTAGAGCCAAGAAAGCTGATGAGTACCTGCATACGTACAGCCAGATCACTGCTATGTAAAACTTTCATTCCATGCGTTGTTTGAAAGGACATGATATATAGATTTGTCTTTGTCCATTATTAGCAGATAGCTTACCCATCAAGATACTTCCATCAGTGAATGTTGCTATAACAACCAACGCTTAGAAAGACAGTTCTTTGACAGTATTATAACCTGTCTCTTCTTCACAGAACATAACTGTTTTCATGTGTATGAGGACAAGCATATTAGATAACTTACACAATTACAATAGACTACTGTAAAAAAAAATATCCTGTTGTTTTTATGGCAACTTACTGGCAGACGGTTACCTGTAAGTTACTGTAAAAAAAAAAAGTACAGTATTACTGTAAATTCTAAATAAACTTTGGTTTAACAGTACATTAGTATGTTTTACCGTAATGCACTGTTAAACCAGTTTCTTTAGAATTTATGGTAACATACTGTACTTTTTTTAAACAGAAACTTACAGGTACCTGGCTGCCAGTAAATTACTGTAAAAACAACAGGATGTTATTTAGTGTACCATTTTTTTTGCCTAATAATACATATTTGACTCATTTATCATCACGCAAGCACATATATGGGATTGGTTTGTGGCAGCTGCAGTTGCGATCGTGAGAGGAGAGATTTTATGTGATAGAGTTAGAGAGTAACTAACTATGATATATTCAAACGCTGTCATTCATTCCAATAATTAAGATACATTAACATAATGACTCTAGAGGTTTGTCTGTCAACTAATAAGATTCCAGTAACAACTGTTGCATCTTTGGCCAACGATTAATGTGTAAATCTGTTATATATATATATTTCAGGAAGTAGTCAAATTAGTTCTGTCACTTTAAATTATGTTGTCAAGTCAAAAAACGAAACTGGGATTCAGTTAAATGGTCAACGTGTTACATAATACATCTGAAATATTAGGTATGAGGTTTCTGATTCTACCATAAGTGCACCCTCCGTGCAGAATATCAACAACCATATTGGTGTTGCCATGACAACAGTGATGGTGCTCTGTTTTGCAGTGATGATGTGCGTGGAGTTATGCTTATGTTACTGTAATTTAAGGATTCTGACATATTTGCCTTATGCTCCTCTGAGTTAACGGAGTGCAATATATATGTTTTTAACTTTATATTTCTTTATTTTTATTACCAGATATTATTCCATAATTTATTCATACAGCTACATTCACAAGTGGGATACAAACATTTTCCCATTAAAAACACCTGCATTAAGTAGCAGTTAATAATGTAGAATCCATGCATGTCTCCTATTTGGTACAATGGTAATACTGCACAACTAAGAATACAGCTATATCAACACCATTGTAAATGTGTGTCACATTCTAAAACACACTTTTGTTTGTTACTAACAGAATTGTACAAATGAACTATGTTAGCAAGCTCTATGTGCAATGTATGTTCCAACGTGTATGAAATGCCATTGTGTCTGTGCAGATAACCCAGAGAGTAACCCTGTAAAAAGCCTTACCTGTGGCTTTGTGTTGTGGTTTGTGGGGCAAACTGCAAACTGACGTTCCTATAAAAGGGAGGATAGAGTGGAGGCACCAAGGTCCTTAATAGTTGCATTGTGAGGTATTTGTTGTGTAACGAATTGATCAAAGGCGCCATTGTCAGTGGAAACTCAAAAATCAGCCATCCTGCCCAGGTGAAACTCCTCTGCTGGCTTAGTTTTTCATACCGGCTGGGTTGCAGCTATTTGGGACCAGGGTGGCCACCAACTGTTAAGTGTGTTCTCATGGAACTAGTGTTGAATTGTTTGAAAGAATTCAGTATAGATAACAATACATTGTGGAAAATAATTCCCTAACTGGATATTTTGCCCCTGTCACTGGCAATAAAGCTTCCTTTGCGGTATATGCTCAGTCTGTGTCGCCATATTTGTTAGAGTTGTATAAAAATACAATATTAACGAGCAAATCACCCTATATTGTGGCACTATGTACATACAGTAGCTAGAGAGACTCCTTAAAAATGTCAGTTTATAGAAATATATTTGGAGCAAGAAGACCGACAAACACAGGTGAAGCAAGGTCAGAAAACAATATCAATTTACTTCTATTTTTAGACCCACTAATGATAGTTAAACTCTTTATCTATCATGTCATATTATTGAGGTGGAGAATCATTGAGCAAACTGATTGGTTGGTCAAAACCCCTCCATCTATACCCTCAAAGCATGTGTGCCCCACATTGCATTGCTTCTAATGCATGAGAGATAATGTATCTGCAGTATTGTAATATTGTATCCCCTCCTGCTTTGTGTGTCTTCATTTCGCAGCTTTTACTTCCTCCCTTTGACCAGTGTCGATTTTAGACTGGGTCTACTGTTTTTGTCAGATGGTTGAGAGAGACAACATTTCACATACAACTGTGAAAAAATACAGACTCAAATTCAAAGACTTTCAATATCCTCTCTCCACAGCAAAAGTGTGATAATATCATAAAGTGTTTCTTGTACTAAAATTAGGGGGCCGGGTGGAACCCCAAAGTCCCAGACCTGATCCAAAGTCAACTCCTAAAGCTTCTGCTAAGGACTCAAGCCAGAGGCCTACCCCAACCACACAGCAGCCCCAGTCAGCGAGTCAGGGAAAGCCCAGACCAGGAGTCCTGGGGGCTCAACAAACACCGCCAGCACAGCCTGCCAAGCCTGCACCCCCAAGACAGCGCAACTCAGCGCCTCAGCTCCAACCCGAGTTCAAGGCACCTCCACAGGCCTCAGCCCTGCCCCAGCCTGAGCCACTGGCCCAACCTCAAAATGAGCCAACGACTCAGGCACAACAGAAGGACCTGAGCCCTGAGCAGAGCCAGCCTCCAGTGGTAGAGCAGCCAACAGCAGAGGAAAAAGCACAGGCACATCCATCGCTGAAGTAAGAACACATTGGCAGCAACATTTTAAAAAATTGTTCCGACATAACTAAAAGGTTTAGCCAAAAAGAAGAGCCTGTATCTAATAAACACAATGCTCTACAGTCAAGTTGTGAGGTCATTTGTTCTGACAAAACCTTTGACGTTCTACAGATTGTAATCAACCATTTTATTTTGTTTTCCAGTAAATCTCAGTCCCTGACCAATGCCTTTGGTCTGAAGGAAACATCCTTCTTTCGTACAGCCAGTGAAGACGTGGCCAAAGCCGAGACCATGCGCAACTTGAGGAAGTCTTTTGCAAGTCTGTTCTCTGACTAGACGCAGTGTGGATTGAATATCCCTGAAACAGAGGGAATGAAACATGAGGTACCAAAACCAGTCTCTGTGTCATCAACTTCAAAGTGTTACAGTTAACCTCCTTCCTGTTTATCTAGATACATACGTACTGTGCATGCTATATCATTACAGTACTACAATTGATGGTATGACTTCTTGAGATGCAAGTCGAGAGATGTAAAGTTTGTGTTGATCATGCAGTAGTGTGGGTGTCACTGTTGGGCAGAAGAGGATCAAACCATCTGTAATGTGCATTTATGAATTTTGAATGTTGTAGCTTTTTGTAAGTGTTTAATAGTTTGAATGTGTACGGTCTGTCATTAGCATAAGGAGATTACAACACTCATTTAAAGTCTCTCCTATTTTGACATATGCTCTCAAATCACTAATTGACTAAACTAACTGCATGTTTCTACAGAGACGGGAATCCATAGCCATAATTTACTGAACTCAATCTGGAGTTCTATTTTAGTGGTATTGTGATAGGCATTTGGCTTTGTTTGTAGACATTATTGTTGACATGAGTATATCCACTGATGGTTTCTGCAGTCCTACAACTCTTAATAAAGTTACCATGCATCAATAAGCAATGTGACTCTAGATGGCCTACTCATTCTCTGCATTAGAAATGCAGGTTAATAGGTTACACTTGTAGTTATATTAACCCCCAAAAGAGGCAACATACTGTAACGGTTTTGACTTGAGGTTATTATTTATAGGGGTGCCAGGTAGGTTGTGCCTACCAGAGAAAACATAGGTTTCTCCTTTTAGTTTGGGTGGGAATGAGTCCCATCTGGTCCGTCAAGTCTACACCAATACAAAGGACTTATGTAAAAGTCAGGATGGAAATAAACTTTTCATAAACCCTTAAAACATTGGAAAGAACTTCCAAAACAACTATTATTTTGCGTGGGTTGTATTAGCAACAACAATGATTACACACACACATAAGAATATCACAATAGGTTCTGGTTCCTCCAGAAATGTCCTGTACCTCGGGCCTAAAAAGAGTCCAGCCCGGTAAAGGAGTTCAGGGAACTCCCGTGACCTTAGTCACGCAATGTTTGTCCGTTCATTCAAGTGTAGCGTCAACCCAGTATTAATCATACAATCAATATAACAATTATTTTACCACAGAACTTTAAAGCGTATCAACTCTTACGAAGTCCTCAACTACAACGAACTACATAAATCATCACAGTATACCTCACATCAAAACAAATGAAATACCGTATACAAAAAGGTTGTAGTCAGTTGGTCAGTCAGACAATCCAATCTGCCAACAGATCTCCAGCGGAGAAAGGCCACGAAGAACGGAGAGGTGTAAGTCCATGGATGCAAAGAGTGGATCCGATCCTGGGTAAACTCTATTAGGCTACAAAACACACGTTTAACCGCAACAAAACAATGGAATAGAGAAGCTTCGGGAACTGAGGGTTGAAAACATCCTCAGTCACGTCTCCATCACAACCCCACTTTTGCGCAGCTGATGCTGGCTATTTAATTGGGAAAAGCACCCTATTGGAAGGAGAAGCACTGAGACGGTTCAGAAAAATTCAGGGCCGTCACACACCCCCTCCCCTGGAAAAAGCCGACCATTGCCCTGGAAGGCACATCTTGGTCGGGGAAACCGAGAAAGGTCTCCTCATCACTTTCCTCTACAAAAATATTCATGACTTTTTGGAGCTCACGCTCCTCAGCTGAGGGGTCACAGGCCTTAAGGTGTGAGACTTCTGGGTCTGGGAATCCGAGAAAAGTCTCCTCACTTTCCTCTTCAAAGATATCCAGGACCTTGCAGCGCTCAATCGCCTCCAATTCCTCAGCCGAGGGGTAACAGGCCTTAAGGCGTGAGACATGGACAATGCGCATATCTTCACCTGTGTCCTCTTTCACCACTCGGTAGTTCAAAGGGCCCATCTGCTCCACAATCCTATATGGTCCTTGCCATTTAGGAGCGAGCTTGGCCGAGAAGAATTGTTCAGCTTTCGAGTAAGGATGAGAGCGAAGCCATACCCGATCACGAAGCTGGAACTGCATGTCTCGTCTGTTCGTATCATAATTTCTCTTCTGCTTGAGTCGAGCCTGGATCATGTTCTTTGAGACAAGAGCTCTCAAGTCATGGAGATGGACTTCCTTGTCATAACAAGCAGCGTCTGGAGTAAGCTGCTGGGGCTGTAGCACCATATCCAAGGGTCCTCGGAGGGGACGACTTAGGTTCAGCTCTGCAGGTGTGACTCCAGTGGACTCTTGCACAGCAGAATTCAGGGCAAATCGAAACTCGTGAAGGTGCTTGTCCCAGTGTTTGTGCTGGGTCCCTACATAGGAAGCAATCATTGTCTTCAAGGTTCGATTTATTCTCTCAGTGAGATTGGTCTGTGGGTGATAGGCCGTGGTCAACTTCTGTCTCAGGTTCCATCTTTGGCAGGTCTCCTCAAAGAGATCAGAGACAAATTGGGAACCTCGATCAGACAGGATGTAATCAGGCACTCCCCAGCAAGTCAGGATCTCTTTCGTAAGGATGTTAGAGACGGTCCTTGCTGTGGCCTGACGCAGGGAAAAGAGCTCCACCCACTTTGAATAATAATCAACAAAAACAAGCATGTACACATTCTGATTGGAGCTTCTAGGAAATGGACCTATCAAATCCACTCCTAACATTTCCCAAGGTCGGGTAACCACTGTTTGCTGCAACTTGCCAGCAGGCTTTCTACCTTCTGGTTTGTACATTTGACAAACCTGACAATTCCTATAGTCCATGTGTGACTTCACATCCATGCTCAGATGTGGCCAGTACAGTAACGCTTGCAACCGCTTGTAGGTTTTGAACCTGCCCAAATGACCAGCTAATGGGTCTTCATGGAAATGTTGAAGCAGTTGAAGGCGTAGAGTTTCAGGTATGTACATTTGGTAGAGTGTTCTGTGAGGTAGTTGTACAACTCGGTAGACTTTATCTTCAATGATGGTCAGCTTTGTGGTAGGATTGACCATCTTTTCTCCATCTTCCAGGATAGTCTGGTACAAAGCCTGTACTTCTGGATCATACTGTTGGGCTTTCCACATGGCCTCATCAGAGATGGGAAAGTCTGTTTTGGGCGAGTCTCGACTGCTTGACAGGACAGTAGCACATGTAAGATGAGGGCCACCGTTATCACAAGCAGGAGCTCTGGACAAGGCATCTGGAACAGTGTTGTATTTTCCTTTCCTGTATTCCACTGCAAAGATGAACTCTTGCAACCGTAGAGCCCATCTTATGAGTCTGGTGCTTGGTTTGTTGGTCTTGAACACCCACACAAGGGAGGAATGGTCAGTGACCACAGTGAAGTGTCTTCCCTCCAGGTAGTACCTCCACTTTTCCAAAGCCCAGACAACTGCAAGGCACTCTTGCTCGGTTGTGGAGTAGTTCCGTTCTGCTCCATTCAATGTCCGACTGGCGAACGCTAGCACTTCTTCAGTGCCAAGTCCAGTCTGTTGGACTAGGACAGCACCAAGTCCAACATCACTTGCATCAGTGTAAACAACAAAAGGGCAATCAAAGTTGGGATGACCTAAAATGGGAGGTGTGACAAGGTGTCGTTTCAGGGTTTCAAAGGAGGTCTGGCACTCTGCCGTCCATTGGAATTTCGCTCCTTTTCGCTTCAACGCGTTGAGGGGTTCTGCCACCTGGGAGAAGTTCGACACAAACCGATGGTACCATCCAGCCATCCCAAGGAACCATTGAAGGGCCTTGAGTGTGGTTGGCACAGGGAAGTCTTGTACAGCCTTTGTCTTTTCAGGATCCACATGAATGCCGTCAAAAGACACAATATGGCCAAGGAACTTCAGGGAGATTTGGCAGAAGTTGCTCTTCTTCATATTCAAGGTCAGACCAGCTTCTCTTAGCTTGTCCAACACTGCTTGAAGATCTTGAAAGTGTTGTTCTCTGTTCTGGGAGTAGATAATTATATCGTCCAGGTAGACGAAACAGATCTTCCCTTTGAGCTCACCTAACGCAATCTCCATGAGTCTTTGGAAAGTGGCAGGGGCATTCTTTAATCCAAAGGGCATCACCTTAAAGGAAAACAAGCCCTCAGCACAGACAAAAGCAGTCTTGTCCTTGCTTTCCTGGTCCATCTCAACCTGCCAATAACCACTATTGAGGTCAAGGGTGGTGAACACAACAGCGCCAGACAATGACTCCAGGATCTCGTGGATGGTAGGAAGAGGATAGGCATCAGTCTGGGAAACATTGTTGGACTTCCTATAGTCCACACAAAATCTAAGACCACCAGTCTTTTTTGGGATGAGGACAACAGGAGCAGCCCAGGGAGAGGAGGAACGTACTATTATATCTTGTGTTAACATATCATTAATGAGTCCCTTTTGGATGATTAGCTTCGCTGGGGACAAACGATATGGCTTTTGCTTGATCTGCATTTCCTGTGTAAGGAATATTTTGTGCTTCAGGAGCCCGGTGCGTCCTAGCCTTGAAGTACATACATCAGCATTATTCTGCAGCTGTTCCAACAGCCTTAACTCCTCTGGCTGTTCCAGCTGAGCTCTTCTCACAGCCTGTAAAAGGAGATCATCAGAAGGATTATCAAGGGTTAGTGGTACCGGAGCAATGGCAGAGAAGACTGCCACATTTGAACCCCAATCATGTAACTTCATAGCTTCTGATTGGAAGAAATGCTTCTTGCTCGGATTGTATGGAAACCAGTAGCAATTGTGTGCGATATCAATCTGGACACCACTGAAGTACATGAAATCAATTCCCAACATGACAGGAAAAGCAAGGTTCTTGGTTTGTAGGATAACAGAAGGAATTATATAGGAGCGGTTACACAGGCGGAACTCTACCTCACTCCATCCAAGTGGTCGTCTAGCCTCACCATCAGCCAGATAGAGTGGACCTTCTGTCCACGGCTTCAAGTTGTATTGTGGACCTTTAACCTCCTTCCACAGTTTCTCATTGAGCAGTGTGTAGGATGACCCGGTATCCAAGATGGCTCTTCCTGTCCATGGGCCTATGGACAGGGGTAACACCAGTTGGTGCGGTATTAACTGAAAGGAAGGGGATGTCGATGGGGGGGCGTAGGCAGTGACTCTTGGAGTTTCCGCTCTGGTTAAAGCACCCAGAGTAGGATGGTCATTCCTGCGAAGAGAGTTAGGTGTGTTGGCCTGTTGTGATTTGTGGTTTCTGGAAGGGTTTACTTGATACGGTCTTGGACATGTAGCTGAAGAATGTTCCTTTTGGCTACATCTCCAACAGAACATGAGAGGGGTCTTGACTGGAGACTCTGGCTGTTGTTGATGGTCTGTCTTGGATAACTGTTTGGGTGTCTGTTTCTTTCTCTGGTCATATTGCTGTTGGCATTTTCTGTCCTTCTCAAACTGCTGTCCCAAGCGAACCAGTCCATCGACAGTGGTGACTCGTTCTCGGAGTTGACTGGCTAGTAGTGGGTTGATGTTCTTCAAGATCAATTTAATGACCTCTTCCTCCTCAATGCCAGGTTTCCACCTTCTGCACAGGGAGTGGTAACCGTATGCAAAGTCACGGATACTCTCCTTCTCTCTTTGTACTCGATTTCTGACTCTGTCTGCCAATTCATCTGTGTAGTCCTAAGACAGAAATGCAGAGGAAAACTTTGCCTCAAAGTCAGCCCAGGAGGAAGTGGTGAGTAGTGCCACATCCCACCAGTCTCGAGCTGTCCCATGCAACATATTCCTCAATGTGGCAAGGAGTTCTTCGTCAGCCAGGGGATTGAGGACAAGAAAGTCACGACATCTTTCTAGATACATTAGCGGATCAGGACTGTCATCTTTTTTCCCAAAGGTGGGAAATTGCAATTTAATGGGCATCGCCCCCACATGACGTCTACTCAAATCACCATGAACAAACGAGCTAGGAGGGATTGAGGAAGTAGAGGGGGAGGGAGTTATCGGACCATGAAAATGAACACCAGGATGCATGGTGGATTGCATCCTGCAAGGGGTGGCTGTAGCATGGCCTTGTCTTGGCTGTTCAGAGGTGCCAGCTTGGCCCTCAGTGGTCTGAACTGAAGTGGACACCAGAGAAACTCTGTGTAAGGAGTTGTGCCTAATGGAGGCCATGTCCACAGACACGTCATCCAACATTTTAACACAATTAGAGAGTTCTGTCTGCAAGTGGTATACAGTGTTAACCATGGGAGAAAAAACAGAATTACCGTCCTTGAGGACCTCAGTGTGATGATGTTGCAGGCGCCATTGGAGAGTGGCAGTGAGTTGGTTTCGTTGGTAGTCAAACTGCCTGTCCATGGCACCAGTAATTTCCCGTCTTCCACTCTCACTGAGCTCTGTCAGCGTGTGGGTTAGAGTGCTCAGTGAGTTTCTGAATTCCATGGCACTCTGTTGTTGCTCTTCCCTCAGACATTTGAAATTATGGTGGATAAGAGTTTGGAGATGTTGAGTCCGACGAATATCAAGGATGTCACCTTGAAGTTGTAAGACTACAACCTCTGGAGATAAACCAGACAATGGAGGAAGGTTGGGTGTCAGAGGGAGGGCTAGCTCAGTACTTCCACACAGATCCATGTCAATAAGTGAGTAACTGGTTAGACCTCCTGTGGCCTAGACCGAGCATTCAGATTCCTAGGGCTCTGGCCCAAATCAACTCCATTATCTCCATTCACATTATGATTTGTATTGTCAGCTTGATGGTCAGAATGGCCCTGTGTATTCCCATTGACAGGTATGACATGGATGAGCACATTATCTTGGGGTGAATCCATTGTTTTAATTCCACACAAAATATTTGCTTTGGTTAGTTCTCAATGTTGAGCTGTCCCATCTGGGGTGCCATTTTTTTATGTAACGGTTTTGACTTGAGGATATTATTTATAGGGGTGCCAGGTAGGTTGTGTCTACCAGAGAAAACATTGGTTTCTCCTTTTAGTTTGGGTGGGAATGAGTCCCATCTGGTCCGTCAAGTCTACACTAATACAAAGGACTTATGTAAAAGTCAGGATGGAAATAAACTTTTCATAAACCCTTAAAACATTGGAAAGAACTTCCAAAACAACTATATTAATTTTGCGTGGGTTGTATTAGCAACAACAATGATTACACACACACACACACACACACACACACACACATACACACATGCACACATACACACATACACATATATATATATATATATAAGAATATCACAATGAGTTCTGGTTCCTCCAGAAATGTCCTGTACCTCGGGCCTAAAGAGTCCAGCCCGGTAAAAGTTCAGGGAACTCCCGTGACCATAGTCACGCAATGTTTGTCCGTTCATTCAGGTGTAGCGTCAACCCAGTATTAATCATACAATCAATATAACAATTATTTTACCACAGAACTTTAAAGCGTATCAACTCTTACGAAGTCCTCAACTACAACTAACTACATAAATCATCACAGTATACCTCACATCAAAACAAATGAAATACCGTATACAAAAAGGTTGTGGTCAGTCAGACAATCCAATCCGCCAACGAAGAACGGAGAGGTGTAAGTCCACGGACGCAAAGAGTGGATCCGATCCTGGGTAAACTCTATTAGGCTACAAAACACACGTTTAACCGCAACAAAACAACGGAATAGAGAAGCTTCGGGAATTGAGGGTTGAACACATCCTCAGTCACGTCTCCATCACAACCCCACTTTTGCGCAGCTGATGCTGGCTATTTAATTGGGAAAAGCACCCTATTGGAAGGAGAAGCACTGAGACGGTTCAGAAAAATTCAGGGCCGTCACAATACGTTTAGTTTCAAAGCAGTAATGATTGCAAAGCCTTTTGTAACCCCAGTAAATGGTTTAAGATCCCTAAAATAAGCATATATTTGAAAAATGTCACATTTATAGTCAAATCTGATGTTTCAAAATATATGTATCAACGTGTATTTTTTATCAATTGGATCCATGGCCACTTGTTATGAAAACTTGTCTGTTATTCGTTCAAAGTGTTGTGTTTCTGTGGTACTCGGAGGCTCAGAAATTAGCGATTGAGCTAATCTGACATACCTGTATGACCTAAAATGCCCACCGATATGGGCGATCAGGGTTGGGGAGTAACTGATTACATGTAATCTGGTTACAAAAAAAACTGTAACTGTAATCCGTTACATTACCAGCTAAAATATTGTAAGCAGATGACAGATACGTTTGAAAAACTAGATGATTACTTCTTGGATTACCTTTAAATCCAGAAAGGATTATGGCGAGAGAAAAAAATACATTATGACACCTTTCAATTTTATCAATGACATTCAATTCAGCATTGAAAAAGGGCACAAGTTTAAGTTTGTTCCACCTGAGCGAGTCTGACCTCAAGTCAGAGACCACTGTGATGACACACCAAATGCATTTGATGGATCCTTTTTATCTTCTCCTAATGCCATTTAAGGGGAAAGTAATCCAAAAGTAACAGAAAGTAATAAGATTACATTACTGAGTTTGGCTAATCGTTACTCATTTCAATTTTGGACAGGTAACAGTAATACTGAACAAAAATATAAATGCAACATGCAACAATTTCAAAGATTTTACTGAGTTACAGTTCATATAAGGAAATCAGTCAATTGAAATGAATTCCTTAGGCCCTAATTTATGGATTTTACATGACTGAGAGTACAGATGGTCATCTGTTTGTCACAGATACCTTAAAAACAAAGGTAGGTGCGTGGATCAGAAACTAGTCAGCATCTGGTGTAACCACCGTTTGCCTTTTCCTTAGCGTAAAGTTGATCAGGCTGTTGATTGTGACCTGTGAAATGTTGTCCCAGTCCTCTGCAATGGTTGTGCGAAGTTGCTTGCTGTTGGCAGGTACATGGTACACGTTGATCCAGAGCATCCCAAACACGCTCAATGAGTGACATGTCTGGTGTGTAAGCAGGTCATGGAAGAACTAGGACTATTTTCAGTCTCCATGAATTGTGTACAGAGCCTTGAGACATGGGGCAGTGCACTATCATGCTGAAACATGAGGTGATGGCGGTGGATGAATGGCACGACAATGGGCCTTAGGATCTCGTCATGGTATCTCTGTGCATTCAAATTGCCATTGATAAAACACAATTGTGTTCATTGTCCGTGGCTTATGCTTGGGTACTTGTTCACAATGTTGACAACAGCAAACCGCTCACCCACGTGGCTCCATACACGTGGTCTGTGGTTGAGACGCCGGTTGGACATACTACCAAATTCTCTAAAATGACGTTGGAGGCAGCTTATGGTAGAGAAATTAACATTGAATTCTCTGGCAACAGCTCTGGTGGACATTCCTGCAGTCATCATGCCAATTGCACGCTCTATCAGAATTTCAGACATCTGTGGCATGTGTGACAAACCTGCACATTTTAGAGTGGCCTTTTATTGTCCCCAGCACAAGGTGCACCACAAGGTGCATCGTCTTGATATGCCACACCTTTCCGGTGGATGGATTACCTTGGCAAAGGAGAAATGCTCACTAACAGGGAAGTAAACAAATTTGTGCACAAAATTTCTGAGAAATACGCATTTCTTTGCATATTGAAAATGTTGGTTCTCTTTTATTTCAGCTCATGAAACATAGGACAAATACTTTACATCTTGCATTTAGATATTTTTTCAGGGTAATTGCTTGACAAAGTTAAAACATTTCAGAAGGATAAAATAATTTGTTTTGAAATTATGACATTTAAAAAAAATTTTTTTACTCCTTTATGTCAAAATGGACCCCTGTTGGCCTATGGATTTATGTGTACTGCTGTTCTGAATACAGTGCTTCACACCTTATGAGAATCAAACACTCTCATAAAGGAGTCTACAGTAGCCTACATCATTGTACACTTACAGCCTACCTATCAAATCAGATAATCACTCTTTGAGCAACAGGTTTGTCTCCAGTGTTCCGTGAAGTAATGATTCCAAAGTCCATCCCGCAAATTGATGGGGGAAGGGAAGTATGCAGGCTGTAACTGGGTGAGGGAAACTTCTGTCATTCAGACACTGGCCATATGACCCACATGCAACCTGCAGTGCCCTGGCCTATAATTCAGCTACAACGGGATCAAGAAAATGGAAGAAAGATGGTGGAATGTGTGAATGAAGCTCTACAAGTGCGCGGTGAAGCGTTATAAGGCTATTTTTGCGTAGAAGACCAGGACAGGTAGGCTAGGCTATATCAGCCTTGAATTATTCTGATACGTGAGAATGTAGACTGCCTGGCTCAGGATAAAGGTGAACAAGTGAAACTGATGTCTGACAATGCTTTGCTTAAACTGATACTGGTCTTAGATCGATCAAAGGCTTTAATTTATTTCATTTGACAATTTATCTAGACCTATTTGCATTGGCATAAAAAAAACATTGTTGAATTATAATAAATATTTCCGTTGTAAATTTAAATGTTAACTTTGTCAGTAATTCAAACTGGAAAAAGGCTACTGTCAACTTTTGACAGTTTGACAAAGATGTCATTTATTTCAATTTATGTTACTATTTTTATATTATTGTATAATCGAGACCTCTATATGATCACCAAAATGCAGGTGTTTCCTAGTTTACCAACTTCTAACACACTAACTATTAAAATCATTCCACTTTGGTAACAAGACTATTCCACAGGACATTGTCAGTCTTCTGTTTAGGTATGTGTAGGTCATTTCAAATCCATTTTTATTTGTCACATACACATGGTTAGCAGATGTTAATGCGAGTGTAGCGAAATGCTTGTGCTTCTAGTTCCGACAATGCAGTAATAACCAACGAGTAATCTAGCTAACAATTCCAAAACTACTACCTTATACACACAAGTGTAAAGGGATAAAGAATATGTACATAAAGATATATGAATGAGTGATGGTACAGAGCGGCATAGGCAAGATGCAGTAGATGGTATCGAGTACAGTATATACATATGAGATGAGTATGTAAACAAAGTGGCATAGTTTAAAGTGGCTAGTGATACATGTATTACATAAAGATGCAGTAGATGATATAGAGTACAGTATATACGTATACATATGAGATAAATAATGTAGGGTATGTAAACATTATATTAAGTAGCATTGTTTAAAGTGGCTAGTGATATATTTTACATCAATTCCCATTATTAAAGTGGCTGGAGTTGACTCAGTATATTGGCAGCAGCCACTCAATGTTAGTGGTGGCTGTTTAACAGTCTGATGGCCTTGAGATAGAATCTGTTTTTCAGTCTCTCGGTCCCAGCTTTGATGCACCTGTACTGACCTCGCCTTCTGGATGATAGTGGCGTGAACAGGCAGTGGCTCGTGTGGTTGTTGTCCTTGATGATCTTTATGGCCTTCCTGTGACATCGGGTGGTGTAGGTGTCCTGGAGGGCAGGTAGTTTGCCCTCGGTGATGCGTTGTGCAGACCTCACTACCCTCTGGAGAGCCTTACGGTTGTAGGCGGAGCAGTTGCCGTACCAGGCGGTGATACAGCCCGACAGGATGCTCTCGATTGTGCATCTGTAGAAGTTAGTGAGAGCTTTTGGTGACAAGACAAATTTCTTCAGCCTCCTGAGGTTGAAGAGGCGCTGTTGCGCCTTCTTCACGATGCTGTCTGTGTGGGTGGACCAATTCAGTTTGTCTGTGATGTGTACGTCGAGGAACTTAAAACTTTACTACCCTCTCCACTACTGTTCCATCGATGTGGATAGGGGGGTGTTCCCTCTGCTGTTTCCTGAAGTCCACAATCATCTCCTTAGTTTTGTTGACATTGAGTGTGAGGTTATTTTCCTGACACCACACTCCGTGGGCCCTCACCTCCTCCCTGTAGGCTATCTCGTCATTGTTGGTAATCAAGCCTACCACTGTTGTGTCGTCCGCAAACTTGATGATTGAGTTTCCCATTTATCATCATTATGATGCACACATGCACACACACACACACACACACACACGTTTGTTATACTATCCTTGTGGGGACCAAACAAATGATTCCCATTCAAAATCCTATTTTCCCTAACCCTTACTCCTAAACCTAACCCCTAACCCTAATTCTAACCCTAACCTTAATTGTTACCCTAAACCTAACCCCTAAGCCTAAAATATCCTTTTTCCTTGTGGCGAAATGTCCTCACTGTTGGTCCCCACAAGGATAGTAAAACCAATAACACACACATTTTATATTGCACACAGCACAGGTTTGAGCATGTGCAAGACCTATTTGAGCCTGTTAGAGGTTGTAATTAGGTCTTGTACTGGGAATGGATGTCTATTAGAAAACAAACCTAGTAGAATGAGCATTTGATGCATCACACTGAAAGCCTGGCCCTCTTCCCACAAATGTATTATCAAATGATGCATTGCCTCTTGATTTATGGCCAATGCCACCCATTAAAGTTCTCTCGTGACTTTTGAAAGACAATAGCTACATATAACAGAAAGGGAATTTATCATCCTACAATCAGAGATGTTTTATTGAATCATATCTCGATTTCTGCAGAGAGAGAGATAGAGAGAGTAGTTAGACCTGTCTTTATTGAGTTGAAGTGAGCATGGCTATATATTGACCTGTCTCTACTAATGCATCTAAAGATCTGTCTGTGTGTTCTATAAGAGGAGACATTTTACTAGCGTCTAAGATATTCTTACTGTCCCGCTGAAATCATACAGAAGTGTGAGTTCACTGACAGTGGGGCTGAGAGTTCCTACCAGGGGGGCGGACGAATAAGTTGTCACTATCTGTTAAGCACTACTGCAAGCTCAATGAAACCATTCTTAAATTGCATTCCAGTGTTCGCCCCGAATCTAATGTACAGTCCATAACCAGATCCATATCAGCGTGAATGTAGAATTAGTCCAGTTATGTTTCTTAGTCTTAACAGGCTAAAGTTAGAGTACAGTTACAACGGCGGAGGTAATTAATGGTTTTCCTTTTCTGTTATCTCCTTGATAGCTCTATGTACAGTGAATGGAGATGGTTATACTGTTGGATGACTTTTTTCTTTTAATACTGCTGTCTAGTGTCTTCTTATCCAGAGATGGTGGACACGGAGAGCAGCGTGGTCCTTGCTGAGTTTTGGGCTGGGCACGTTGGACTTGGCAGAGATGGACAACAAGATGAATAGTTTTGACATGGAGACCCTGTCGACGCTGGACTACCCTTACCTCCCTTCTCTAGAGTACAGCCACAACAGTTCCCATCACCACAGCTCAGACAGAAGCCACTCATGCAACCACAGCCCAGACAGAAGCCACTCATTTAACCACAGCCCAGACAGAAGCCAATCATTTAACCACAGCCCAGACAGAAGCCTCTCATGTAACCACAGCCCAGACAGAAACCACTCAATCAACCACAGCCCAGACAGAAGCCACTCATACAACTACACATACAGCGTGTATCAACGTAAGTCTACTGTAAGGTATTGTCAATAAATCTGTCATTTCCTACAACTAAAAGTGTAATAACTTAATTATCTATTCACATCAATTGAATCTTGTGTTAAAGCAATTGCCACACATTTTGAATGACACTCTTTCCTTTTGCCTTCGATGTTATGTACAGTGGGGCAAAAAAGTATTTAGTCAGCCACCAATTGTGCAAGTTCTCCCACTTAAAAAGACGAGAGAGGCCTGTAATTTTCATCATAGGTACACTTCAACTATGACAGACAAAATTATGAAACAAAATCCAGAAAATCACATTGTAGGATTTTTTATGAATTTATTTGCAAATTATGGTGGAAAATAAGTATTTGGTCACCTACAACAAGCAAGATTTCTGGCTCTCACAGACCTGTAACTTCTTCTTTAAGAGGCTCCTCTGTCCTCCCCTCGTTACCTGTATTAATGGCACCTGTTTGAACTTGTTATCAGTATAAAAGACACCTGTCCACACCCTCAAACAGTCACACTCCAAACTCCACTATGGCCAAGACCAAAGAGCTGTCAAAGGACACCAGAAACAAAATTGTAGACCTGCACCAGGCTGGGAAGACTGAATCTGCAGTAGGTAAGCAGCTTGGTTTGAAGAAACCAACTGTGGGAGCAATTATTAGGAAATGGAAGACATACAAGACCACTGATAATCTCCCTCGATCTGGGGCTCCACGCAAGATCTCACCCCGTGGGGTCAAAATGATCACAAGAACGGTGAGAAAAAATCCCAGAACCACACGGGGGGACCTAGTGAATGACATGCAGAAAGCTGGGACCAAAGTAACAAAGCCTACCATCAGTAACACACTATGCCGCTAGGGACTCAAATTCTGCAGTGCCAGACGTGACCCCCTGCTTAAACCAGTACATGTCCAGGCCCGTATGTTTGCTAGAGAGCATTTGGATGATCCAGAAGAAGATTGGGAGAATGTCATATGGTCAGATGAAACCAAAATATAACTCTTTGGTAAAAACTCAACTCATCGTGTTTGGAGGACAAAGAATGCTGAGTTGCAGTGAACACCATACCTACTGTGAAGCATGGGGGTGGAAACATGCATGGTTTGGGGAATCATGCTTTGGGGCTGTTTTTCTGCAAAGGGACCAGGACGACTGATCCGTGTAAAGGAAAGAATGAATGGAGCCATGTATCGTGAGATTTTGAGTGAAAACCTCCTCCTAGCCAGTCTCCAGATCTCAAGCCCATAGAAAATCTTTGGAGGGAGTTGAAAGTCCATGTTGCCCAGCAACAGCCCCAAAACATCACTGCTCTAGAGGAGATCTGCATGGAGGAATGGGATAAAATACCAGCAACAGTGTGTGAAAACCGTGTGAAGACTTACAGAAAACGTTTGACCTCTGTCATTGCCAACAAAGGGTATATAACAAAGTATTGAGAAACTTTTGTTATTGACCAAATACTTATTTTCCACCATCATTTGCAAATAAATTCACTAAAAATCCTACAATGTGATTTTCTGGATTCTTTTCCTCATTTTGTCTGTCATAGTTGAAGAGTACCTATGATGAAAATTACAGGCCTCTCTCATCTTTTTAAGTGGGAGAACTTGCACAATTGGTGGCTGACTAAATACTTTTTTGCCCCACTGTATATTGTTTAGGTTCAGTAAACGATAAGCCCTTATCGCCTTCTCAGTCTAGCGACTGTAGCATTGTCAGCCTGTCCAGACCCCGGCCTCACTCCAATCCCCCTACTTACACAGACGCCAGCTCTCCGCTCAATATTGACTGTAGAGTGTGTGGGGACACGGCTTCAGGCTTCCACTATGGCGTCCATGCCTGTGAGGGCTGCAAGGTAGGACTGAGACCTACACCCTTTGGTTCTGTTGGCTTGTGAATGCTTGGAGGTATAGTAATGTCTTGCTCTGTGACCTCCATGGGGCCATATTAGTAAGGATTTACCCTGAAACTTAAACACGCACCCTGGTCCTTGGAGTAGGTTAAAGCTCATGGTTTTTGTTGACATTTCGTTCTATTTTTTCCTGTAAAATAATTATAGCCAACTGCTGCTGTAGGATTCTACAATCAACATGTTCTCTGCCTTTCTCTCAGGGATTCTTCCGCAGAACCGTGCGGTTAAAACTGGTGTATGACCACTGTGAGCTGCACTGTCGGATTCACAAAAAGAGCCGGAATAAGTGCCAATACTGTCGCTTTCAGAAATGTCTGCTTGTGGGCATGTCACACGATGGTAAGCATTGTTATGTAAAAAAAATAAAAATCTACAAAGTACAAAGGTTTGTAAGGGTCATGATTTGTCATAGATGATAACGCCAAAGCTGAGCGTTATGTAACGTTTTTTGGCTGCTCCAATTCATTTTGCCTAAAGCTCAGACATTTTCTTTTGCTTGTCTTGCACTAAATTTGGAAGAGATAGATAGCAACCATAAGCACATTCCTGTCCGTCTGCCCTAGCTGGTCACATGATGTGAACATTGCATTTGATGTGCTTTTAAATATAGTCTACTTATGTTGGGAAAAAATCTGATAAAAATGCAATTTCATCCTGTTTGTATGTCAGTGGTATGCAGCAAAGTCCACAATCTCAGCGACAGCTTGCTATTGGTGATTTATATGTTAGTTTGTATAACAGTGACCTTTGTACTCTTTTATTACCCGTGATGGGACAACTGCTGGCAGACACAGCAAAGCTCTCAGGAGATGTTGTCATGTCATTCTGATGTTTCTTGTTCTTAACATGATTTTTAATTTGTGTATTTGCTAGACATTCTACTGCACTGTTAGAGCTGTTAACGCAAGCGTTTCACTGCACCTGCTAATCTGTGTAAACTTCGATTCGATTTACCATCAGTTGACATTGCTCGGTTACACAATATGTGCACGCAACTTTGTCTCAGCTCATCCATATAATGTCGAGGAATCATCACATTTTTGATCAGTTAAATATTTTTAGGGTAATCATTGATGAATTAAGACAGATAATGTGGCCACGACATAAAATGCTTAGACAGATGGGCTGGGCTCCAAATGGAGACCATGAGAACTAATTGTAAAAGTGCATAAGCCCTTCTGCAAGCGTATTTATTATACAATCACAATCTGAGTAACGCCCACTCACAAAGGGGTGACAGGGTTAGTTGTCCTATTTGATAACACTTATTTAATGTCAAGGGTGTTACACATATTCAATATGAACTGTTTCAACAGCAGTTGTCTGTCTGAAAAGGGCCTTTAGACTTTGGAAAGTTTTCTACACAGTGGGATGAAGTATAGTCCTTCTTTAGCCAACCTATTTGTCATTGTCTTGTTTGGGCAAGCATTGTTTAATACAGAAAGCGTCTGACTGGTGCCCAGGCTAGAATGTAATGCACTAACTGTAAACCTCCCTGATGCCCCCATGCAGCCATCCGCTTCGGCCGGATGCCCCAGGTGGAGAGAGAGAAGCTGCAGGCTGAGTTTATCGATGTGGACCCCAGGAACCCAGAGTCAGCGGACCTGAGAGCCCTGTCCAGACAGCTGTGCTTGTCCTACCACAGACACTTTCCCCTGACCAAGAGCAAGGCCAAGGCCATCCTCTCTGGAAAGACACACGGAAACTCAGTAAGGGCCCAGTTGTTACTTGTTTGTCTAAGAGGAAATGACTAATAGACCGTTATTTATATTTTAGAGAAACAGATTGAATTTTGGATCTCAAGGAAACAAACACAAAAGTCAGGATTTTAATTGACCTTTTATTTCCTAGTTAGATTAGCCCCTTGTGCACCAAGCAAGGTGCCTAATACTAGAATCACTACTATCTCCCAAGAGAATGAATGACAATGGATGGAAATGCTTCTTTACATAGTTAATTACCTATGGGATGCATCTCTTTTCTTCCAGCCGTTTGTCATCCATGACATGAAGTCTCTGACAGCGGGTCAGTACTTTATAAACTGTAGACAGCTCCCAGTACTGGAGCGCCAGAGGTCCGTCCTGCCCCCTGAGGAGCCTGCTGGGGAGCTGGAGCTCTCCGTCTTCCGCCGCATCCAGATCCGCTCCGCCGAGGCCGTACAAGAGGTCACAGAGTTCTCCAAGAGCATCCCTGGGTTCACAGAGCTGGACATGAACGACCAGGTGATCCTGCTGAAGTACGGGGTCATCGAGGTCATGACGACCATGCTGGCGCCGCTCATGAACAAGGACGGCACACTGTTTGCCTATGGACAGATCTTCATGACCCGAGAGTTCCTCAAGAGCCTGAGGAAGCCCTTCTGTGAGATGATGGAGCCCAAGTTTGAGTTTGCGGTAAAGTTCAACGTGCTGGAGCTGGACGATAGTGATATGGCGCTCTTCTTCGCCGTCATCATCCTCAGTGGAGGTGATTGTTTTTCAGTTTTCATGTATGCATTTATATGCAGGATCTGCAAGATTGCCTTTTTTATTGTTCAGAGACGACTTGATTGGGCTTGAGACCAGATATAAAGTAATGGGGTCCTCTTTTGTGCTGTATCCTTTCAATTGGACTTGGTCTTTGCTCATCGGGTAGATCATTATAACTTCAGATCATTTGCTGTATACTGTTTGTCCAACCTTCCTCTATTTCCCTCTCCCACTCTCTGGTGACTAACCTTGACCACGTTGTACTCTACTGTAGACCGTCCAGGCCTGGTGAACGTGAAGCCCATTGAGGACCTCCAGGAGACAGTGCTGCAGGCCCTGGAGCTGCAGTTGAAGACCATCCACCCAGACTGCCCCCAGCTGTTCGCCAAGCTACTGCAGAAGATGACCGACCTGCGGCAGCTGGTGGCCAACCACGTCCGCCTCATCCACCTGCTCAAGAAGCAGGAGCTGGAGGTGTGTCTGCATCCCCTACTGCAGGAGATCATGAGAGACCTGTACTAAAGTGGAGGGGGACTCAGTTTAACAGCTATGAGGAAAAGAAGACTGCTCACTGTGATATATACAGTAGTACAGTATTATCCCAATTGTGATGACTGTAACAATGTGTAGACCCTTATAGATCTTTAACTAGCCTGGTCCTAGACCTGTTTGTGCTTCGTCAACTCCTCTGTGGCTTGTACGTCATAACAACAATGGTCACTGAGACCAGGCTATTCTTCATCAGGTTCTCAAGGAAACCGAATGTCTGACTTCAGAAGTGACCTCCGTGACAAAGACACGTTCTGCCGCTCCGCTGAACCCTCTGTTTGATATTCAGTAAGGGGAAAGATTGGTTTCTTGGAAGGGTCTTTGAACTGTACTACATTGTGAATGATTCATTACAGAGCTTCTCACCGTCTCGTTGTTGTTGCAGCTATTCAGTCTTCTGCTGTGCTTTTTAATTAAAGGGCTGAAAGGAGAAGTACTTTCAATTGCAGGGCATTCATTGGAGCATTTGACAAATAGAATAAAGCCTGGCTAAGGGTGTAATATAATGTGAAAACAACATGTTATCCTAATACATTTTTGTTAATGTTACACATTTGTAATAATAACAATAATAACTTTATTTGTGTAGCTCTATATCATAAAATAATCCAATCAAAGTACTAAAAAAGAAACAGACAGACGGAAGTAGAATGAAAATAAATATAGCTAATTCAAATCGTTTGTTATGTACAGCATATCGAGTCTCCTTGTCTTTGAATCATTCTATAGGGGTTAGATGAATGTGAAAACATCTCTCGAGTTTCCATTTCCTCAACACGACCCTCTCTAAACATGTCAGTGTATACATCTTTTCGCCTAACATAGTATTTGACATGTACTACCACGGACATATATCCCGTGTTGTTTATAATGACCTGTATAAGCAATACAAAAATCCTCTAGTAAGTACATACAAGTATTTTTCAATGTTGCCATCTGCTGGTGAATATACTGCACATTCTGTTTCTTTATGACGTTATGCAATGTCATGATATTCCACTGTTGCTGACACATGGTGAAATGTTCCAGAGCTTATGTTAGGGTGACTAAAATGGCTTTATGATTATTGCTATACATGGTGTATTTGATCTACAATGAGATATGGCATGGTTAAAATACTTCAGTTTAGTCAAAACATCATTGGGGGAAATGGTACAATAGAGAGGGGTCCTTTGTAGTTCAGATGGTCGAGCATGGCGTTCGTAATGCTAGGGTCGTGGGTTTGATTCCAGGGAACACCCATAATAAATAGGTATGTAAGTTGTTTTGGATAAAAGCATCTGCTCAGTGACATATATTATAATGCTTCCCGTGAACTAATAATGTGCATTACAGGAAGTAGACCTGCAGTACACACGTATCTACTATAAGTGTCTATCTTTTGAATATTTATTTAAATGTAGATGCCAAAAAAAACAGGATTTTGTATATCCAACCAATGCCTTGTCTGTTTCTGTGTTCAGGCACTGGGAACATGCATTTTGATTGACAGCTTTTGTTTTGATTGAATCCAGTCTTTATATGGTTCATCCTTGAGCTGTATTTGGTATACACCCTACTGGGTTTGACATGAGTTACTGTCACCATGCCCACGGCTGTATTCTGTCTCGGTGGACACCTGTGCTCTGCAGATTAGATGCTGTGTCTCCTCCAGCATGGCTCTGTGTACTGTGTCTGTGTGCATGTGTGTGTGTTTTTAAAGGGATATCTGCACATGGGTTGCACACGGGCTTTGTTGTATGTGCAAGAGGAATGACCTGTATACTTGTGTTTGTAGATATTGAATAATGTAGCCGATTTAAAGCCCCCTGGATCTGCTACATCACCCCCTGTGTGAGGAGGTTGAATCTGCTGCATGTGTAAAAGCAAAGTAGGCAGAAACATGATCACAGCATGCCTCCTGGTGGAGCTCTTGTCACCATAGGGCCAGATCAGAGTTTGCTCTTTGTATTCTATTGCTCGTCTTATTTTCAGCAGTCTCTGTGGCCTGTCAGAAAGCAGAAACAGAACACTTAAACAGATAGCAAAACAAAAGAGGCCAGCCAATAAAGGTCTTGCGATTCACAACTTTCGATGATGCCATGGCTATTTTTCCCTTCCCTTTTTTTGAGACAAATGGTTCAGTAAGATAAAATAAATCACATGACTAATTGCAAAAAGCTAGCTAGCCGGAGCGATGGTCAGGTAAGTAACGTTGTAGTCACACGGCTTTTACTTTGAAACCGCTAGAACACGTTTCCTATGGCAGCCCTTACTATGCCCACACCGTGTGTGTTCATTCATTCAATCTTGTGGACGACATAGAAAAATGAATTCACGTAATCAAAATGATTATCCGTCTTTGTTGTTTAAGTTCGGATATCGATTTGAACAAACCGTACACGGATCCTAACGCTAATGCCCATGTCACAATCTATGGAGCGATTTCAGTGCCAACATAAACTGTATTTTAATTCCATAATTTCGAATGTGTATTTGGATATTGAATTTTAATTAAATACTTTTGATGTACAATAATGTGTGATGCACAAATGTAACCATTAAATTCATAAATTGAACTTTTCATGATTTTAAACTGAATTGAATGAACATACAGATTCAATATTTATATGTTGAGTTTCAATACGGTAAATATTGAAATCATTGTCTGTTTATCAAGTTTATCAAAATGTATGTATTCAACTTCTCAGATGCATTCAGATTCAGCTTCTCTAAATTCAGATTCCAAACCAGAGACAACATCCTGGTACATAACCAGCCAGGAAATATAGAGAACAGATAGAATCAAATGCTCTCGTGGTAAACGGAAGCTTCTGGTGGGTTCTGAAGCCAATGTGGCATGTTGAATTTCTCTCTTCCTATGGTCTGAATACTTATGTAAATAAGGTATTTCTGTTTTTATTTTTAATAAACTTGCAAAAAATCGTAAAACCTGTTTTTGTTTTGTCATTATGGAGTATTGTGTGTAGATTTATGAGGAAACCATTTAATTTAATCAATTTTAGAATAAGGCTGTAATGTAACAAAATGTGGAAAAAGTCAAGGGGTCTGAATACTTTCCGAATGCACTGTATACAAAAGCAATAGACAGCCGAATCTGAATCCATCTGAGAAGTTGAATATATGAAAGATTGATCAACTTGAAATTATAGTTCGTAAACTTGATGCAGACAATGAATGCAATGTTTACCATATCGAAACTGAATGTATAAATATTGAATTTGAATGTTCAATAAATTGCAATATTCATTCAATAAAGTTTCAAATCATGAAATACAAGTAAAATGTATGAATTCAATCATCAGTATGTGCATTACAAATAAAAAATGTTTTATTCAAATTCAATATCTAGATACAAATTCAAATACTATTTCTGCTGGCACTGAAATCGTTACATATCAAATCCCCCCAGTTAGGTCTGATAACCAACTGAGATGCTGGCTGGGCTGACTGAGGCCAGGCTGGATACAAACATCAGAGACATCATTATAGAACACAAGAGTCTATGACTGCATAGGTGTGTGGATGTTTATAGGGCAGTGTAGCACAGAAGCAGCCACTTCAACTAAAGTGTTAACACATCTCAACAAAGCTATTGGGTATCATTTAATCCCATCTCTCCACCAAGTGTGTCTTTCTCCTCTCTCTCTCTCTCTCTCTCTCTCTCAGGTAGGCTGTTTTTCCAGTGGGCTTGCCAATAGCTATGGAGCACCTAGTGCCATTGCCCAATGGTGGAATCTCCTAGTGGTGTGTCTCAACTGGATCCACGGTGTGATTGCACCACACTGCTACTGCAACAGCAAACATTGCACCCAGCCACAAAGTCTTGCACATGTATGGGATCCTACCGAGAGGCAGTGCACAGAGAGAGGCAGCAGGGAGTTCAATGGTGGAGACCAGAGTGTCTCAACATCTGGAACCGTCAAGATTAAAGCAAGCACTTGAGAGCAGACAAAAATCAGTGTCCGCTAACCATCTGAGGCCCCACTAGTCAGCAACTTTTGCCAGTCAGTAGCAACAAAGTACGGAAGGTTTTGAACACTTCTGCAATTTAGTTTAACTTAATTTTATTAAAATAACCTGGAATAAACATTCTCACCACGTTTACAATAAAATGTTTAACCTCCTGAAAGAGACATGGCAGACAAAAAAAGCTAATTAGATTTTTCTACATATTAAAGAGAACTGCCTTAATATCCAGCTGGTGATGGTTAACCCAAAGAGAAGGCTGATTCAAATGTGTAGGTAACTACTGATAAGAACTCTCAGCAAAGCCATGAACCAATCACATGGACCTGAGAAATAGTCATCGCTTTAGTTCAAATGTGCACAAAAAAAATAATTATAATTTTAACTATAATTTTCCAGACAAGACAAAAAGAATAAAAGCATGAAGATGAAGACACTGATAATCATTTCGTATCTCTGATTTAAGACGATTTACAATCAAATAATCCTAAAAAAAACAAAACAACGGATTGCGTCACACTGTTTTTTTGTTTTATAAGAATCATCCTAGGTGAGGTTTGTGCAGGGTCTTTGTCTAGGCTTCATCTCCTCTTCGGGGAGGTCAGCTTAGAGAAACTATCCTTCATAATAAACCAAGGCAGTCAGTCCCTGTCAGTCAAGACAGAAAGGTGTGCTTCACAGCACAGAGATAAGAGAGCTTTTTTTTACTGCTCTCTCGCATGCGGTTCCTTCGATGTCTCTACCTCACTAACCTAACATAGCAGGAGTAAAAGAAACACCTGAGCAACATTTCTTTCTTTCTGGTCCTGACGAGAATTTTTACATTTGATTTTTTTTAACTGTCGGGGGGAGGTTGTCTTCTGCACTGTTGAACCAATCCACTAAATGTGGAGGACGAGTTAAGATGGAGTGTCGCCTTGGTAACGTCCAAAAGCGTTACATTACATTTATCATCAATGGCACACAGGGATTTCAACTCTGGGATTCAATCGGGCAAACTTTTTTTTTACTGGCGCAACGCTCTAACCATTTTGACCACCTGCCCAGCAAAACAAAGTGGAAGCAGAAGTCGTGTCACAGGCGCTCTTTCCATTTCCCCTGAAAACCGGATGCATTCCCGACCCACAGAGGGTGCTGCCTCACTGTCCCCAGGTAGGTGTGCTTTCCTTCACATATTTCACTAACTGCATTGCCACTCTGTCCGGTGCACCCATATTAGCCATGGGGAAAAGTAGGCCTCTGACTAAACCTAGAAATGGGCATTAATTTCCTTCACTGCCAATCATCTTCTCCAAACCAATGGGTAGTCTTTCTCTGCTCTCTACACCAAAACCATCACTGGCACAACTCAGTCAGTGACTGAAATCCCATATTGATCCCATTCACTGTCACCTTTCCTCCCAGTCAGTCCTCTTCCTCTTTGCCGGTGATATTCTGTCTGTGTGTGAGTGTGTGTGTGTGAGCGTGTGTGTGTGAGCGTGTGTCTGGGTGCGTGTGTCTGGGTGCGTGTGTCTGGGTGCGTGTGTCTGCGTGTGTGCGCGCTCATGCACACGTGTGTATGTTTTGGAACAGGAGCATGTAGGAGGGGCATGTTGGGTGCTGTAATTCTAGAACACAGGCAGCCTGCTATAGGTTGATGTGAAGACGTTGATGTCCTCGGTGTGGGAGGCTCTGTGCAGGGAGGGTTCCGAGGCACTGCGGTTGATCTTAGGCAGGGAGTGCTGGAGCAGCTCAATGGACGACAGGATCTGGAAGAGAGGGAGAGAAAGCGAGGAAGATTCAAAGCACTCCTAGCAAAACGTGGAGGCATTTGGTACAGTGCCATCAACCCACTTCGGCCATTTTAGAAATGTACTAAATAAAGATGGAGATAATGTAAAAAGAAAAGCAATTAGCAAGACTCAGGTGTACCTGGGGAAACAGAGGCCTCTCGTCTTTGATTTTCTTGATGCAGTCAGCCACCAGCCTCTTCATGGCTTTGGGGCAGCTCTTATAAAGCTTACTGAGGTCTGGAGACAGGTACCCCCGACCCACCATGAAGATGATCTGACAGGGGAGACAGAGATGAATGGTCACAGTGTTATTGCTTTCTGTGGAAGTCACAGTGAGTCCCTAATATTGTAATACCTGCTGTGAGAAGAATGCGGTGACCAGATGATATTGAAACAGCTCCATACAAGTCTGTCTGCCAGTCTGAACCACTGGTTGTGACATTACTGCACTGAGGACAGGTGAGTCATCAGATAATGAAAGGAGAGTCCCTCAGATAATGTGAGCCAAACCTGACACCTTGACAATAGAGAGAGCGAGCGAGCGATAGAGAGAGTGAAAGAGAGAGATAGATAGATAAAGAGCGAGAGAGAGCGAGCGATAGAAATAGCGATAGATAGCAAGAGAGCAAGAGATAGATAGCGAGTGAGAGAGAGAGCAAGAGAGATAGATAGATAGCTAGCTAGTGAGAGAGATAGATAAAGAGTGAGAGAGCGCAATAGAGAGATCGAGAGATATAGATAGCGAGAGAGCGATAGAGAGAGCGAGAGAGAGAACCAGAGAAAGAGAGAGAGCGATAGAGAGAGCGAGAGAGAGAACCAGAGAAAGAGAGAGAGCAAGAGAGATAAATAGATAGCGAGCGAAAGACATAGATAAAGAGCGAGAGAGAGAGCAATAGAGAGAGCGAGAGAGAGAGAGAGCGTCATTGAGAAATAGATCTAATCAAAAACACAGAGAACCAGACAACAAAAATATAGGCCTTCAATATGGGGAAACACTGAACCAATACAAACACACCCTAAGAACAGAGGAACAGAACATTAGAAATCAGCTGGATGGAATTGAGGAATCCATTGAATCAAACCACTTCTGGGAGAATTGGAATAAATTAAACAAACCTCATCATGAGGAATTGGCTATCCAAAATGGGCATATGTGGAGAAATCACTTTGCAAACCTCTACAGCAATATAACAAAGAGCCCATAACAAAAAGATATACAAGAAAAATGACAAATCCTTGAATCAGCAGTCAAAGACTATCAGAATCCTGTGGATACCCCAATTACAGAAGAAGAATTATTGGAAAAACTATGCACACTCCAACCCAAAAAGGCCTGTGGTGCTGATGGTATTTTAAATTAAATGATCAAATATACAGACCACAAATTCAAATTGGCTATACTCAAACTCTTCAACAGGTATTTCCCTGATATTTGGAACCAGGGATTGATCACACCAATCTATAAAAATGGAGGAATTACAGAGGAATTTGCATTAACAGCAACTTGGGAAAATTCTCTGCAGTATTATAAATAGCAGACTACATCATTTCCTTGACGAACACAACGTCCTGAGCAGAAGCCAGATTGGATTTCAAAAAAATTATCGTACAACAGACCACATTTACACCCTCCACACTCTAATTGATAAACAAGTAAACCAAAAAAAAGGCTAAATCTACTCGTGTTTTGTAGATTTCAAGAAAGCATTTGATTTAATTTGGCATGATGGTCTTTTTTGTAAACTAATAGAAAGTGGTATTGGAGGGAAAACATATGATTTTATTAAATCAATGTACTCTAAAAACAAATGTGCGGTTAAAATTGGCAACAAGCAAACAGACTTCTTCTCTCAGGGACGAGGAGTGAAACAGGGCTGCCCAATAAGTCCAACACTATTTAACATCTACATTAATGAATTGGCAAAAACATTAGAAGAATCGTCAGCACCTGGTATCACCCTAAACAACAGTAGGCAGATGTGTAGGCAGATGACCTGGTGCTGCTGTCTCCCACTAAAGAGGGGGTACAGCAGCACCTAGATCGTCTTCCCAGGTTCTGTCAGACCTGGGCTCTGACCGTTAACCTAAAAAACCCAAATCAAATATTTATTAGATCTGCAGTTTTGGCAGCCAAATGTGTGTCCTCCTGCCACAACCTGAGGGACAGCCAGTGAAAAGTGAAAAGTAATGTCGATAATATTTCCCATCTTGTTTTGTTTTGTCTTTCATATCATGTCATGTGTCTTCTCAGTCATGTTGACACTGGTCCACTACCACTGCTTTAATGTATTGTTGTTCTCATTAATATTGTTGTTGTAGTTGTTAATGGTGAGTCTGACGTCATTTCCGGTCACAACTTGCAGGCTTGTTTTCGAGTTGCTGTGCGTTTTGTTGCTAACCTGTTTTGCTACCTGACAACTTTACGGTTTTCACTTTTTAATTACCGTTCATATATTTATTTATTTTTTCCTCAACTTTTTCACTCCGGACGCTTTATCTGGACACGATTCGTCAGGACCTCCAACAGCCGAAGCTAAGTAGTAACATTAACATGATGACTTCTAATTGCAGCCGCTGTACTCGGCTTACGGCGAGGATAGCTGTGCTGCAAGCCCAGCTTCAGACGCAATCGTTAGGCAAGGGTAATTTCAGTGTAGGAAAGGATGAAATAGCGTCTGTGGCACCAGTAAGTACAGATAGTAGTGTAAATCCCCTGGCACAGTCCCCGCAGCCGGACAACTTTCTCACGGTTTCTGGAAGGAAATGCTGTAGGAACGCTCAACCGGTGTCGCTCATTCAGCCGACAGAAACTTTCAACCGGTTTTCCCCATTAAGCAGCGGGTCGGAGTCAGAGGCCGATTCTTCTCTGGTCTCTACTCCTCCCGTTACGGGGTCTGAGACGCCGAAGCTTCCCACCATTAGCTCTGACAAATTGAAAACTCTAGTCATTGGCGACTCCATTACCCGCAGTATTAGACTTAAAGCGAATCATCCAGCGATCATACACTGTTTACCCGGGGGCAGGGCTACCGACGTTAAGGCTAATCTGAAGATGGTGCTGGCTAAAGCTAAAACTGGCGAGTGTAGAGAGTATAGAGATATTGTTATCCACGTCGGCACCAACGATGTTAGGATGAAACAGTCAGAAATCACTAAGCGCAACATAGCTTCTGCGTGCATATCAGCTAGAAAGATGTGTCAGCATCGAGTAATTGTCTCTGGCCCCCTCCCAGTTAGGGGGAGTGATGAGCTCTACAGCAGAGTCTCACAACTCAATCGCTGGTTGAAAACTGTTTTCTGCCCCTCCCAAAAGTTAGAATTTGTAGATAATTGGCCCTCTTTCTGGGACTCACCCACAAACAGGACCAAGCCTGACCTGCTGAGGAGTGACGGACTCCATCCTAGCTGGAGGGGTGCTCTCATCTTATCTACCAACATAGACAGGGCTCTAACTCCTCTAGCTCCACAATGAAATAGGGTGCAGGCCAGGCAGCAGGCTGTTAGCCAGCCTGCCAGCATAGTGGAGTCTGCCATTAGCACAGTCAGTGTAGTCAGCTCAGCTATCACCATTGAGACCGTGTCTGTGCCTCGACCTAGGTTGGGCAAAACTAAACATGGCGGTGTTCGCCTTAGCAATCTCACTAGGATAAAGACCACCTCCATTCCTGTAATTACTGAAAGAGATCATGATACCTCACATCTCAAAATAGGGCTACTTAATGTTAGATCCCTTACTTCAAAGGCAATTATAGTCAATGAACTAATCACTGATCATAATCTTGATGTGATTGGCCTGACTGAAACATGGCTTAAGCCTGATGAATTTACTGTTTTAAATGAGGCCTCACCTCCTGGCTACACTAGTGACCATATCCCCCGTGCATCCCGCAAAGGCGGAGGTGTTGCTAACATTTACGATAGCAAATTTCAATTTACACAAAAAAAAATGACATTTTCGTCTTTTGAGCTTCTAGTCATGAAATCTATGCAGCCTACTCAATCACTTTTTATAGCTACTGTTTACAGGCCTCCTGGGCCATATACAGCGTTTCTCACTGAGTTCCCTGAATTCCTATCGGACCTTGTAGTCATAGCAGATAATATTCTAATCTTTGGTGACTTTAATATTCACATGGAAAAGTCCACAGACCCACTCCAAAAGGCTTTCAGAGCCATCATCGACTCAGTGGGTTTTGTCCAACATGTCTCTGGACCCACTCACTGTCACAGTCATACGCTGGACCTAGTTTTGTCCCATGGAATAAATGTGGTGGATCTTAATGTTTTTCCTCATAATCCTGGACTATCGAACCACCATTTTATTACGTTTGCAATTGCAACAAATAATCTGCTTAGACCCCAACCAAGGAACATCAAAAGTCGTGCTATAAATTCACAGACAACACAAAGATTCCTTGATGCCCTTCCAGACTCCCTCTGCCTACCCAAGGACGCCAGAGGACAAAAATCAGTTAACCACCTAACTGAGGATCTCAATCTAACCTTGCGCAATACCCTAGATGCAGTTGCACCCCTAAAAACAAAAAAAATGTCTCATAAGAAACTAGCTCCCTGGTACACAGAAAATACCCGAGCTCTGAAGCAAGCTTCCAGAAAATTGGAACGGAAATGGCGCCACACCAAACTGGAAGTCTTCCGACTAGCTTGGAAGGACGGTACCGTGCAGTACCGTAGAGCCCTTACTGCTGCTCGATCATCCTATTTTTCTAACTTAATTGAGGAAAATAAGAACAATCCGAAATTCCTTTTTAATACTGTCGCAAAGCTAACTAAAAAGCAGCATTCCCCAAGAGAGGATGACTTTCACTTTAGCAGTGATAAATTCATGAACTTCTTTGAGGAAAAGATTATGATTATTAGAAAGCAAATTACGGACTCCTCTTTAAACCTGCGTATTCCTCCAAACCTCAGTTGTCCTGAGTCTGCACAACTCTGCCAGGACCTAGGATCAAGAGAGACGCTCAAGTGTTTTAGTACTATATCTCTTGACACAATGATGAAAATAATCATGGCCTCTAAACCTTCAAGCTGCATACTGGACCCTATTCCAACTAAACTACTGAAAGAGCTGCTTCCTGTGCTTGGCCCTCCTATGTTGAACATAATAAACGGCTCTCTATCCACTGGATGTGTACCAAACTCACTAAAAGTGGCAGTAATAAAGCCTCTCTTGAAAAAGCCAAACCTTGACCCAGAAAATATAAAAAACTATCGGCCTATATCGAATCTTCCATTCCTCTCAAAAATTTTAGAGAAGGCTGTTGCGCAGCAACTCACTGCCTTCCTGAAGACAAACAATGTATACGAAATGCTTCAGTCTGGTTTTAGACCCCATCATAGCACTGAGACGGCACTTGTGAAGGTGGTAAATGACATTTTAATGGCATCGGACCGAGGCTCTGCATCTGTCCTCGTGCTCCTAGACCTTAGTGCTGCTTTTGATACCATCGATCACCACATTCTTTTGGAGAGATTGGAAACCCAAATTGGTCTACACGGACATGTTCTGGCCTGGTTTAGATCTTATCTGTCGGAAAGATATCAGTTTGTCTCTGTGAATGGTTTGTCCTCTGACAAATCAACTGTAAATTTCGGTGTTCCTCAAGGTTCCGTTTTAGGACCACTATTGTTTTCACTATATATTTTACCTCTTGGGGATGTTATTCGAAAACATAATGTAAACTTTCACTGCTATGCGGATGACACACAGCTGTACATTTCAATGAAACATGGTGAAGCCCCAAAATTGCCCTCGCTAGAAGCATGTGTTTCAGACATAAGGAAGTGGATGGCTGCAAACTTTCTACTATTAAACTCGGACAAAACAGAGATGCTTGTTCTAGGTCCCAAGAAACAAAGAGATCTTCTGTTGAATCTGACAATTAATCTTAATGGTTGTACAGTCGTCTCAAATAAAACTGTGAAGGACCTCGGCGTTACTCTGGACCCTGATCTCTCTTTTGAAGAACATATCAAGACCATTTCGAGGACAGCTTTTTTCCATCTACGTAACATTGCAAAAATCAGAAACTTTCTGTCCAAAAATGATGCAGAAAAATTAATCCATGCTTTTGTCACTTCTAGGTTAGACTACTGCAATGCTCTATTTTCCGGCTACCCGGATAAAGCACTAAATAAACTTCAGTTAGTGCTAAATACGGCTGCTAGAATCCTGACTAGAACCAAAAAATGTGATCATATTACTCCAGTGCTAGCCTCTCTACACTGGCTTCCTGTCAAAGCAAGGGCTGATTTCAAGGTTTTACTGCTAACCTACAAAGCATTACATGGGCTTGCTCCTACCTATCTCTCTGATTTGGTCCTGCCGTACATACCTATACGTACGCTACGGTCACAAGACGCAGGCCTCCTAATTGTCCCTAGAATTTCTAAGCAAACAGCTGGAGGCAGGGCTTTCTCCTATAGAGCTCCATTTTTATGGAACGGTCTGCCTACCCATGTCAGAGACGCAAACTCGGTCTCAACCTTTAAGTCTTTACTGAAGACTCATCTCTTCAGTGGGTCATATGATTGAGTGTAGTCTGGCCCAGGAGTGGGAAGGTGAACGGAAAGGCTCTGGAGCAACGAACCGCCCTTGCTGTCTCTGCCTGGCCGGTTCCCCTCTTTCCACTGGGATTCTCTGCCTCTAACCCTATTACAGGGGCTGAGTCACTGGCTTGCTGGGGCTCTCTCATGCTGTCCCTGGAGGGGGTGCGTCACCTGAGTGGGTTGATTCACTGTTGTGGTCATCCTGTCTGGGTTGGCGCCCCCCCCCCCCCCTTGGGTTGTGCCGTGGCGGAGATCTTTGTGGGCTATACTCAGCCTTGTCTCAGGATGGTAAGTTGGTGGTTGAAGATATCCCTCTAGTGGTGTGGGGGCTGTGCTTTGGCAAAGTGGGTGGGGTTATATCCTTCCTGTTTGGCCCTGTCCGGGGGTGTCCTCGGATGGGGCCACAGTGTCTCCTGACCCCTCCTGTCTCAGCCTCCAGTATTTATGCTGCAGTAGTTTATGTGTCGGGGGGCTGGGGTCAGTTTGTTATATCTGGAGTACTTCTCCTGTCCTATTCGGTGTCCTGTGTGAATCTAAGTGTGCGTTCTCTAATTCTCTCCTTCTCTCTTTCTTTCTCTCTCTCGGAGGACCTGAGCCCTAGGACCATGCCCCAGGACTACCTGACATGATGACTCCTTGCTGTCCCCAGTCCACCTGGCCATGCTGCTGTTCCAGTTTCAACTGACCTGAGTCCTAGGACCATGCCCCAGGACTACCTGACATGATGACTCCTTGCTGTCCCCAGTCTACCTGGCCATGCTGCTGCTCCAGTTTCAACTTCCACCTGACTGTGCTGCTGCTCTAGTTTCAACTGTTCTGCCTTATTATTATTCGACCATGCTGGTCATTTATGAACATTGAACATCTTGACCATGTTCTGTTATAATCTCCACCCGGCACAGCCAGAAGAGGACTGGCCACCCCACATAGCCTGGTTCCTCTCTAGGTTTCTTCCTAGGTATTGGCCTTTCTAGGGAGTTTTTCCTAGCCACCGTGCTTCTCCACCTGCATTGCTTGCTGTTTGGGGTTTTAGGCTGGGTTTCTGTACAGCACTTTGAGATATCAGCTGATGTACGAAGGGCTATATAAATAAATTTGATTTGATTTGATTAATCCAATGTCCACTACGACTATTATTATTGCTGTTGGTGCCACCATTTCTTTATATATATATATATATTTAAATGTTATGTTTATTTTTCCGATATGTATACTTTGACAATGTAAGTAATAATGAACTTGCCATGTCAATAAAGTCAATTGAATTGAATTGAGAGCGAGATAGATAGCGAGAGAAATAGATGAGTGAGAGAGACAGCGAGAGAGATCGAGCGAGAGATAGCGATTGAGAGAGCGATAGAGCGAGCGAGATAGAGAGCACAAGAGAGAGCAATAGAGAGAGCAACAGAGAGAGAGCGCGAGAGAGAGAGCGCAAGAGAGAGCAAGAGAGATAGATAGCGAGAGAGCGAGCAATGGAGAAAGCGAGAGAGAGCACGCGAGAGAGAGCAATAGAGAGAGCGCGAGATAGAGCGAGAATGAGAGAGACCAATAGAGAGAGCGAGCAATAGAGAGAGCGCAAGAGAGACAGCAAGAGAGAGTGCGAGAGAGAAAGCAAGAGAGAGAGAGAGAGTGCAAGAGAAAGAGAATGCGAAAGAAAGAGTGCGAGAGAGCGAGATAGAGAGCGAGCACGAGAGAGAGAGAGAGAGAGCGCATGCAAGAGATAGCGATAGAGCTAGAGAGAGAGCAAGCTAGATAGAGTGAGAGAGAGCGAGAGCGAGCAAGAGAGAGAGCAAGAAATAGAGAGAGCAAGAGAGAGAGAGCAAGAGCAACAGAGAGAGAGGGAGAGTGCAAGAGAAAGAGAACGCGAAAGAAAGAGTGCGAGAGAGCGAGATAGAGAGCGAGAGATAGCGAGAGAGAGCGCATGCAAGAGAGAGCGATAGAGCTAGAGAGAGAGCGAGCTAGATAGAGTGAGAGAGAGCGAGAGAGAGCAAGAGAGAGCAAGAGAGAGAGAGAGCAAGAGAGAGAGAGCAAGAGCAACAGAGAGAGAGCGCGCAAGAGAGAAAGTGCGAGAGAGAGAAAGTGCGAGAGAGAGAGAGTGCGAGAGAGAGAGAGCACGAAAGAGAGAGCGCGAGAGAGAGAGCGCAAGAGAGAGCGAGAGAGATAGAGAGCGAGCGAGCGAGCAATGGAGAAAGCAATAGAGAGAGCGCGAGAGATCGATAGAGCGCAAGATAGAGCGAGAGAGACCAATAGAGAGAGCGAGAGAGAGAGAGAGAGAGCAATAGAGAGAGCGTAAGAGAGACAGCAAGAGAGTGCGAGAGAGAAAGCAATAGAGAGTGCAAGAGAAATAGAACGTGAAAGAAAGAGCGCGAGAGAGCGAGATAGAGAGCAAGATAGATAGAGCGAGCACGAGAGAGAGAGCGAGAGAGAGAGAGCGTGCAAGAGATAGCAATAGAGCTAGAGAGAGAGCAAGAGAGAGAGAGAGAGCAAGCGAGAGAGAGCAAGAGAGAGAGAGCAAGAGAGAGAGAGCAAGAGAGCGAAAGAGAGAGAGCAAGAGAGAGAGAGCAAGAGAGCGAAAGAGAGAGAGCAAGAGAGAGAGAGAGAGAGAGCGCAAGAGAGAGAGCGCAAGAGAGAGAGCGCAAGAGAGAGAGCGCAAGAGAGATAGATAGATAGAGTGAGGGAGATAGATAGAGAGGGAGAGAGCACGAGAGAGAGCGATAGAGCGAGAGCTAGAGAGAGAGCGATAGAGCTAGAGAGAGCGATAGAGCGAGAGCTAGAGAGAGAGCGATAGAGCTAGAGAGAGCGATAGAGCTAGAGAGAGCGATAGAGCTAGAGAGAGCGATAGAGCTAGAGAGAGCGATAGAGCTAGAGAGAGCGATAGAGCTAGAGAGAGCGATAGAGCGATAGAGCTAGAGAGAGCGATAGAGCTAGAGAGAGAGTGATAGAGCTAGAGCGAGAGAGAGCGAGAGAGATAGCGAGAGAGAGCGATAGAGAGAGCGAGAGAGATAGTGATCGAGATAGAGAGCAAGAGAGATAGATCTGGCAGGAGATAGAGAGCGAGATAGATAGAGCGAGAGAGCAATAGAGAGAGTGCGAGAGAGATAGAGCGAGAGAGAGCGCACAAGAGAGCACGAGAGATAGATATAGCGAGAGAGAGAGCGAGCTAGATAGAGAGCAAGAGAGAGAGCGATAGAGATAGATAGAGCGAGGGAGATGGATAGAGAGAGGGAGAGAGCATGAGAGAGAGAGCGTGAGAGAGAGAGCAAGAGAGAGAGCGATAGAGATAGAGCAAGAGAGATAGAGAGAGCGAGCGAGCGCGAATTAGAGTTGGATAAATTTAGATAAACTTGAATTTTTTTCGCAAGGACTTATACAGGGTACTAACCTCAACATTAAAACCATCAATCCAAATAAAAATTCCATACCTAAAACCTTGATTTTGGACAACATTCTTCTGAATGGACTACTACCAAGGATAAAACATAAAAATAAACTTCTGACAAACCAAAACCTGCACAAGAAAGTACAGCGGAACCTGGAAATACCATCCAACACAAAACTGAGTGAGTAATATTCAGTCTGAAGCTACTTCTGAAGCCAAAACGTTCAACGGTCATTTTTCTATATAAAGCTAAGTAAATAAGTATACTAATCTACCAAGCTGCTAGGACAGAACAGACCTGGCAGCACCTTCAATTAGCACTGAGGTGTGAAGTCAGATGTGTGAAAACTGTTGAGCCCAACAATGGCAGGAGAGTTTCACAGCCTCTCCCCCCCCACCCAAATGCAGAGGCCTTTGAAGCCCCAGTGGCTTATCCCTGTCCAGAGGTCATTACAATACAGTACCCCATGGATATTAAAAATAACATTGCAAGGAATAAGTTGTTTTATTTTTTAAAAGCTCCTCAAGGACAATCCAGAGACACTATTAGCTGATTGTTTGCAAAGAGGGGAACTTAAGAAACGTATTTATTTTCCACAGACCATCCCCTGGCATGGCACCGTGCTATAAGAGCACACTACCCCTATGTCAAGAGAGAGGGTATTGGCCCAGGGTCCTGTATTTGATGCTTTGCCTGTGATGGTTCGTCTGAGAGCATAGCGGGATTTCTTAGAAGCTTCCGGGGTAGAGTCCCGCTCCTTGAAAGTGGCAGATCTACCCTTTCGCTCAGTGCGGATGTTGCTTGTAATCCATGGCTTCTGGTTGGGGTATGTACGTACAGTCACTTATTGATGAAGCCAGTGACTGATGTGGTGGACTCCAATGCCATCGGAAGAATCCCGCAACATATTCCAGTCCGTGCTAGCAAAACACTCCTGTAGTTTAGCATCTGCTTCATTGGACTACTTCCTGCTTCAGTTTTTGCTTATAAGCAGAAATCAGGAGGATAGAATTATGGTCAGATTTGCCAAATGGAGGGTGAGGGAGTGCTTTGTATGTGTCTCTGTGTGTTGGGTAAAGGTGGTTTAGAGTTTTTTTCCCTCTGGTTGCACATTTAACTTCTTTGGGAATGGGGGGCAGTATTGAGTAGCTTGGATAAAAAGGTGCCCAGAGTAAACTGTCTGCTATTCAGGTCTAAAAGCTAGATTATGAATATAATATTGGATAGTATATTTGGATAGAAAACACTCTGAAGTTTATAAAAATGTTTGAATGAATGTCTGTGAGTATAACAGAACTCAAATAGCAGGCAAAAACATGATAAAAAATCCAACCAGGAAGTAGGAAATCTGAGGTTTGTAGTTTTTCCAAGTCATTGCCTATCGAATATACAGTGTCTATGGTGTCATATTGCTTCCACTAGAAGTCAACAGTCTTTAGAACCTTGTTTGAGGCTTCTACTGTATAGTGGGGGCGAATGAGAGGTGATTCAACCAGAGGTCTGCCAGAGTGGCATGAGCTGATCACGCGCGCATTTCTGAAGACAAAGGAATTCTCTGGTTGGAACATTATTGAAGATTTATGTTAAAACAGCCTAAAGATTGATTCTATATATCGTTTGACATGTATCTACGGACTGTAATGGAACTTTTTGACTTTTCGTCTGGACCTAGTGATCGGGTGTCGTGAATTTGGATTACCGGTCTAAACGCACGAACAAAAATGAGGTATTTGGACATAAATTATGGACTTTATCGAACAAAACAAACATTTATTGTGGAACTGGGATTCCTGGGAGTGCATTCTGATGAAGATCATCAAAGGTAAGTGAATATTTATAATGCTATTTCGGACTTCTGTTAACTCCACAACATGGCGGATATCTGTATGGCTTGTTTTTCGGAGCGCTGTACTCAGACTATTGCATGGTGTGCTTTTTTCGTAAAACAAAATTGAAATCAGACACGGCGGTTGCATTAAGGAGATGTGGATCTAAATTTCCATGCATAACACTTGTAACTTTTAGCAATGTTTATTATGAGTATTTCTGTAAATTGACGTGGTTCTCTGCAAAATCACTGGATGCTTTGGAACTACTGAAAACAACACACTAATGTACACAGATTTTTGGATGTAAATATGAACTTTGTCGAGCAAAACATACATGTATTGTGTAACATGAAGTCCTATGTCTTCCTATATTTCTGTTTTTGTGACTCCTCTCTTTGGCTGGAAAAATGGCTATGATTTTCTGTGACTAGGTGCCGACCTAAGATAATCGTTTGGTGTGCTTTCGTTGTAAAGCCTTTTTGAAAATCAGAAACTGTGGCTGGATTTACAACAAGTTTATCTTGGAGAATCTTTGGGGCGGCAGGGTAGCCTAGTGGTTAGAGCGTTGGACTAGTAACCGGAAGGTTGCGAGTTCAAACCCCCGAGCTGACAAGGTCATTCTGTCATTCTGCCCCTGAACAGGCAGTTGAACAGGCAGTTGACCTGTTCCCAGGCCGTCATTGAAAATAAGAATGTGTTCTTAACTGACTTGCCTAATTAAATTAAAAAATTAAAATTAAATCTTTAAAATTGTGTCAAATATTTGTATGTTTGAGGAATTTTAATTATGGGATTTCTGTTGTTTTGAATTTGGCGCCCTGCAATTTCACTGGCTGTTGGCGAGGTGGGACGCTACCGTCCCACATATCCCAGAGAAGTTAACATGCTGGTAGAAGTGAGATAAAACGGATTTGAGTTTCCTTGCATTAAAGTCCCCGGCCACTAGGAGCACCACCTCTGGATGAGCGTTTTCCTGTTTGCTTATGGCCATGTACAGCTCATTGTGTGTGATCTTAGTGCCAGCATTGGTTTGTGGTGGTATATAGACAACTATGAAAAATACAGATGAAAACTCTTGGTAAATAGTGTCATCTACAGTTTATCATGAGTGTCATCTACAGTTTATCATACTTTACCTCAGGCAAGCAAAAAACTTGAGACCTTAGATTTCGTGCACCAGCTGTTGTTTACAAATATACACAGACGCTGCTGTTCTATCCTGCCAAAAAAGCTTAAAATCTGCCAGCTGTATGTTATTCATGTCGTCGTTCAGCCACGACTCTGAAACGTAAGATGCTCATCATGCTCTGCTCTGCTGACACCTACTCTGATGGTTCGGGCCTAAGCCACACAAAAACAACACACTATGGAACACAAATCCTTTACTGTCTCATCCTGGAATATACATGGTCTGAGAAACAGAGAAAAAAGTCCTCATGTGTGCTACCTATACCCCCTAATAGAATCCCCATACTTTTAACTATGACAGTTTCTCCATCCTATAGGGGGAGATGAATAATTCCCAGGCTCAGGGACATGTCGCAACCTAAATACCAGAATTGGACAAGAACCCAACACACTTTACACACAACTACCTGGAGATGACAGCATTCTCTCCCCTATATGCCTCCCATGACACAACTACGACAACATAACAAACAAAGACGGGTCACAACTCCTGCAGCTCTGTCGGACGCTGGGTACTAGAGGTCGACCGATTAATCGGAATGGCCGATTAATTAGGGCCGATTTCAAGTTTTCATAACAATCGGAAATTGGTATTTTTGGACACCGATTTGGCCGATTTAAAAAAATATATATTTTACACCTTTATTTAATCTTTATTTAACTAGACAAGTCAGTTAAGAACACATTCTTATTTTCAATGATAGCCTAGGAACGGTGGGTGAACTGCCTCGTTCGATAGATTTTTACCTTGTCAGCTCGGGGGATTCAATCTTGCAACCTTACAGTTAACTAGTCCAACGCTCTAACCACCTGATTACATTGCACTCCACGAGGAGACTGCCTAATACGCGAATGCAGTAAGCCAAGGTAAGTTGCTAGCTAGCATTAAACTTATCTTCTAAAAAAAACAATCAATCATAATCACTAGTTAACTACACATGGTTCATGACTATTACTAGTTTATCTAGCATGTCCTGCGTTGCATATAATCGATGCGGTGCGTATCGTTGCTCCAATGTGAACCTAACCATAAACATCAATGCCTTTCTTAAAATCAATACACAGAAGTATATATTTTTTTTAATTGCATATTTAGCTAAAAGAAATCCAGGTTAGCAGGCAATATTAACCAGGTGAAATTGTGTCACTTCTCTTGCCTTCATTGCACGCAGAGTCAGTGTATATGCAACAGTTTGGGCCGCCTAATTTGCCAGAATTTTACGTAATTATGACATAACATTGAAGGTTGCAATGTAACAGGAATATTTAGACTTATGGATGCCACCCGTTAGATAAAATATGGAACAGTTCCGTATTTCACGTCTTGTTTTCGAGATGATAGTTTCCGGATTCTGCCATATTAATGACCTAAGGCTCGTATTTTTGTGTGTTATGTTATAACTAAGTCTATGATTTGAAAGAGCAGTCTGACTGAGCGATGGTAGGCAGCGGCAGGCTCGTAAGCATTCATGCAAACAGCACTTTCGTCCGTTTGCCAGCAGCTGTTTATGACTTCAAGCCTATCAACTCCCAAGATTAGGCTGGTGTAACCGATGTGAATGGCTAGCTAGTTAGCGAGGTGCGCGCTAATAGCATTTCAAATGTTACTCGCTCTGAGACTTGGAGTGGTTGTTCCCCTTGCTATATGCATGAGTAACACTGCGTCGAGGGTGGCTGTTGTCGTTGTGTTCCTGTTTCGAGCCCAGGTAGGAGCAAGGAGAGGGACGGAAGCTATACTGTTACACTGGCAATACTAAAGTGCCTTTAAGAACATCCAATAGTCAAAGGTATATGAAATACAAATGGTATAGAGAAAAATAGTCCTATAATTCCTATAATAACTACAACCTAAAACTTCTTACCTGGGAATATTGAAGACTCATGTTAAAAGGAACCACCAGCTTTCATATGTTCTCATGTTCTGAGCAAGGAACTTAAACGTTAGCTTTCTTACAAGGCACATATTGCACTTTTACTTCTCCAACACTTTGTTTTTGCATTATTTAAATTGAACAGGTTTCATGATTTATTTGAGGCTAAATTGATTTTATTGATGTATTGTATTAAGTTAAAATAAGTGTTCATTCAGTATTGTTGTAATTGTCATTATTACAAATAAAATATATATTTTTTAAATAAAATAGGCCGATTAATCGGTATCGGCTTTTTTTTGGGTCCTCGGCGTTGAAAAATCATAAAATGGGTCGACCTCTAGTATGTACATAATCAATGGTAGGCTTCGAGGGGACTCCTATTGTAGGTATACTTATAGCTCATCTCGTGACCTGGGCCCTGACAGTAAATCTCAGTAAGACAAATATAATGGTGTTGCAAAAAAGGTTCAGTTGCCAGGACCACAAAAACTAATTCCATCTAGACACCATTGCCCTAGAGCACACAAAAAAACAATACATACCTCGGCCTAAACATCAGCGCCACAGGTAACTTCCACAAAGATGTGAACGATCTGAGAGACAAGGCAAGAAGGACCTTTTATGCCATCAAAAGGAACATAAAATTCAACATACCAATTAGGATCTGGCAAAAAAATACTTTCAGTTATAGAACCCTTTGTCCTTTATGGTTGTGAGGTCTGAGGTCCGCTCACCAACCAAGAATTCACAAAATGGGACAAACACCAACACAGAATTCTGCAAAGATATCCCCCGTGTACAATGTGAAACACCAAATAATTCATGCAGAGCAGAATTAGGCCGATACCTGCTAATTATCAAAAATACTAAAATAATGATTTTCCAGAGAAGATCCAGTTCTCAGGGAATTAGACCAGAGTTCTCAATTGGTACAAAATATATAGAGTACTGCACACCCTACAATTACTTAGATTTAAAAATAAGCTCAACTGGACACCTTAATGAGGCAGTGAATGAGCTGAGAGAGAAAGCACGCAGGGCATTCTACGCCATTAAAAAGCAAATTCAAATTGAAATACCTATTAAAACTAATTGAATATGTCATTGAACCAATTGTACTTTATGGCAGCGAGGTGTGGGGTCCACTTGCAAAACAAGATTTCATCAAATGGGACAAACACCCCATTGAAACCCTGCATGCAGAGTTCTGTAAGATTCTCCTACATGTCCAGAGGAAAACTACAAACAATGCATGCAGGGCAGAATTAGGCCAATATCCACTAATAATAAAAACTCAAAAAAGAGCAATTAAGTTTTGGAAACATCTAAAATACAGCGACCCCCTCTGATATCATCACCAAGCCCTGCAATACCAAGAGCTGAGCAAAGAGTTCACAAACCTGTTCTACTAACGCACTGAAGCCTCAGGACCAGAACATCCAATCAATCAGGATAAACCAAATTACAACACAGTCAAAACAAAACTATATTGCTTATTGGGAAACACAAACAAAGCAAAATGCAGTGCTATCTGGCCCTAAATCGACAGTACACTGTGGCTAAATATTTGACCGTGGTTACTGATCAAAACCTTAGAAAAACCTTGACAAAGTACAGGCTCAGAGAGCACAGCCTTGTCATTGAGAAGGGTAGACACAGGAAAACCTGGCTCCCTGTAGAGGAAAGGCTGTGCAACCACTGCACAACAGCAGAACCTGAGCTGCAGTTCCTGACAAAATGTCAAAAATATAAAACAAGTAGAGAGTGTTATTTTCCCAAATTTGAAACCCTTATTCAAGGTTTTTAAAGACCTCTCTGAGGATAGGCTACCCGTCCTGTTGGGGGAGGACGCAGAGAGCTGTGGGTTGGCAGCACACTACATTGCTGCCTGCCATAAAATGAGGGACAGTGTCTGACAGACCAATCAACCTGCACATGTCCTCTACTATATACTTATTGTTAAATGTATAGTTATTTTGACATTTGTTTTTTGTTGTTACTGTTGTCCCGTTGACAATTTGATTCTCATTTTTATTTATATTGTAAATATCCAAAATAAGCTTTGGCAATATGTACATTGTTACGTCATGCCAATAAAGCGAATTGAATGAGAGCGAGAGAGAGAGAGTGAGAGAATGTGGTCACTGCACGAAAGGGAAGTTGAGACAGAGATGCACTTCCTCCTCCATTGCAAAAAGATATTATCCAGCAAGAGTCATTCTTTGAACAACTGGCCCCGTCCCACCTCACTCAAGCAGGTCCAGCGGTTCCTCAGGTTTTACTATTCATACAGGCGTTTTATATGCAAATTTGGTGCGGTGGCAGCGCCTCTCACAGTCCTATCCCGCAAGTCGCAGACCCGTGTTTGCTGGACCCCTGAGTCTGACAGGGTATTCATGGAGCTCAAAGGACCAATCATCGTTCATCCTACTCTGACTTGTCCCTTTGTGGTGGAGGTGGATGCCTCGGACACCGGAGCAGGGGCGGTCCTTTCATAGAGGAACGAGGAGTAGATGGAACTGCACCCATGTAGGCAACTGGGAGCTCTTGGCAGTTAAGTGGGCTCTTGAGGGGTGGAGACACTGGTTGGAGCGGGCACCTCATCCTTTCGTGATCTGGACGGACCATAAGAACTTGGTCTTCATTCAATTAGGTTGAACGCTCGCCAGGCGGGCTGTTTTTTAACAGGTTCGATGTCACACTAGCCTATCGCCCAGGTTCCAAGAATCAGAAGGCAGACGCCTTGTTCTGCCAACACGATGTCTCTAAGGAGGAGAAGGAGAAGAAGCCCATCCATCCCCAGCTCACGCATTGTGGTCCCTGTGATATGGAGTATTGAGACCACGGTCTGACAAGCCCAGACCTGAGAACCTGACCCCGGTGAGGGACCCACTAACAGACTTGAAAAGCCTGGTCCCAAGTACTACAATAGGGACACTCCTAAATTAACTGGGCATCCAGGTGTTAATCAGACACCGGGGTTCCTGAGGCGGAAATTCTGGTGGCCCAACATGATGGAAGACGTGAGAACGTGTTTCATCTGTGCCCAAAGCAAGTCTTCGCGTCAGCGACCGGCCAGGTTGCTCCAACCTCTGCCCATCCCGGGTCTCATCTGTCTGTAGACTTTATCACTTGGTTAACTCCATCTCAAGGGCTTATCACTATCCTGGTGGTCATCGATCGGTTCTCCAAGGCAGCCCTTTTCATCGCCTTACCCAAATTGCTTTCAGCCAAAGAGACCGCTGATCTCGCTGATGTCTATCGACTACACAGACTTCCCCAGGACATTGTCTCAGATTGTGGGCCCCAGTTTGTCACACAGTACAGGAAGGCCTTCTGCTCCCTGTTGGGAGCACAGGTGAGTCTCTCCTCGGGGTTCCACCCTCAGTCGAATGGGCAAACTGAGCGGGCCAACCAGGAGCTAGAGAAGTTCCTGCGCTGCTTCGTCTCCACTCAGGGCAGCAACTGGAGCAAGTTCCTCGTCTGGGCGGAGTATGCTCATAACACACTGCCAATCCTCCTTGTTCCGCTCCTCTGCCCGACACCAACATCAGGCAAACCGGCACCTCGGACCGGGTCAATGGGTGTGGCAATCCCCCCGTGATCTTCCCTTAAAATGTGGAATCACGGAAGCTCGCTCCATATGACCATTCAAGATCCTGAGTCGCATCAACCCGGTCACCTATCATCTCCAGCCTCCCAGGTCTATGAGGGTCTGTCCGTCCTTTCATGTCTCCCATTTCAAGCTGGTAAGGACCAGTCCATTATCTCCCCCCACACCTGCTCCTCTGCCCCCTCGACTTGTGGATGGCCACGTGGGCCTACACGGTCTGGCGTCTGGAGGCTCGTCAGGGCCAAGGGACCCTACAGTACCTGGTGGACTGGAAGGGATACAGTCCCGAGGAGTGAGCGTGGTTGCCTGCCCGGGACATCCTGGATCTGGGTCTTGTTAGAGACTTTAAATAACTATGTGGTGGTCATCATGGCTCTGCAGCTGGAGCCACTCCTAGAGGGGGGGGGGGGGGTACAGTCATGGTTCCTCCTGGCACCAGAGGGAATTGTTTTCTGTGGTCCTTTGCAGAAGCTTGAATTGTTTACTGTGTGCATTTGTTTCCTGAGCAAATTTCCGAGACTTAGTGTTTGTTGTTTTTTAAAGTGTACTGTGATCCTGCGGCTACAGTTTCTCAGTAAAGTATTAGGTTATCCTTAACCACGGATTCCTCGTCTGGTCTCTTCTCTGCACCTGGGTCCAACCTTACCACGTCACAGCTGCTGAGTTCTAAAACAGCCCATCACTTGAATATCGTTGCTTTAACTTCCTACGGGCAGGTGGGACGGTAGCGTCCCACCTGGCCAACATCCGGTGAAATTACAGAGTGCGAAATTCTAAAATACTAAATTCAAATGTTTAACATTCTTGAAAAGATATGTGTTATACATCAAAATAAAGCTTAGCTTCTTGTTAATCCAGCCGCTGTGTCATATTTAAAAAATGCTTTACGGCGAAAGCACACCATGCGATTATCTGAGGACAGCGCCCCACATACAAACACATGAAAATCATTTTTCAACCAGGCAGTTGCGACACAAAAGTCAGAAATAGCAATATAATTAATGCCTTACCTTTGAAGATCTTCTGTTAGCACTCCAAAATGTCCCAGAAACATCACAAATGGTAATTTTGTTCGATAATGTCCTTCTTTATGTCCCAAAAATGTCAATTTATTTGGTGCATTTGTTGGGGAATAATCAGAATTAGTTGGTAACATAGGTAAGATGTTTTATATTCATCATATGTTTGTAAGTTACTTCTCATCAGAATGTTTATTTTTGTATAATACTGTGGCCGGGGTTGCAGTTATCTGTTCTATGTCTAGACTAAGTTACTTGGGCCGGAGAGAGGGGAGAGGTCAAGCGTGTATCTCTTGGCTCCACAATGAATGTGTGCCAGTCAATGTGTCTCTGTGATCTTGTCAAGATAGGATGGATTTGATATATACCTGTTGATGTGAGGGTTTGTTTAGGTTCTGAGTTTGAGAAAAGAACATAGTTTAGGAGACAAAGCTGAACGATAAATTATGCCAATGCTGTCTGGCTATGTGTGTCTTTGCTATAAAGGATCTCAGTTGCTATGTGTAAGGGACTCTCAGAGAATTCATTTATAGACACTGAATTGATCTGAGAGTCACAGGGTTGTGATGGAGCTCATATAATAAAAATGGACTTTGTGATAACTGTGACTTGTGTGTGGTTTGCTCTCATGATTTGGTAAATACAGGAAATTTCCACGACACATTTGATTCAGAAATACACCGGTTTCAACTCGCCCAACATGTCTTAAAAGTATCTAAGTTACCTGTAAACTTGGTCCAAACATTTCAAACAATGTTCCTAATCCAACCTCCGGTACCCTAAAACGTAAATAATCAATCAAATTTAAGATGGAATAAACTGTTTCTAATACCGGATAAAAGCAACGTGGAGCGCCCTCCTGTTCACGCGCACCAAAACAGTAGAGTCCATCTGGAGTGACACTTCCAATGAATAGGACTACTTCTTCATTTCTCAAAAGAAAAACATCAACCAATTTCTAAAGTCTAGTGGAAGCCATAGGAACTGCAACCAGGTTCCTAATAATAAGGGTATCCCATAGAAACGCATTGGAAAATCCTATGACCTTAATTTTGTTTTCCCCTGGATGGTTTGTTCTCTGGGTTTCGCCTGCCAAATCAGTTCTGTTTTCTCTCAGACATTATTTTAACAGTTTTAGAAACTTTAGAGTGTTTTCAATCCAAATCTACCAATTATATGCATATCCTAGCTTCTGGGCCTGAGTGACAGGCAGTTTACTTTGGGCACGCTTTTCTTCCCGGATGTCAAAATACTGCCCCCTACCCCAGAGAGGTTCAAATCAGTACACGTGCGAGCACTCTCTCGCTGTATCTCTCTCTCTCCATACAACAAACAAACCCCCACTCAGACAGTCAGCCAGCCAGTGACACAGAGCCCATCTACCCCTCTGACACCCACACTGGAACCCAGGCCAGGGAAATACAGACCACGTGGCTTAAACTGTGTCCTACAATCCAAGTTATATTTGATATGTTCAACTCAAACACAGCAGGGGAGGTCAAAGTACCATGGTTTTAGAGATTGTTATGTGGCAGGCTGCATTTACCTGGTCTCTGTTGGCTATCTGTGAGTATGGCAGCTCTCCTGTCATCAGCTCATAGAGGACAACACCGTAAGAGTATACGTCAGACTGGAAACTATAGGGCATATTGTCCTGCATCCGTATAACCTCTGGAGCCTGAGAACAGAGGATGGAACAAACAAACATGACTAAATTGATTTAATTTACAATTCCGGGAACCATAATTAGTAAATCTGAAAACCATAAGGAATCAACTTCTCATAGGGGTCTGATGGGTGGTAACTTCTGTTTAATTTTGTGTCATTTTCAACAGTCAAGTCAAACACACAAGAAACGCACAATTCACTTTTCCATGTCCTGTTACTGACCATCCACAGTATGGACCCTGAAGGTTGCTCCACCTGGTGAGAACCACTCCACCTGGCTTTGACTGTGGCCAGACCAAAGTCGCCAATCTTCACCGTCAGGCCCTCGTGTAAGAAGATATCTGTACTGCTGTCAAGGAGGCAGGAGCTGTGGCAAAGACAGCTGAGTCTGTGGAAAAAAACTAAATATCTGAGCTCATACATCATTTGTCTAATGTCAAGCCGACAATTTTTTTAATTCAATTTTGTCACAAGAGTGACTGAGCATGAAAGAGTATGAAGAAAAGGCTGTGGTGTAAAAAGTATCCAATAGAAGTAGAGAGTACCTTAATAGAAAATGACTCTAGTAAAAGTGAAAGTCACCCAGTAAAATACTATTTGAGTAAATGTCTAGAAGTAATTGGTTTTAAATATACTTAAGTATCAAAAGTAAACGTAATTGCTAAAATATAGTTAAGTATCAAAAGTATAAATAATTTCAAATTCCTTATATAAAGCAAACCAGACTGCGTTATTTATTTTTTATTTACGGATAGCCAGGGGCATGGTCCAACACTCAGACATCATTTACAAATGAAGCATGTGTTTAGTGAGCCCGCCAAATTAGAGGCAGCAGGGATGACCAGGGATGTTCTCTTGATAAGTGTGTAAATTTGATAATTAAGTAAAAAGTACTCCATTTTCTTTAGGAATTATAGTGAAGTAAAAGTAAAAGTTGTCAAAAATATAAATATTAAAGTAAAGTACAGATACCCCAAAAAAACTACTTAAGTAGTACTTTCAAGTATGAGAAAGGATACTGTTTGATTTCATGTCCCGGTGGATGATGTTTTTAGCGTGCAAATAGCTGAAAGAGAAATACAGTGAAATTGTATTTTAGGACATTCAGTTGCATGTTAAAAGAATGAAAGGGGGAAAAAAATATATCCTTCTAAAGCTATCACCCTGCTATAGCGTCGATCTTAAGTTAGCATCCTTGTAAAACTAGCATCCCTATACAGCTAGCAATAATACCATTCTACACCTAAGCTGCTTAGGTATGGACTCACTCCATGCCCTGAGCTGTCTGCCTGGCGATGTCTATGAGCTGGAACATCTGTAAGTTGGTCTCCTGGACGTGGAGGTGTTTATAGAGGCTGCTGCCTTCACACCACTGTGTCACGATGGCCAAGTTGTCCTTCGTCATGTAGCCCATGAACAATAGGATGTTGACGTGTCGTGTTTTCCTGTGGTGAAAGAGAGAGAGAGAGAGATAATGCTGCGTGAAGATAATCTACCAATAATAAACACATTTTAGGGTCAACTTAATTGCTCTCTCTAAAGTGAATACCCTGAATGCACTATGGGCATCACTATAGTCCTCTTCACCACTCTCACCCTCTCTTACCTTAGCACAGCCACCTCGTTTCTAAAGGCCTGGAACTGTTCCGGTGTGGGGTCAATCACCTTTAGGATCTTCACTGCTACGTCACCTACAACAGACCAAACCATGTGGTAAAGGAACTTCCTTAGCTGCTGTGTGGCCATCTTGTCTCAACAAACTACACGACAGAGAGGAGGTGAAGCGAATCTCCAAGTAGACTAGACTCAGCACAAGTGTTACACTCCGTTAGAAGAAACAGCCTACAAACAGACCAAGTCTTTACAAGAAGTGTGTTTATCCAGAAGCGTGCTCACCGTGCCATTTCCCTTTGTACACCGTTCCGAAGGAGCCTGAGCCGATACGGGAGTGCAGCACCACTTCACTGGCCTCGATCTCCCAGTAGTAACTAGAGTCTCGCTTGTCCCTCGGACGCTGGAGGAGGACAGCCAATATAAGTCCACATTCTCTATATTCAGTAGACATTACATACAATACACGTATGCAGTTATTCCTAGGAAATTCAAAGTACTGTTAAGATGCTATTAACTCACAGGCACTGTACAAACTACAAGCGCTGTCTCGCTTACAATTTTGTGTTTCTCTTGAGTGTTGAACGACGGAGCCCGTTCTCGTCTGTCTGGCGCTGGGGTTTTAGACTGTGACCAGCTTGTGGGACTCTGGCTGGGGGAACTCCCGTCTACAGAGGGACGATGGCCAACGGTATTCAGCACACCAGGTTATGACAAAGTGTTGTTATGGGATGTTATACATGTTTCCATTTAGCATAGCAGAAACGTTCAAAAATCTTACCGGAGTCATGATTACGCATTGCTTCGTGATTACGCATTGCCTCCTACGACAACAAACGAGAAAATATTCCGTCACATTTTTACAAATATCAAATGAACACTAATCATTCAACAGTTTGATAATTCAGTTCGACACGGACACTGTAAAAGTATGCCATGTTGTTCATCACACAACACTCAGACACTCTGCCTCCTAACCTTGGCTGGGCTCTCTGAAGTCGCCTCAAGAAAAGAGTTGGAGAAGCGAACAATACCTACTCTCCTCTTCAGCCAGAAGCGCCTGCACCAGGAGCTAGGGTAGGCATTCAGGCAATCTAGCTACTCCCAATCAGGGCACGACACAGTGGGACAGTGAGGACAGGGAAGGAAAGGGAGACAGAGTGAAGGAAGGTAAGGGAGGAGAGAAAGAGTGCTACCTGGGTGTTCAATTTTGTGGGCATATTAGACCGCATTCAAGTTATCATTTTTCCAAATACACCCGGGTATGGAGACAATAAAAACAAATCAGAAAAGAATACAGTAAGTGCAGAATATAGAAAGTGATATCGAACACAATCAAGAAAATCATGGAAAGTAAACATGCAAGATGGATTACTTAATAGAAAACATAAGGGGGGAGGATGGTAGACAGAAGTGAGGCAGAGGAGGATGGTAGGGATTCCTCGCGTGTAAAGAAGGGCCAGATCGGGCAGGGAGGTTATTTTCAGAATTGTTGCCTGGACATCCAGGAGTCCCCTGGGGGCCCCCGTGGTGTGTTGTTACCTCAATCATGCTGCTGTCGACAGGCAGGGTGGTGCTGACCATGTGGACGTTGGGCGTGGAGGTGGATCGCTGCCTCTGGGACAGAGTGATCCCTGTGGGTGGGTAGGGGGCCGTGTAGTTGAAGGCGTGAGGGGTTGAGTAGCGGTGCAGAGAGCTAGGGGGTGAACACGGGGGAAACATCAGGCTTAGGAGTTGGGATACCACCTTGTGCGAGCCGGTACGGCTCCTATGAGCATCTCCTGTTTCAGTATTGTGAGGCAGCTTGATGTAATTAAGTACACCCCCTGGACAGGGAAGCTAGTATATCACAGGGCCCCTGGACAGGACACTAGTCTATCTCTTGCCATGACAATTTTGGGGATTATGAAAAGATCAAAATAGTATTATTATTATTATTATGATTGAATAATTACTATTGTTGTTTTTGTAAGTCTTAGATAGTTCTCAGACAGATGCCATTGAGGTTCTCTGCGGATGCTTACACATTCTACATACACCCTCAGTTCTTGTTAGGGAAAACTTCACACATAAGAACATTCGGAAACTTCTTCAAATGAGTCTCACAGGGTTGCGGTGGATGGCAGCTTGTCACTTTCATTTCTGCCATGTTGCGTCATTTTTGCCATACTCACCCTGGTACACTTCTGCCAGACAGTCTCTTGTACTGTATTGTCGGTTGCTGGTGAAAGTGGCACCCCATGTGAGTGATGTACCACAACAGCGCTTATTACTGTATTACACCACACTTCTTATCGTGTAAAGCACTCTGAGAAGTAAATCCCCTTTTTTGGCCAAAACAGAAATTTGTTTCGAAAGAGCAATTTAGACTGTTCTGCAAAGAACAACTTGATACTGTGCGTGAGCTACTTTGGCGATCGGAGTGCTTTTAAACGGTTTTAAAATGCTTCTGAAACCACGGGCTCTTTTCACGCCTCTGGTTACATCAGCCCCCTGGACAGGGAAAGCTTCATAAAGCTGGAGACGTAATCAAAAACAGGCTTTAATTCAGTTTGAGGCACAAGTTAAGGTGCTTTACAACTTACAGCTGCATCAGCTGAGGGCCAGTCAAGCATGACAACCAAAGAACCCTTAGCATTTGACCACCATTAACTCCAAGAGCCAAAGTACTTACCTCAACTTACTTTACTGTAGTTAAATAAATGACTACCACACGCAACCCTTAGTCGATGTTAAATAGTAAGTCAATGGGAAGACTTTTACTGAACGTCTGTAGTTGTCTAATTGCTGATGCTGTATTGCAGCCCGGAGTTAACCTTGCTCACAGTGTTATGGTGAAAGTGGTCCATGGGGCCAATATCACTCATGGATCAGAGGTTATAGGTCAGGAGCAGGAGGGGTGGCCGTACCTGCTAGGGAATCGGGATAGTGATTCTCTCATTCGTCGAGATGTAAGAGGAGGAAGAGATGGACCCCCACTTTCACCTGGTGTAGGGAACAGCCTAGAGAGAGAGAACAAGAGACAGAGACCGAGAGAAACAGTTGAAGTCAGAAGTTTACACACACCTGAGCCAAATACATTTAAACTCAGTTTTTCACAATTCCTGACATTTAATCAGAGTAAACATTCCCCGTCTTAGGTCAGGTAGGATCACCACCTTATCTTAAGAATGTTTCATGTCAGAATAATAGTAGAGAGAATGATTTATTTCAGCTTTTATTTATTTCATCACATCCTCAGTGGGTCAGAAGTTTACATACACTAAATTAGTATTTGGTAGCATTGCCTTTAATTTTTTTTACTTGGGTCAAACGTGTTGGTGGTAGCCTTCCACAAGCTTCCCTCAATAAGTTGGCTGAATTTTGGCCCATTCCTCCCGACAGAGCTGTTGTAACTGACTCAGGATTGTAAGGCCTCCTTGCTCGCACATGCTTTTTCAGTTCTGCCCACAGATATTCTATGGGATTGAGGTCAGGGCTTTGTGATGGTCACTCCAATACCTTGACTTTGTTGTCCTTAAGCCATTTTGCCACAACTTTGGAAGTATGCTAGGGGTCATTGTCCATTTGAGACCAAGCTTTAAGTTCCTGACTGATGTCTTGAGATGTTGCTTCAATATATCCACACAATTTTCCTCCTCATGCAGCCATCTATTTTGTGAAGTGCACCAGTCCTCCTGCAGCAAAGCACCCTCACAACATGATGCTGTCTCCCCTGTGCTTCACGGTTGGGATGGTGTTCTTCGGCTTGCAAGCCTCCCCCTTTTTCCTCCAAACATAACAATGGTCATTATGGCCAAACAGTTCTATATTTGTTTGATCAGACCAGAGGACATTTCTTCAAAAAGTACAATGTTTGTCCCCATGTGCACTTCCTTGCTGAGCGGCCTTTCAGGTTATGTCGATACAGGACTCGTTTTACTGTGGATATAGATACCTTTGTATCCTTTTCCTCCAGCATCTTCACAAGGTCCTTTGCTGTTGTTCTGGGATTGATTTGCACTTTTCGCACCAAAGTACGTTCATCTCTAGGAGACAGAACACGTCTCCTTCCTGAGCGGTATGACAGCTGTGTGGCCCCATGGTGTTTATACTTGCATACTATTGTTTGTACAGATGAACGTGGTACCTTCAGGCGTTTGGAAATTGCTCCCAAGGATGAACCAGACTTGTGGAGGTGTACAATTTATTTTCTGTGGTCTTGGCTGATTTCTTTTGATTTTCCCATGATGTCAAGCTAAGAGACACTGGGTTTGAAGGTAGGTCTTGAAATACATCCATAGGTACATCAAATGATGTCAATTAGCCTATCAGAAGCTGTTAAAGCCATGACATCATTTTCTGGAATTTCCAAGCTGTTTAAAGGCACAGTCAACTTAGTGTATGTAAATTTCTGACCCACTGGAATTGTGATACAGTTAAAGCATAAGTGAAATAATCTGTCTGTAAACAATTGTTGGAAAATTTACTTGTGTCACGCACAAAGTAGATTTGCCAAAACTATAGTTTGTTAACAAGAAATTTTGTGGAGTGGTTGAAAAACTAGTTTTAATGACTCCAACCTAAGTGTATGTAAACTTCCGACTTCAACTGTAGATCTGTTGAAAATACTTCAGGATAAAGAAAGCACCATGGAAGGTTGCCAGATAAAATGAGCCATGTATCCCTTCATTGCCAGTGATAGCCATCTATACATGCTTACTGCTTACTGAAATATGGAGTTCTAAAACCTGCATGCAAAACAATTCTCTATTTCCAGTGCCTGTATGCAAAACAATTCTCCATTTCCAGTGCCTGTATGCAAAACAATTCTCCATTTCCAGTGCCTGTATGCAAAACAATTCTCTATTTCCAGTGCCTGTATGCAAAACAATTCTCTATTTACAGTGCCTGTATGCAAAACAATTCTCTATTTCCAGTGCCTGTATGCAAAACAATTCTCTATTTCCAGTGCCTGTATGCAAAACAATTCTCTATTTCCAGTGCCTGTATGCAAAACAATTCTCTATTTCCAGTGCCTGTATGCAAAACAATTCTCTATTTCCAGTGCCTGTATGCAAAACAATTCTCTATTTCCAGTGCCTGTATGCAAAACAATTCTCTATTTCCAGTGCCTGTATGCAAAACTGGGTCCCTATGAACTACTCTACTACATAAACCATATCAACAGAGGTTACACTTTATCCTGACAACACTGTTCTCATCAATTGGATGTTTCCTTTGTAGAACATGTCATTTGTATCTATTTGTTCTGAATAGCTATCAACAATGCAGACTGTGAGAGCAGTACATTCATTTATCCCCTATGCTAGAATGTTCATAGCATCCTTTATTCACCGATTGATATATTGTTGTACTTAACATTCATATTATTTTGTAAGTGTTCTGGCTACTCAATACAAAACAGTTGGGTGTTGGCAGACTTTTTGTTTTGCTCTGCACAGTAGAGAGGAGAGGAGACTTACAGGAGCTGTCTGATGTTGCTCCAATCCACACACATGGTAGGCACTTTGGTGCTGCAATGCTCATGGAATTTGTAGCCGCATGTTTGGCAACGGAAACCGTTCAAAAGGAACTTCTGGCATATATCGCAGAAGGCCAACTTAAGAAATGTTTTCCGAACCTGAAAGTTAAAGAGGAGAATTAAGTACTTATTTATTTTCCAGTCAATAGTAACGGCCTGGGTGGATGGTGTAAAATTATGTATGGGCTACTTACAAAGTTGTGCGTCGTCAAGGGGACATGATCTAACACTTCCACCAGCAGTTCTTCCCCAATTAGTGAGGTAGAGTCGGTATTCCAATCCATACGTGACTTTTTACTGTTAGAAAAGGGACATGACACATTTAGTAAGGTAACACCTACTGGAGACTACAGACCAATACAAGAAAAGGTCATTCAATACGTCTTAACCTGAAAGGTGGAATAGCTGTAGAAAGCTTTTTGCAGAAAAGTTTAACCACGTGGCTGAAAAAAAAATGGTATAAGTTTCCCCTAACCACAGATCTAGGATCAGATTGTCACACTCTCAATCCTAGATTTTAAATATTAGGCAGGTGAAATAATATCTGACCCTGTGTCAGTGGTTAGGGATAACTGTCACTGACACTGTGGAGAGAGCCAGTGACACCACTCTGATCTCTCTCTCCAGTGCCTAGTGCATACCTCCTCTGTCCTGGGTGCAGTCTGAAGACAGCACAGCACTCCGGCTGCAGACCCCGCACCTTCAGCGCTTTGATCAGGCAGCTGTGCAGGGTCATACCTGGCCTCACGTTCACCTGGGGGACCACAACAAACATACTTAACAACAACAACACTTAATGTGACTAGTTAAAACACGTGCATAATACATTATATTTTGGGATAATGGGATGATTTGGGATAATGGTCTGTGTCTCTGTATGATGGTGACAATCAATTTAGGCAGCAATTTTCCACCAATAAACTGCCACACTTAGGTGACTCAGTTAATTAAGCACTCACTCAAAACAACAGCAACAGTGTGTTGTTGTTTCAGTAATCCCACTCACTCCCTGTCCTCTGAACTACTGTTTTCATTGTGTGTCCATGTGTCCAGTGTCTTTGGGTGTTTTGAAAGGCTCTTCAAATGAAATGTACCGTTAGTTACAACATTAATATTATTATTCTATTAGACTCACCACGGTGCGCTGCTGGTTGGGGAGGTAGACTCGGATGGTGCTGCTGGTCTTAGAGTCGGGGATCTTGCTGTCATCTGAGGAGCGGCGCTGGTAGGGAAAGCCCTGAACCATGGTGGGGGAGAGGCAGGGGCCCTCGAACACAGAGTCTTTCATTCCAAAGCCGTTGCTCAGGGTCTTCCACGCTCCCTGGAGGTGCTCCATCAGCAAACACTAGTGCTCTCAGGGCTCTGGGGACACAGAGAAATATCAGGCTACACTAGAGGTCAGCCATGTCAGTAGACTGTGAACTAGGCAAGGTTTCTACACATGACACTGGATGACTCTGTTTAGAGCAAGTAAATTTGGGTGAGGTTACATGTTGGGTGAGAAAATGTGTTTTGTGACAAAAATCGATATATTTATAACCGAATGGGTTTGAATACTTCGAAATTGAGTCTCCTCCCTATAATTAGCTCAGGTAGCAAATGTAAACCTTAAGGCAAGGTTACTCATCATGCAAGCGTGGTTCACCAGCACATCTGCTACATATCAACACACACAAAACAAAGCACCTGCAAAGATTCAAAATCAAAGCACAAATTAAGAGTTTATTTCCAAAATGCTATAATTGATCATATGTGTTTTTTTCACCAGAAATGAGCGCTTCATGTGTGTGTAACATACAGTTGAAGTCAGAAGTTTACATACACCTGAGCCAAATACATTTAAACTCAGTTTCTCACAATTCCTGACATTTAATCAGAGTGAAAAGTCCCTGTCTCAGGATCATACATTTATTTTAAGAATGTGAAATGTCAGAATAGTAGAGAGAATTATTTATTTCAGCTTTTATTTCTTTCATCACATTTCCAGTGGGTCAGAAGTTGACATACTGTGGCAGACCAGGGGTTTTGGTGAAGACGTTTAACCAGATCAGACACGGACAGAGAAGAATTAGCTCAGTTTCAAGGGTGTTTATTTGAATAAAATATCAAAAAGAAAAGGATATGTCTCCCCTATGAGATCCTCTCCGGGATGCCATCTTCTGGGATCCGGGTCTGGATGTTCCCTGTCGGGCACAAAACTGAACTCCCTCTTATTACCTCTGCAACCGTTAACAATAACACAGGAGTCCTTTCTGGCACGTCCAGCAGATGGAGCCATCACCTCGTGATGTATACTCCATCTGTCACGAGGCCTCGACGAGTCTCCCCCTGGTGGCTGACCTGCTGGACGCCACACAACCCCCCTTAGCTCTGTCGGGGAGTGGACTGTCATAAGTCTCCCTTCTCGATAGGGCATCCGCGTTTCCATGCTTCACCCCTGACCTGTGCACAACTGAAAAAGAGAAGTGTTGAAGGGAAAAGAACCACCTGGTGACCTGATCGTTCGTGTCCTTTCCCCGGGCCAGCCAGACCAGGGGAGCATGGTCCGTGACCAGGGTGAAGTGGGTACCTAGCAGATAATACTTGAGAGTGTCTAGCGCCCACTTCCAGGCTATTTCTTTTCCCTAGGCATCAGCTTTCGGCTGATGTACATGATGGGGTGCTCCTCCCCCTCGTGTACCTGGGACAGAACGGCCCCTAGTCCCGTATCACATGCGTCCGTCTGGACCACCATCGGCACCTGGAAATCAGGCGTTATCAGAATCGGATGGGAGCACAGCGCTTCTGTCTCGTCCGTCCATTTCACTGTTTTCGGGAGGCGGGCCCTGGTTATATCGGTGAGCTATAGCCGCAAAGTTGAGGATAAACCGGCTATAGTATCCTGCCAGTCCCAGGAAGGACTTGACCTGTGTCTTGGTTCGTGGAACGGACCAGTCATGCACAGCTTGAACCTTCCTCTCCTGGGGCTTCACGTTCCCCCGTCCGATCAAATACCCCAGGTACTCCACCTCCTCGAACCCTTGCTTGCATTTCTTGGGGTTTGGAGAGCCCTTCGAGACCTGGCACGTCCAGCAGATGGAGCCATCGCCTCGTGATGTGTTCTCCATCTGTTACCAGTCCTCGACGAGTCTCCTGCTGGTGGCTGACCTGCTGTACGCCACAATACACTTAATTCATATTTCGTAGCATTGCCTTTAAATTGTTTAACTTGAGTCAAATGCTTCAGGTAGCCTCCCACAAGCTTCCCACACACAATAAGTTGGGTGAATTTTGGCCCATTCCTCCTGACAGAGCTGGTGTAACTGAGTCAGGTTTGTAGACCGCCTTGCTCGCACACACTTTTTCAGGTCTGCCCACAGATTTTCTATAGGATTGAGGTCAGAGCTTTGTGTTGGCAACTCCAATACCTTGACTTTGTTATCCTTAAGCCATTTTGCCACAATTTCTGGAATTTTCCAAACTGTTTAAAGGCACAGTCAACTTAGTGTACGTAAACTTCTGACCCACTGGAATTATGATAAAGTGAAATAATCTGTCTGAAAACAATTGTTGGAAAAATTACTTGTGTCATGCACAAAGTAGATGTCCTAACCAACTTGCAAAAACTATAGTTTGTTAACAAGAAATTTGTGGAGTGGTTGAAAAATGAGTTTTAATGACTCCAACCTAAGTGTATGTTAACTTTCGACTTCAACTGTATTACTGTTCTCAGATTTTTGATTGCCAGATTTGAGGTGTGTATCAAAAATATTTTGGGGGGGCAAAACGCTGTATATTCATTGTTTAGCTGGAATGGAATGTTTGTATACTGTATATTTGACTGTGATATGTGGATGTCTCATCTAGCTATCTTAAGATGAATGCACTAACTGTAAGTCGGTCTGGATAGGAGCATGTGCTAAATGACTAAAATGTCCAATGTAAATGTTTTACATACAGATCTCATATTACTGTATTGATTCAAAAAATACATTTTGAACAAATATATATATTTCTGAACAATTCCGTTGCCATGATTAGATAGGTTGGTAAATTACTGAAATAAAACAACAATAAAAAATGGAAAATGGATATATTGCATTTTGGAAAGAAACGCTTCAAATAGCATATTTGTGTCAAATCAAAGTTTATTTGTCACGTGCGCCGAATACAACAGCATTACAGTGAAATGCTTACTTACAGGCTCTAACCAATAGTGCGGAGGGAAAAAAAGTATGTGTGTGTGTAGCTAAGTAAAGAAATAAAACAACAGTAAAAAGACATTTGAAAAAAAGAGTAGCAAGGCTATATACAGACACCTGTTAGTCAGGCTTATTGAGGTAGTATGTACATGTAGGTATGGTTAAAGTGACTATGCATATACAGTGCCTTGCGAAAGTATTCGGCCCCCTTGAACTTTGCGACCTTTTGCCACATTTCAGGCTTCAAACATAAATATATAAAACTGTATTTTTTTGTGAAGAATCAACAACAAGTGGGACACAATCATGAAGTGGAATGACATTTATTGGATATTTCAAACTTTTTTAACAAATCAAAAACTGAAAAATTGGGCGTGCAAAATTATTCAGCCCCTTTACTTTCAGTGCAGCAAACTCTCTCCAGAAGTTCAGTGAGGATCTCTGAATGATCCAATGTTGACCTAAATGACGATGATAAATAAATACAATCCACCTGTGTGTAATCAAGTCTCCTTATAAATGCACCTGCACTGTGATATTCTCAGAGGTCCGTTAAAAGCGCAGAGAGCATCATGAAGAACAAGGAACACACCAGGCAGGTCCGAGATACTGTGGTGAAGAAGTTTAAAGCCGGATTTGGATACAAAAAGATTTCCCAAGCTTTAAACATCCCAAGGAGCACTGTGCAAGCGATAATATTGAAATGGAAGGAGTATCAGACCACTGCAAATCTACCAAGACCTGGCCGTCCCTCTAAACTTTCAGCTCATACAAGGAGAAGACTGATCAGAGATGCAGCCAAGAGGCCCATGATCACTCTGGATGAACTGCAGAGATCTACAGCTGAGGTGGGAGACTCTGTCCATAGGACAACAATCAGTCGTATATTGCACAAATCTGGCCTTTATGGAAGAGTGGCAAGAAGAAAGCCATTTCTTAAAGATATCCATAAAAAGTGTCGTTTAAAGTTTGCCACAAGCCACCTGGGAGACACACCAAACATGTGGAAGAAGGTGCTCTGGTCAGATCAAACCAAAATTATTTTTTGGGGCAACAATGCAAAACGTTATGTTTGGCGTAAAAGCAACACAGCTCATCACCCTGAAAACACCATCCCCACTGTCAAACATGGTGGTGGCAGCATCATGGTTTGGGCCTGCTTTTCTTCAGCAGGGACAGGGAAGATGGTTAAAATTGATGGGAAGATGGATGGAGCCAAATACAGGACCATTCTGGAAGAAAACCTGATGGAGTCTGCAAAAGACCTGAGACTGGGACGGAGATTTGTCTTCCAACAAGACAATGATCCAAAACATAAAGCAAAATCTACAATGGAATGGTTCAAAAATAAACATATCCAGGTGTTAGAATGGCCAAGTCAAAGTCCAGACCTGAATCCAATCGAGAATCTGTGGAAAGAACTGAAAACTGCTGTTCACAAATGCTCTCCATCCAACCTCACTGAGCTCGAGCTGTTTTGCAAGGAGGAATGGGAAAAAATTTCAGTCTCCCGATGTGCAAAACTGATAGAGACATACCCCAAGCGACTTACAGCTGTAATCGCAGCAAAAGGTGGCGCTACAAAGTATTAACTTAAGGGTGCTGAATAATTTTGCACGCCCAATTGTTCAGTTTTTGATTTGTTAAAAAAGTTTGAAATATCCAATAAATGTCGTTCTACTTCATGATTGTGTCCCACTTGTTGTTGATTCTTCACAAAAAAAATACAGTTTTATATCTTTATGTTTGAAGCCTGAAATGTGGCAAAAGGTCGCAAAGTTCAAGGGGGCCGAATACCTTCGCAAGGCACTGTATGATGAACAGAGAGTAGCAGTAGCGTAAAAAGAGGGGTTGGCGGGTGGTGGGACACAACGCAGATAGCCCGGTTAGCCAATGTGCGGGAGCACTGGTTGGTCGGGCCAATTGAGGTAGTATGTACATGAAAGTATAGTTAAAGTGACTATGCATATAAGATGAACAGAGAGTAGCAGCAGTGTAAAAGAGGGGTTGGGGGGTGGACACAATGCAAATAGACTGGGTAACCATTTGGTTACCTGTTCAGGAGTCTTATGGCTTGGGGGTAAAAACTGTTGAGAAGCCTTTTTGTCCTAGACTTGGCACTCCGGTACCGCTTGCCATGCGGTAGTAGAGAGAACAGTCTATGACTGGGGTGGCTGGGGTCTTTGACAATTTTCAGGGCAGTCCTCTGACACCGCCTGGTGTAGAGGTCCTGGATGGCAGGCAGCTTTGCCCCAGTGATGTACTGGGCCAGACGCACTACCCTCTGAAGTGCCTTGCGGTCGGAAGCCGAGCAATTGCCGTACCAGGCAGTGATGCAACCGGTCAGGATGCTCTCAATGTTGCAGCTGTAGAACCTTTTGAGGATCTCAGGACCCATGCCAAATCGGTTTAGTTTCCTGAGGGGGAATAGGCTTTGTCGTGCCCTCTTCACGATTGTCTTTGTGTGTTCGGACCATTCTAGTTTGTTGTTGATGTGGACACCAAGGAATTTGAAGCTCTCAAGCTGCTCCACTACAGCCCCGTCGATGTGAATGGGGGCGTGCTCGGTGCTCTTTTTCCTGTAGTCCACAATCATCTCCTTGGTCTTGGTTACGTTTAGGGATAGGTTGTTATTCTGGCACCACCCAGCCAGTTCTCTGACCTCCTCCCTATAGGCTGTCTCGTCATTGTCGGTGATGTTGTGTCGTCAGCAAACTTAATGATGGTGTTGGAGTCGTGCCTGGCCATGCAGTCGTGGGTGAACAGGGAGTACAGGAGGGGACTGAGCACGCACCCCTGGGGAGCTCCAGTGTTGAGGATCAGCATGGCAGATGTGTTGCTACCTACCCTCCCCACCTGGGAGCGGCCCGTCAGGAAGTCCAGGATCCAGTTGCAGAGGGAGGTGTTTAGTCCCAGGATCCTTAGCTTAGAGATGAGCTTTGAGGGTACTATGGTGTTGAACGCTTAGCTGTAGTCAATGAATAGCTTTCTCACATAGGTGTTCCTTTTGTCCAGGTGGGAAAGGGCAGTGTGGAGTGCAATAGAGATTGCATCATCTGTGGATCTGTTGGGGCAGTATGCAAATTGGATTGGGTCTAGGGTTTCTGGGATAATGGTGTTGAGGTTAGCCATTATGAGCCTTTCAGAGCACTTCATGGCTACGGACGTGAGTGCCACGGGTCTGTAGTCATTTAGGCAGGTTGCCTTTGTGTTCTTGGGCACAGGGACTATGGTGGTCTGCTTGAGGCATGTTGGTATTACAGACTCAATCAGGGACATGTTGAAAATGTCAGGGAAGACACCTGCCAGTTGGTCAGCACATGCCCGGAGCACACGTCCTGGTAATCCATCTGGCCCCGCAGCCTTGTGTATGTTGACCTGTTTAAAGGTGTTACTCACGTCGGCTACGGAGAGCGTGATCACACAGTCGTCCAGAACAGCCAATGCTCTCATGCATGCCTCAGTGTTGCTTGCCTCGAAGCGAGCATAGAAATGATTTAGCTCGTCTGGTAGGCTCGTGTCACTGGGCAGCTCGCGGCTGTGCTTCCCTTTGTAGTCTGTAATAGTTTGCAAGCTCTGCCACAGCCGATGAGCGTCGGAGCCGGTGTAGTATGATTCAATCTTAGCCCTGTATTGACGCTTTGCCTGTTTGATGGTTTATCGCTGGGCATAGCAGGATTTCTTGTAAGCTTCCAGGTTAGAGTCCCGCACCTTGAAAGCGGCAGCTCTACCCTTTAGCTCAGTGTGAATGTTGCTTGTAATCCATGGCTTCTGGTTGGGGTATGTACATACAGTCACTGTGGGGATGATGTCCTCAATGCACTTATTGATAAACCAGTGACTGATGTGGTGTATTCCTCAATGTCATCGGAAGAATCCCGGAACATGTTCCAGTCTGTGATAGCAAAACAGTCCTGTAGTTTAGCATCTGCTTCATCTGACCATTTTTTTATAGACCCAAGTCACTGGTGCTTCCTGCTTTCATGTTTGCTCGTAAGCAGGAATCAAGAGGATAGAGTTGTGGTCGGATTTACCAAATGGAGGGCGAGCTCTGTACGCATCTCTGTGTGTGGAGTACAGGTGATCGAAAAATGTTTTCCCTCTGGTTGCACATTTAACATGTGGATAGAGATTTGGAAGAACTGATATGTTTCCCTGCATTAAAGTCTCCGGCCACTAGGAGCACCGCACCTGGGTGAGTGGTTTCCTGTTTGCTTATTTCCTTATACAGCTGGCTGAGTGCGGTCTTAGTGCCGGCATCTGTCTGTGGTGGTAAATAATCCTCATTGCAATCAATAATTATCTGAAAACAAGAGCACTTTCTAGTTGATAGATCTCATCAAATTGTAACAACAAGCCCTTTGGCCCATTTTACTACAAATATGCACCGGCTTCGATCTTGTTTTCAATACAAATGCAGCAGCACACATAAACACAAGAAATGTAAATACTGTCTCTGGTCGTGTGGACACAAGACAAACATCTTAAACAGAGAACAGTTGACATGACAGAGATGATTGACTACTGTTGTAAACTTTAACCCCACAAGGTTCACAGGTCACAACACAAAACCAAGGGCCTACTCAACAGGTACACGACCATAGCCGGTGAGACCACCATAACTCAGTTGGAGTTGTGTTCAAAATGTACAGGGTAGGAAGTGGGTGGACCAGCAACGAATGCCAATGAAATATAATTTTATTTTTCCAGTCCCTGCCATAAGCAGGCTTTGTCACTGGGGCAGGAGCAATTGCACTTGTTAGAGAAATGGACATTGATACTCCTCCAGCTGCCTTCATGCAGACAATGCAGTGTCATCCTAGCCTAGCTGACATGACCCACAGTGCAGGGAGAGCTGTGACCACACTGGTCTGGAAAGGAGGCCACTAGTTAATGCAATATTCACTCAGAAATTGTGCAACAGGTTTGATTGGTTCTTTGAACAACAACAAAAATCCTCGGGGGTTGAGACTTCGTTGTTGGGATTGCTCGGGGACTGTGTTTGGCTGTGCTTGTTGGTGTTTGAGTGAGAAAGACACAAAAGAGAGTCAACCACAGCCTCCTTCATTATCAACGCACTGTGCCAACAACATCAGACTTTAAGTGTTAGTGTTAGCCAGTCTAGCGTCATCCAGCACTACAAAGACAAATTGTGACAAAGATTGTGTTTATTTATTGGAATCACTAAGAAGTACCATCTGTTTTGTTACCAAAGCGCGTTATACTACCCACCACTGCGACCTGTATGCTCTAGTCGGCTGGCCCTCGCTACATATTCGTCGCCAGACCCACTGGCTCCAGGTCATCTATAAGTCTATGCTAGGTAAAGCTCCGCCTTATCTCAGCTCACTGGTCACGATAACAACACCCACCCGTAGCACGCGCTCCAGCAGGTATATCTCACTGGTCATCCCCAAAGCCAACACCTATTTTGCCTGCCTTTCCTTCCAGTTCTCTGCTGCCATCCCTCATATTGTTTTTATGTACTTTACTGCTCTTTTGCACACCAGTATCACTACTTACACACCATCAACTGCTCATCATCATCTGCTCATCTATCACTCCAGTGTTAATCTGCTAAATTGAAATTACTTTGCTACTATGGCCTATTTATTGCCTTACCTCCTCATGCCATTTGCACACACTGTATATAGACTTTCTTTTTTTCTCCATTGTGTTATTGACTGTATGCTTGTTTATTCCATGTGTAACTCTGTGTTGTTGTTTCTGTCGCACTGCTTTGCATTGCTTTATCTTGGCCAGGTCGCAGTTGTAAATTAAAACTTGTTAACTGGTTAAATAAAGGTGAAGTATATTTTTTTAAAGTTGTTGTTTTCAATATGCATGGCTAGGCAAAATGCACAGTTCAGAAGCAACAAGTTATACAATGCACCACCACAATTTCTATACCCGCAAAGTAAACCTAACATGCAAGCCTCACCAGCCACGTTGTGTGCGCGAGCGTTGCAAAATAACTGTGGATTTTAACCTGTGTGTCATGATCGCATCTGGTGTGGATGGACAAAATCAACATGCGTGCGATGGAGGTTAAAATACCAAAACCAACTGTGAACCAACTATATTAATTTGGGGACAGGTTGAAACACACATGAAAACGGTCATGGACATTTAGCCAGCTTGGTGTTGCTAGCTAACTTGTCCTGGGAGATAAACATTGGGTTGTTATTTTACCTGAAATGCATACCCACTGGGCACAGACGTCAATTCAACGTCTATTCCACATTGGTTCAACGTAATTTCATTAAGGTTATATAGAAACAACATTGATTCAACCAGCATGTGCCCAGTGGGTATGTTCCTTTTTTTAGCTGGATCTTCTTCGAACTGAAACAAATTCTGAGTCATACAAAATTGTGTGTTCTCTACCCCGACAATTAATCCACAGATAAAAGGGGAAACCTACTTTAGGTTTTAGTTTGTTTTCTTTGATTCATCTATCTTCTTGCTCTTCTTCTATGGATTTTATATGGTGGTTGGAAACCAATTTTAAAAGGTGCATTAACATTACTGCCACCAACTGGACTAGTTTGTGGACCTCGTTCATCTCTCAATCACCCACGTAGGTTAGTATGCTCGCAAAAAAAACTATGAGTAAATGGGAGCGGGACTTGCAGCGCGTTAAGCTTTTAGCTCAATAATGTCTATCTGCAGACTGAGGTTACTACTGCAGAAATATTGCACAATTACTGCAATAAAAAACAGTGTTATTTGGGACGCATTATTTGCAGCATACTGCAGTTATACTGCACTCTAACTGTAGTTACCCTACAGTGTACTGCAGTTATACTGCACTCTGACTGCAATCTATTGTCATAAGAGAATTGCTAGATTTGCTGTACTAGTTTTGGAGAATTAAAAAAAATGATATTACAGACACTCTAATGCATACTTTTTTAAAACAATACATAGAATTGTATGAACTGAACAGAAGCCAATAAAAATGTAAAATGTAAAAACATTGACATTTTTAATAAAGTTCTTATGTTGCAGTCCCCACTACAAAAAATAATAATAACTAAATGCATGTATTTTTGTATTCACAACATTACATTGATACTGTAAATTCCCATGAATTCTTATGGAAGCTTTTCCTTATCAGGAGTATCAAAATGGCAGACAGTGACTTCAGAACAGCGCCCCCTGTCAGTCATCTAGTGAACACATACACATTGGTGGAATGTTTAGTGAAAGGACAAAAGCCTAACATGTAACCCAAACCGGCTGCGCGCGTGCGCCATCATGCATAAATATATTTTGTCCCTCCACACCAAACGCGATCACGACACGCAGGTTAAAGTATCAAAACAAACTCTGAACCAAATATATTAATTTGGGGACAGGTCAAAAAGCATTAAACATTTATGGCAAGTTAGCAAGTTAGCTTGAACTTGCTAGCTAATTTGTCCTGGGATATAAACATTAAATTGTTATTTTACCTGAAAAGCACAAGGTCCTCTACTCCGCCAATTAATCCACACATAAAACATTCAACCAAATCATTTCTAGACATCTCTCTTGCTTCCGGGCTTTTCTTCTCTTGACTTTATATTGCAATTGGCAACTTTCATAAATTAGGTGCATTACCGCCACTGACCTCGTTCGTCTTTCAGTCACCCACGTGGGTAATAACCAATGAGGAGATGGCATGTGGGTACCTGCTTCTATAAACCAATGAGGAGATGGGAGAGGCAGGACTTGCAGCATGATCTGCGTCAGAAATAGAACTGATTTCTATACCAAACCGGCTGTACGCGTTCGCCATCATGCGCCATCGTGCATACATTTATTTTGTCCCCCTACACCAAAGGCGATCACAACACGTAGATTAAAATATCAAAACAAACTCTGAACCAATTATATTAATTAGGGAACAGATCGAAAAGCATTAAACATTTATGGTAATTAGTCCTATTTAGCTAGCTTGCTGTTGCTAGCTAATTTGTCCTGGGATATAAACATTGAGTTGTTATTTTACCTGAAATGCACAAGGTCCTCTACTCCGACAATTAATTCACACACAAAACGGTGAACCGAATCGTTTCTAGTTGTCATCTCTCCTCCTTCCAGGCTTTTCATCTTTGAACTTATATGGTGATTGGCATCTAAACTTTCATAGTATTACTACACCGACCAGCAACACAGTTAATCTATCAATCACCCACGTGGGTATAACCAATGAGGAGATGGCACATGGGTACCTGCTTCTATAAACCAATGAGGAGAAGGAAGGGGCAGGACATGCAGCACGATCTGTGTCAGAAATAGAAAGGAGTTCTATTTTTGCCCTTGGCAACGCAGACGCTCGTTGACGTGCGCGAGCAGTGTGGGTGCAATAATTGAATAACATAGATTTCTACATTTATTTTGCAACGCTCGCGTAGTCATCCGGTAACAGATTATTTTTGTCCCGTTCCCTCCTTTGCGCAACACTGCGCAGAGCTGACGTTCTTGAACAAACACCGACAGCAAAACAATTCCCTTAGATTTATCACAATCAGTTCACAGGCCTACTTACTACATTACAGTGTGAAAATGTATGCAATGCAATAACTAAACATGTTCTATAAAGTAACCTGGCTATACTACACAAATCTCAGTGTGTTATAGAATGAGAATATAATGCAAAGAATGTATTATATACATTTCACAAGATAAATCAATACATTTGTGGAGAATAGTGGTAGAAATAACTGAATTCTCAGTCCTATAATTTGCAAGGTTAACTCAACATTTCCTCTAAAGACTGTTAGATTGAAGTAGCATAAACAATGCCACGCTGTATAAAATATGACAACAGCCCATCTAGGCCCATTTCCCGTACGATCCTAACTCCAACAGCAACCGAAACTTCACACATCACCATTCTCCTATCACAATAATTACTGACTCCAACAAGACTCGCAGTGAAATGGAACGGGAGAAAGACGACAGCTGCAATCCAATTTTGTGCAGAATTAATGGCACTGTCAGAGCAAACTTACCACGACAAGTTAGAAAACTTCAGCTCCGCCATAACTGGAGGAAATGTAGAGTCGATGACATCATCGCAACGCATTCAGGGAGAAAAAAGTAGCGTGTTATTATGATTAATCCAAAATGTGGACCCCGGAAAAAAAGTAACAATGTATCAATGTAAGCTACCAAAACATTCACATGTATGCAATAATGTCCACCGACTAGGAAAACCCGATGGGTTACTTAACCAATCCCTAAAAATATATTTAGTCTTTCTTCCATTACTTACGCTGAGTGGAAAAAAAATGACTGTAGCCTAGGTCCTACAGGTCCAACAGAGACACCTTCTCAAAGTCACAAGTGAAGGATACTAGAACCGCAAGCTTCTATTAGGTTGATGGCAAATTAAAACTCAAAAAGTTGTTGTAACCTAGTTATGTTGTTCGCAATATTTACGGCGATATGCAAGAAGGTGAAATACTTTTGAGTTCGTGTCGTGCGCCTGCCTGACGCCAGTGATTGAAACAGGACCCTGCAGTCATAAAAATAATTTCAGCCATACACACTCACTGCGCCATAATGTGGACACAAATTTAAGCCCACCCACTCTGACACTCATTGATATTTACTTTTTATGTCAATAACTGGTGAAAGGAAAACAAAGTCCAAAAAGTGGAGGTGTAGTCTAATATAAAACAACCACATGGTATTACTGCACTATGAACGGTGATGCAGGTTGGGGCCTGACATACAGCACACAAACGAGACAACATTTAGCCTAGCTATCTAAAGGGGAGGCATTTAGGATGAATACAATTACAGTGTTGAGATTGAAAAGTAGGCCTGCTACACCGAAATATAAGCCATTCTATCAACATTTCAAAACAAAAATGACATTGCTCAATTGCAAATATCTGTGAATCTATGCAATGTATGCTGAATTAAGATTAAAAGCAGGAAATGATATTATTCAATACTTTTTGTAGACCATACAGAAGTGTCTCCAGATAGTATTCACACTCCTACACTTTTTCCACATGTTGTTGTGTTACAGCCTGAATTTAAATGGATTAAATTGACACAATAACCCATAATGTCAAAGTGGAATGATGTTTGTTATGGCAAGCCTAAATAAATTCAGGAGTAAAAATGTGCTTAACAAGTCACATAATAACTTGCATGGACTCACTCTGTTTGCATTAATAGTGTTTAACATGATTTTTGAATGACTACCTCATCTCTGTACCCCACACATACAATTATCTGTAAGGTCCCTCAGTCAAGCAGTGAATTTCAAACACAGTTTCAACCACAAAGACCAGGGAAGTTTTCCACTGTCCCGCAAAGAAGGGAACCTATTGATATTGTTTGTAGATGGGTGAGAGAGAAAAAACAATTTAATCCATTTTGAATTCAGGCTGTAACACAACAAAATGTGGAATATGTCAAGGGATATGAATACTTTCTGAAGGTACTGGATATAAAAATATATGCTGTTAATCAGTTGCAGAATGAGAAATCCATAAAAAGAATAACAAGCACCCCATCATCTGGTGAAAATAAGACACTACCTAAAGACTAATTCAGTGGACATCCTACATTAGGCTATTTTTCTAAAGGTTGTATGTATTTTGTATCTGTACCAGGAGTCAACTGATGAGTCAATTGTCAGGTTAACTAACTGAGTTTAACTGTGTAAATAGTGATCAAACTAGGCCTGTCCATTTGATTTTTTACAGGGGATTTTAAAATCCTGGTGACTTGAAATAGAAAAATATTGGTAGCCCAACAATTTAAAATTGAATCTCAAAATACTGCATCTATCCTATTTGAGACATGTTCTCATCATGAAATTGATTACTTTCTCATAGCAAAGGACAAGTGTACACTGTTAAATAGAGCAGTTGGATCTTAGGATCTTATCTTACCTTCAAGCCAACTACTCAATTGATCATGTGATCAAGATCAGATCCCCAGCCGAAGGTCCCCTGAGGTAACCACGGATGATGACACTGAAGACTTCAGAGTTCTATCGCCAAGGCCAATTGAGGAGGAGAATGATCAGACCGCTTTAGTTCAGTGTAGCAATGTTGCTTTCCTCACGAGCACAGACTAGCCTGCTCTCCTTGACGCGATGGGCACACACTGAATACACAAGGCAGATGACATCCTTGTCAAAAATGCTTTGATCATCATAACTTTTTTAGCTGCATATATCATCTCTCTCCTGTCAAATGCTCACCATTTTCTGATCATATATTTGATTTAATTTCCATTCCAAAAATCTCCATTAAAGCACCTACCTCATTCATATCCTGACATCAACAAATCCCACTAATACCAATGCAAACACTTTGCATGCAGCCTAAGAGGATGAGGGCAGGGCTTTATCACTGTATGATCTTAAGGTAACCACTAGGATGCAGTCTCATCATCAGTGCAACATCAGCTGCAGGGTTGGGAGGAAACCCGAAAACCATTATGTCAGGGAGAAGTGTCCAGTCACTGGTATTCATTATACCAAAATGATGCAATTTAATTTAGAGAATCCCTCTAGAGTCTAGATGGACAATGCTTTTATGGGTTTCAATATCCCACACCACCCTAGTGAAATGGACCTATCCTTTCCATGTGCATGACAGTACAGGCCCCCTTAAGATGGCATCTTTCCCACTTATTGATCTGACCATGCGCTCAGGGCACAGTGAGCCGAAATGCTTAGCCTCCATGATTCAGTGTAATGTCTCTCACTAATCAGCACTGTACTCAAATACCTACCTATGATGCAACCTCTGTGTGGAACAGGGATGGGTCAGTCTGCATCCATTTATCCCATAAACTAATATTCGTAAACTTGATATAACCTTTACCTTCTATCAAAATTATCCACCACTCATTGGGCAATGTTCAATAATTATATTTGATTGATTGCCTACATGTCCATGAGATGACTGGTGTTAGTCATTCAACGCTGATGCATTCTACACCTACCGCTCTTATATTTTGAATATTTGGAGATGGAAAGCTATTAGAATGTAACCCAAAGAGGAAAGATAAAGATCCATAATTGTATTTAGACTAATTCTACGCGAAATATATGGCAAATGAATTAACATCAACAGATGGAAATATGAGATCATCTGAGATTTGACAACAGACGAGAGACACCCTGGTAGGCGGGACATGATTGCTGTCTTGCTCAGTGATTCGCCACTCCTTGGAAGGCGGTGTCCACATGCGCTCGTTTGCCATTGGTACTGCAAAAAGACCGTGCCCAAGTGCTGCGTTAGCTTTGACTGGATAACGTGAATGACACATTGTAGAAACTCGTGTTCACACCGCATGTGGCGCAACGGAGAGAGGAGGCGTCAACAGCAGAGAATCGCGTAGCTAGGTTGCTAGCTAAGGAAGGTGAGTAATAAAAACATTTCACGGAGATATTTTAATTATACAAATATTAACGTTATTATTTCCGACTTTAGCTAAAGTGTCAAACTTAGAAGCGCCATAAAAAAAACATTCGAAATCATGTGCTTTTTATTGCGAAATGACTTGCTGAGTGATGTCCGCCAACGCGGGTAACGTTAGCATTAGCCTTTTCTACTGGATCTGTGGCCTAACGTTGTTGTCGTTGGCTAGCTAGCTACTACGATGTGGTTCGTTATGCGCGGGAAATTAGCCCTATTAAAATGAGTATTTTTCCCTGATTTAAAATGTGTCCGACTAAAGTGTCTAACAAATATACTATTGAAACGAATTATTTGTGAATGTGGTTGATCACTTCCATTTTGATTAATGTTGTATGGCTGCGACGCGGCCTAGTGCCACACTCAAAACTGCAGAGGTGGTGATAGCGTTTTTCTTCAGCCAGCAGCAGCTGCTGTTATCTCAACGTCACAAGGCCAGAAAGCCTCATGCACCATTCATGCTTTTACCGAAGATAAATACAATTTAAGGGATCTGTCTAAATAGTAATTTGGTATATCAAAATTTCAGGGAGAATAATCATTGTTTTGCAGTTAACCAGGTTTGTGTGTGCTAGGTACCCTCGCCGATCAACGGACCAGGCGTGACATGTTTCATTACTGCAGCTAGCTAACGTTACTTTGTTACTATTTTGTTAGGTAGTTAGCCAGCCTACTATCTATCTGGCTACACTAGTATTGTAGGGTAGGGCACGTTAATAGTTTATGCCCGCATGTAAGCTTGGTCTAGCAGGTAGCCATGGCCAAACCACCGTAGGTATTGAAGCTACCACCAAATGTTAATTCATTGCCCCCTTATTGGCATATTCATAACATCCTGCACGTGGCTAACTACTGAAATTGTATTTGCGCAAGCGACCTTGTAAACAAGATGTTGTCATATTTCGAAGCTGGATGTACCATCAGTTAATCTATCTAATTACAGTAACTACATGTATACATGGCTTTCTGCTTTTGCTGCCTTTCAGCAAACACTTGTCTTGGGGGTAATGTAGTAATGGACAGAGAAACTGATGTCCGTGCCTTTACCAATGTATGAATGTGGACAACATGGCAGGTTTAGATATTGTAGGTGTAGCTGGTATTGACTCTGAATTAACATACTTTCATTATTTTCAGAGACTAATGAATTTATGCTTATCACGTGTACTTTCATACCAGCAGACCATTTGCCTAACTCATTACAAGGCAAATAGTGACAAGTGGCTTACCGATCCTTCTTTTAGACATTTTAGAATTAGTAGCCACCAGCTAGCCAGATACCAGGACTAACTACTCAGGCTAGCACATGGTTGAGTCAGGAACAAGCCATTGATCCACCCAGCTTTTATTAGACAACCCTGACCTTTACCTCTGCTGTGTTGAATTGTCTAACATGCCCTTAGAATTCCTGCATCCTTTGAAATTACTAGTGTGATTTTAGTTTCCAATAACAGTCATTTCTGTTTTGTCTGCAGATTATGGAGATGAGCAGTAGCGAGTGCTTCCGATGTGGCCGTCCTGGGCATTGGATCAAGAACTGTCCCGAAGCTGGAGGGCGTGGCCGCGGCAGGGGCAGAGGAAGGGGAAAGGGTACATTTCTTGTTTTTGTGACACTCAAATTCTGCACTGTGTGTGAGACTGGTTTGTCAATCGGAGAGCTAAATGACCAATTCTAAGCAACTGCCTTAATCTTTTTACAAAGGTCTTCCATGGGAAATAGCCTCAGTGTTATCAGGGGCTTTCAGTCATATCACTTCGTTATCACTGGGATATTCAAACGATGAAGCACGGTTGTTTTAATAACGTATATTACTTTGTTCTAGTGATTTAGTTCACAAGCACCTAGGTCACAACTTTGCTAACATGGCGGCCAAACGATGCATGTTCCTCCTCCGCAAGTTGCCAGTGTTCTTTTCACGGATGAGTGTAGCGTAAACCTTGGTCACCTTTTTTTCTAGATCTGTTCTGCTATCGCTGTGGAGAGCAAGGTCACATTGCCAGGGACTGTGAACAGACTGAGGATGGTGAGAATACTTTTGATCCCTTTAAGTACATGCAAATGGTTTTCCAAACCAGAGTTTTTGTAAATTTGTACTTGTAGCTCTAGTTTGGACTTGTTCAGCTTTGGAGTGAGCAATATTTGTGGCTTTCTCATGACTGTCACGATGTACTGGGTCCTGCTGTCAGGATCTGGGGACACATGGGATTTGTTATTAACATTGTACGCCACTTGTTGGTTGAATAATAATAATGGTGTTTGGAAGATGTGCTTTAATTATTGATAGCCATGTCGTTAATTGCTTTCATGTAGAGAACAAATCTTTAACGCTCTTTTTCTTCTCTTCAGCCTGCTACAACTGCCACAGGAGCGGCCATATTTCCCGTGACTGCAAGGAGCCCAAGAAGGAGCGGGAGCAGTGTTGCTACAGCTGTGGCAAGGCTGGCCATGTGGCCCGCGACTGCGACCATGCCAACGAGCAGAAGTGCTATTCCTGCGGAGGCTTTGGCCACATCCAGAAACTTTGCGATAAAGTCAAATGTTACAGGTGAGTGACCACATAGTGAAAGTATTTTGTGGGGGAAATGTGGTAATGAAAACACATGGTACCGACTCATGCTTGCATGTTCCCATGTACATAGCAAACTTCACTAACAACTGCTGAAACCACAAACGCAATGCGTTTCGACAAGTCTTCTCAGGAGTGACATGCAGTCTCTGGTACCCCCTTCTTTTGGGGACAAATGATTTTGCTGTAGTCTTTAGTTATAGGCATGTATCTAATTGGCAAGCTTTCAAGTAGTTGTGCATCTAGATTTATAAATGTTTGTGCTTTTTTGAGAGTTAGCAAAAAACCATTGCCGTGGTAGCCATTTCCATTTTAGTTTGCCAGAGCCATGCAAATATGTACTCTTATGCTTGGTCGACCGACATTCTGTTTCCCCTTCCCCCAGGTGTGGCGAGATCGGCCATGTGGCTGTGCAGTGCAGCAAAGCCAGCGAGGTGAACTGCTACAAGTGCGGCAACACAGGCCACCTTGCGAAAGAGTGCACCATTGAAGCCACAGCATAATCAGTGCCCTTTGTTGCCCCTCCTATTTTTTTCTGGTTGATGGTTGGTTGTATTATTTTCTCTGAATCGTCTTCACCGGCCAAAGGTTGGCTGACCGAGGCTAGTCCCGGGCCAGTGAGCCTCTCGACATGTAATATTGAGAAAGGGGTAAAAAAAATAATCTTTCTGCATTCAACACAAAAAATTTGTTTAGTTTGGTAGCAGTGTTATGTTTAATGCTTTGTTAAAGAATCCCCCTTTCCAAGCCACTGGTGAGCAGAGATGAATGAATGGGACTAAATATATGAGATATAGAGGACCTCTGGGCTTGTGGAAAGTGAGTCTCAGTAAGAAGGGAGTAAAAAGAAACCTGAACTTCCATGTATGGTTTGTTTTAGCGGGATAACATATGAGTTGGCCAAGAGCATATGACATGGGTAACAGTTCACACCATATGACCCATCTGCATCTGGGCCCTACAAGCAGCTAAGTGCTGGGCGATAACATAAATGATGTGTTATATCGACAAAAGCCGTTTTGAAAGAATCTTAAGTTCTTTTATAATAGAAAAAAAATAATTGTTTACAATTTAAAGGAGTATGGGTAGATAGTCCAAGGTAGATGTTTCCCCCAAAAAATGATTTTTGGAAACTTTTACCTTGGAGGAAAAATGTGCATCAAGAACACAGTTGTCAGATCATCAGAATTTGCAGTTATTTGGGAGTGGAGAATGTTTTCACAGAAATCAAATGTTATTTTTGTACAATATCACTTAGACTACTGTAAAAATACCATTTGCTTGTACTCAGTTTTTAAGTCGGAAGGAAATGCAACTGAAGTCCTAGAACATAGAAATGTAATTTTAAACTATCAATAAAGCTGGAGGAGCACAGGGAGGATGATTGTTTACATTTCTTTCCATGCTTATATTTCTTCTAGGTCTTGTATTGCTACTTTCTTGACAGTAGTTGAGGCTAAAACTAACTTTCATGTTAAACAACCCTACCCTAGAAATGTCCTTTCAACATTTTTGAAATTCACTTACAAATAAACAGTCATTGCTTGTGGGTAGCCCCAGACATGGCCAGCAGTTACAGTGCAGAACTAAGCAACCACAGCAGACTTTTCTTCTTGGGGAGAATGTAGAACATGTGCCAAACTGCATAGGGAATCCTCCTGTCATCTCTTAACCATTGGCTCAGATGTCCATGTCAAATACCCCCAGGTGGCACTTGCAGTGTAAATTTAGCCTACCTATCTATATAAAGACCCACTTGGTCCTCAGCTATCCGGTTGTCAATTTTGCATTCAGCTCAGGCCTTATTTGGTCTGTCATTAACAGAACAAATATACACATGGACTAAGTCGGATTGTTTTAATTTGGTGCGTTGGTGATAAAAGCAGTAGATTGTATATGTTTTAATCTATAGTCATACAGTTTGAGATGTCCAGTATACTTGCTGTTGCTTTTTTCCATTTATTTCTATCGCTCCCCCTGATGTTCAAAATGGCAGCAGGGGCCGCAGTCTAGTTTTGCCGCTGTTGACGACTTTCAACAGTCTGCATGATAAAGGCCCTCCTACTTCTCACATGTCGTCATTTAGGCTTGCCCAGAAAGAAATGCATACGGAGGAAAACTAGCCCAACTGAACAGCCAGCTCAGCCCAGGCCCCCCTTTTTTTTATTCGGGGTTTCGTTGTTTTTCGGTCCTCGGTGAAAGTAGGAGATGAGGGGACTCCTGCAGTTTTACCGGGCTCTGAACGCCCTGTGTAACCGACAAGTCAAGCGAAGAGCTGGATTTGCCGGTTCTCAGTGCGGGTTTAGCGGAACCGTGTCTGATAGCAAGGTACGATTTGAACTGCAGCTGTTGCTTCCAAATTGATTCTGCACTGTCCGTTAATACATTGTAGACTTCTGACAATTAATACATTGTAGCCAAGTGTTTCCTTGTAAAATGAGGCACACCAAAATGTAGCATTGGAAAAGGTCACTTTTTGGATGTGCGCTTTGTGTCGGAATGTTACTGCCTCTATGGGAGCAGATTTGTGAGGGCAACTAGCCTAAATGCAAGATGTGGGGGTATTTTCTTGATAAATAAATAAATACACAACCAAGTCATTATTTATTTAATGTAGACAAATGTTGCACATTTTGTGGTAACCAGGCCAGTATAAAACAGTCATAATTTTCCATAATATGTCAAAACAACGTCCCCTTTGTTTATGCCAAATCGCAATCTTGAGTCGATGTTGAGTTTTTTTTAGCTTTCATGCGGATGTTTTAGCCTCTGATGATGCATTCTAATGTATCATTCCCAGGGGGGCTCGTCGTCTGCCTGTAATCGCACAAATGCACTGTTAGCAGTCAATTCTGCATCACTCATCTTGTAATATAGTCTACAATGAATTGGAATACATCTTGTTTTCTCTCTCTAAACAATAGGACACAGAGGTGCATGTACAGTGGGGTCCTGAATTATTGGATCCCTTGATGAAGATGAGCAAGAAATACTGTATAAATACAAATACTGAGCAATATTGTATGCACTTTTTTATTTATTGTATCGTTTTATACTAGTGCAATTGCTAAAATAAATTGATTTTGTTTTCCAAGTAATAAAAAAAAATCTAAAAAAGATAGGGATTCAATCATTTTGACCTGATTTCAATACTCCAGCACCCACCCCTTGCGAGGATAACGATACAGCCTTTTTCTAAAATGTTTTATGAGATTGAAGAACACATTGCCTGATCACCGACAATGATGAGACAGCCTATAGGGAGGAGGTAAGAGACCTAACCATGTGGTACAAGGACAACAACCTCTCCCTCAACGTGATCAAGACAAAGGAGAGGATTGTGGACTACAGGAAAAGGAGGACCGAGCATGCCCCCATTCTCATCGATGGGGCTGTAGTGGAGCAGGTTGAAAGCTTCAAGTTTCTTGGCGTCCACATCACCAACAAACTAACATGGTCCAAACACACCAAGACAGTCATGAAGAGGGCATGACAAAACCTATTCCCCGTCAGGAGACAATTTGGCATGGGTCCTCAGATCCTCAAAAGGTTTTACAGCTGCACCATCAAGAGCATCCTGATGGGTTGCATCACTGCCTGGTATGGTAACTGCTCGGCCTCCGACCGCAAGGCACTACAGAGGGTGGTGCGTATGGCCCAGTACATCACCGGGGCCAAGCTTCCTGCCATCCAGGACCTCTATACAAGGCACTGTCAGGGGAAGGCCCTAAAAATGGTCAAAGACTCCAGCCACCCTAGACATAGACTGTTCTCTTTGCTACCGCACTGCAAGCAGTACCGGAGCGCCAAGTCTAGGTCCAAGAGGCTTCTAAACAGCTTCTACCCCCAAGCCATAAGACTCCTGAACATCTAATCAAATGGCTACCCAGACTATTTGCATTGCTCCACCTCCCTTCTACTACTCTCAGTTATTATCTATGCAGAGTCATTTTAATAGCTCTACCTACATGTACATATTACCTCAATACCGGTGCACCCGCACCACAAAATCTACGTTTTGCAATGGCCATCTTAGTCTTCGGACTTCAACCACATTGAAAACATGTGGTTTGAATTGAAGAGGGCAGACAAAGGATATTAATCATCTGGAAAGATTATGTATGGAGGAATGGTCTTACGATCCCTCCCAAAGTCTTCTCCAATCTCATTAAACATTTTAGAAAAAGGCTCAGTGTCGTTATCTTCACAAGAGGAGGGTGCTGGAGTATTGAAAACAGAGGTTCCAGTCATTTTGACCCCTATCTTTTATTTTTTATAACTTGTAAATCAAAATCTCTTTCTCTGAGCAATTGTATTAGTATAAAATATGTTTAATTTTTTGGATCATATGATATAGCTCAGTATTTGTATTTATTTTATCCAGTATTTCTTGCTCCTCTTTATCAGAGGATCCAATAATTTTCGGACACCATTGTATGATGCTTATTTTCTCTATGTGAGCTGCCTGCACAATTCCCATTTCCTTCCACATCTACCTCGAGACTGTTGTAGCTTGATCCACATCATAGCGAAACAGAACGTAAGCTCACAAGACTTCAGGATTGTTGTACAAGGCTAAGACTGTTGAGCAACACTCTGGAAGTAGATGTGTTGTTACATAGCTATAGAAACTAAATCCTTACTATAGGCGTATATTTAAGACAGAACTACACACAGGATCCTGTAACTATTCCTGTCTACTTATTCCTGTATTCCTGTCAACTCGGATCCATGGCTTAGGGATGTTAAATATGTTGGGTCCTATGCTATTGAGTGTAATCATTTTAATGTTGAATGATGTCAACATTACAGTTTTTTTTATGCCGGCATGTAGTGATCTAGAATGTGGAATATGAGTCACTCTCTCCCTGTCCCATCCTCAGCCACAGCCACAGCCACGCTTTGGACTGCTGTTTGACATTGATGGTGTGCTTGTCCGGGGAAAGATGCCCATCCCTGCTGCAAAAAAGGCCTTCCAAAAACTGGTCAACTCTCAGGGACAATTTGTGGTGCCAGTTGTTTTTGTTACCAACGCAGGGAATTGCATGCGGCAGATGAAAGCGGACCAGCTCTCTCACATCCTGGGTGTGCCTGTAAGTGTCTCTCACCTACTCAGAGCTCTCTTCTGCCACACACAAACTGTAATGACTAAGCCCTCATTTCATTTTGGTCCGTGTGGGAGGTTAGTCTGAACAATATTGCCAAAGCAGTAGCTACTCTTCCTGGGGTCCAACAAAATGAAGGCAGTTTATACAATTTTAAAACATTACAATACATTCACAGATTTCACAACACACTGTGTTCCCTCAGGCCCCTACTCCACCACTACCACATATCTACAGTACTAAATCCATGTGTATGTATGGTGCGTATGTTATCGTGCGCGTGTGTGCATGCATGTGTCTGTGCCAATGTTTGTGTTGCTTCACGGTCCCCGCTGTTCCATAAGGTGTTTTTTAATCTGTTTTTTAAAATCAAATTTTGCTGCTTGCGTCAGATACTTCATGTGGAAAAGAGTTCCATGTTAGTGTGCTACATTTGTCTGTTGACTTTGAACGAGTTCTCAGCGACATGATGGCGAAATATGATAACCAACAGAGGTACCTAGACAATGATGTGCATTGATGTTACCAAGACAATTGAGGTACCTAGACAATGATGTTGCAAATGAGAACTTGTTCTCAACTAGCCTACCTGGTTAAATAAAGGTGAAAAAAAGAAATTGTATGCAGCATTTTGACAGGACATTAAAGTTTGTGTGTGTGTGTATTGTTGCACAGTAAATCAAACTAATCATCACCTCTTGAAGATAGTGCCTGCTGTAGGTCTCATACCAGTCATGCTCTGGCTCAGCCTATCTGACAGGTGTTTTTGTTACCAGATCACTATGGACCAAGTGATGATGTCACACAGTCCACTGAGGATGTTCAAGAAGTACCATGACAAGTGTGTTCTGGTGTCAGGACAAGGACCCGTCCTGGATATTGCCAAAAAGTATCCTTTTTGAAATATATGTTGCCAGACATGATCAAAGCATCTGCTTGGCCTGATGAGGGAAAATATCTTCTGTTTTACACACAAATTAAGTAACGAGCTGATTGTGATGAATTTGCAATGCGTTGGTGTAATACTTAACCATGTTATAGCTTGGGCTTCCAGAATGTGGTCAGTGTCGACATGCTGAGAGAGTCATTTCCTCTTCTGGACATGGTGGACCACAACAGACGACCCAAAGTGCCGGTGAGTCGGTATACATCAAGATCCATAGACGGGCTATATTTCAGAGGCTTTCCTAAGTATGTTCCATTTTTTTTTCCCTCAGTCCAGTCCAATTGCCAACCTTCCCACAGTAGAAGGTGAGAGCTCGTGTACAGATACTCTTCTGATGTATATTTTTATTGAACTGTCACAGTAATCGCAAATCATATCCATCATATTCCAATTTTTTTCTCTTCCCGGTCCAGCTGTTATTCTGTTTGGGGAGCCCATCCGATGGGAGACCAACCTCCAGCTGATAATTGATATCTTGTTGACCAATGGGAACCTGAGCGGAGCCCACCAGAGCCAGAAGCTACCCCAACTCCCCCTGCTGGCCTGCAACATGGACCTCATGTGGATGGCCGAGGCCCAGTCTCCACGGTAACCAGTGACTTAAAGCTGTTATTGAAATGTGGTGAAAAGGCCGATATGAATAGACTCAAATTTGTATATATTTTTTTATGTTTAAATAAGTGAATAGACTTAAAGACATTTGTTTTTTCACCATGGAATCTATTGATGTCCTGGATGCAAAATGGGACCTAGCTCATTGAATTCTGGCCTTCAAGAAAAGCTGTTTAGTGAGCCGGATTAGTTGACTTGTTTAATTTTGCTTCTGTACATCATGTAAACTCCAGGTTTGGTCATGGGACGTTCCTTGTGTGCTTGGAGAACATCTATAAGAAAATAACAGGTAAAGAGGTGAAGTACAAGGCTCTGATGGGGAAGCCCAGTGAACTGACCTATCACTTTGCTGAGTACCTTATCAGAGGCCAGGCCGTGGAGAGAAACTGGACACAGCCCATCACCACCCTCTATGCTATTGGGTAAGACACCTTGCATCTCACTGTTTACAGCAAAAATGGTAGCAATTTATTTCACGTGAAAAATATACTAGGTTACAAATGGGTAATCACACAATGATAATGGAAAAACTTGATTGTTCTTTTGGGATTCAAGGCCTTATCTTGACAGTAGATGCATATATGCTGATGTCCATTATGTGCGATGTTGTGTCTGTACAACTTGATTCCTCTCTTTGATTTCCTTTCTTTTTCTTTGCCTCTCTACTCCCTCAGGGATAACCTGATGACTGACATCTATGGGGCCAACCTCTACAACCGCTACCTGGAAGAGAGGACAAGGAGGACGACCTCCAAAGCTGTTACCAAGATGGCCACCGCCACGGGCTCCGCCGCAGCCCTGCCCCAGGTCAACGACCATGTAGAAAATGCCTGGGAGAGCGAGCTGGCACCCCCCTCCGCCACCTCCTGCAAATCTATCCTGGTATGTACTGGGGTGTACAACCCCCACACAGAGGTGCCCAATGACACCAACCAGTGCATCAAGGAGACTGTGTTCCACGGGCACCGGGACTTCCACTTTGACCCGGCGCTGGTGGAGCCCGGGCACATCGTGCAGGACGTGGCTGACGCTGTGGAGCTCATCTTTGAGCAGGAGAAGTTTGTGCCTCAGTAAAGTTCTCCGATTGGTGTCGTCATGGCGACCTCAGTAGAGATCTCGGTTGGCCTGTGCCGGCCATAGAATCCGAATGGATTCTATTCTAATTCTATGGTTCTGGCTTTAGAAGGAGGGGGTGCTCAAAATAATGCAGAGCAGATCCTACCAAACTGACTAGTGTTGTGCAGATTTGTTTTGCATGGTACGATGGACATGGAGATTCCCTTGGTTTTTAGCTGGGAAAACACCACACATGGAGTTACTTTGGACAGTGTTTACAACTTGTCAGGGCATTGAAGGATCTTAAGAGGTCATATTCAAACTCGTAATGGTGTAAAGTATTGAACTCTTATTCCTTCTGTTGTATTGTTTCAATGTGGGTTTAAAACTAATCAAGTTTAGCACAATTACCCACTTTTAAGTCATGGCAATTGATTTGAATAACAGCCTTATTTAATGGTATTATACTGTACGTATTTTCTTAGTTGTGATTACGTATAAAGATTGACAGTATTTTAAAATTGTGTCGTCGTCTTATGTATCTTTATGACTGCAATAAGTTACCAATATTTTTAGGAAGTCTCTGTATAGATTCCCTCACAAACGGACCATATTATTGTCTACCATATATTTAGTCTGTTACGTCTACAGTATGCATGCATTTCATGAGATAGATTTAATGCATTATACTGTACTGTAAGATGACCTATTAGGTTTAGGTTGCAATACTGACATTCAACTGTGCTGTCTACATTATTTCTAGCAATATAAACCATATAACCTATATTTGCACAGAACAAAACAATTCATTTTAAATGTTACCATATCTTGCTGGGCTCGTAAACTTGCCCTTAGTTGTAAATGTACAATTTGTCGTATGCATTAGAACTTTGACTGCAGATGCAAAGACTGTATCTAGCCATTTATATTTATATAAAATATATAAATATAAGAGAAGCTATATTTTCATTGGTGGATTAACCATGCAGTTCAGTGGATGCATTACCTGTTTTACAAGATGTTATCAATGTCAATATTGCTTGTATGATTGAAAATAGCATTGCTTTAAAAAAGTAAACATTCTGGCTACTTATATTTCAGTGCTGAAGATAGGCTATACACCATGAGTTTGTTTACATGAAAACAAATGACTCCATAGGAAATAAAACCTGCTTATCTTCTTGCCATAAATCCTACTTGTTTTCTTTACTGTCCTCATGCGCACATCTTCAGTTTCATAAGGGAATAGTCACTACTCTTATCAGTATTTGCACATTCGAAAACATATACATGTAATGGGCACTACTATCAAGAACAGGCACAGCGCAAACTTTGCACCTCTATCATGTCCATTTGAATTATAGGAAGGATATGCCTCCATCGGCACAGACAGTTGAGGGTATCTCTTCTAGGCAAGGCCCCTCTGAGGGTGATAAGTACTGTTGACATTGGCACTCCCTATCCTCCCAGTGTGGAATAACAGAGCAGTAAGCCAAGTTGATCTGAAATGGTTATTGGCTACATTGGACGGTTTTGATTGATAGTCACCCTAGAGAGAGATTCGCCAAGATTAGTCAAAAAGTAGCTATGATAGTGATCGTGTTCTTTGGTAACACTTTATTTTACAGCCCATAATTATCTGGTAATTACTCAGAAACTACATGGTAACAAGAGTAATTACAAAATAATTGCCCAATAATAACTTTGTCACTTGAGGATTCAAGGTAACAAATACCAGGAAGAGCCAAGTCATTTGTAATTAAATAGCAATGGTAACAGGGCTGTAAAATAAAGCATGAGCTGTTTTTTTGAACATGCAATAAAGTAAGAGTGCGATTCAATCCATAGAGCTGAAGAGCTGCACTATAGCACAATTTACATTTCAAGGCAATGTTCCTACATTCGCGGTAATCGCTGCTTATGCCAGCTCAATCGGAAATGACCTTTCAAATCACACTACAACGTGGATCGTCAGCACCACGGATTGAAGTACTGCACGTGCATTGCAACAGTAATGTAACAGGTGCGTTTGAAGTCAAATGAATTAGCAACTCTATGTGTTTGACGTGAGCACTTTATACTCAATTACATTTATTTGTATTGGAGAGATACAGTGTACAAGTGTAAAACACAAATCTGTTACATAACAACAATGGGAGATATTAGTTCCAGAGCATGATTTTACAGGCTTCATGACAAAAGAAAATCAATTCAAGGCAAGAGTCAAAACAGTCTGATAAATGGCATTCCAACAGACGGTAAAACACTCAATCACCAGCTTAGGTTTTAAATCCCCAGTCACCCCATGGTCCATGACAATCATCCCAAAATCTTACATTGTCTTTATCTTTATATTGTGTTTCTTGTGCAATACGTCCAGTATTTGGGGCAATATCTCCATGTTAATCAGCGGTCTCTCTGGGTCGTTTGTCCAGGTGAGAGAGGCAGAGTTCTCCCTCTCCTCAGACAGAGTCCTCTGGAGCCTCCTGTGTTTGGGCTTCAGCGACCTCAGAGAGTCCACCTCCAACCCTGCGTGTCTCTGATCGATGTCCAAAGTGAAGGTGGAGTTCTTGGCCAGCCTCAGACCCCACAGCAGCAGGCCGATGAGCCCACACAGCATCACCCCCACCATGGTGTCATACACCCACCCTGCACAGCTTTGCTGGGCACAGGAAGAGAAGTAGGCATCACTGAGCGCAGTGATTGCTGTGTGTGCCACACCACTGGGGCTGGCACAGGTGGGCACCCCACCAGACACGACAGCCCAGTTCCTCCTCAGCCAGGTCCTCAGGAACTGGATGCCACAGTCACAGTGGAAAGGGTTCCCAGATAGGGTGACCCTCCTCAGGTCTTGCAGCCTGTCAAAGTGCCCCGAGGGTACTGTGGACAGCTGGTTGTCCTGGAGGTAGAGCTCTGTGGTGTCTGGAGAGAGAGGGGGCACTTCCATGAGGCTCATGGAGCTGCAGTTAACCTGTAGCCCTGAAGGCTGGAGAGCTGAACACCGGCAGGGCTTTGTGCTGGGCTGTGCACTGGTAGTGGCCAGGAGGAGGAGGATGGCTATCCCTGAACCTAAGAGCATTCTGAAGGCGAAAAAACATGCCATATCAAATGTATACATACAGTGTAGAAAACAAATGTGTGATTGTATTTCAAATATGTTGTGGCAGCAAATTTGTTTTTGTACCATGTATGGATTATAAATAATAGTGATGTGGGTAAAACATATCCCATGGAGTGAACAAGCTCATCATGTTAGTTTCAAGTTCATGTGAGGCCTACCTTTCAGTGTCAAGACAACGTAGAAGGTAGTTCTTGTAATTCCACTCATCATTGAGGCCGGGGCTCACCAGGTATTCTGTCCAGTGTTGTTCTAGAAGGTCTAGAATTCTAGAAGATGTCCTTCCAGTCAGCTACTATTCTCCATTTTATAACAGACGTGTTTAACTGTCAAATCTCCACAGGACATATGTAACAGCGACAGAGCGTGTGAGAACCACCACTGACAGGGCCAGCTTTGGGTCACGTGATGAGAGGGAAACACCTCTGTTGGGAGGAGATATGGGTTTATCTTCCAAAATGATGGTAGAGACTTTTAAGTGAGTTTGTAAATGTAGTACGCCTATACATTTAACCAATGAGGACCAATGTGGAATTATTATATACTTCGTATGAGCCTCCATAGCTGCCAACAATATGCTCATTCACTTCTTATTGCTATACACCTACCATTACTGTCAGCTGGTAGCCTATCAGTTCTATGTAGAGTATGCTGCTACCCGGTCACAATCTTACTCCAGAGGTAACATGACGAATTAGGACATGTGCTGGCATAACTTCAGATTTTACTGTACTGTGTTATAGTAGTATGATCAAGTAGTAAACACTGTCTAGAAACCCATCACACCACTAGGTGGCGTGCTGACACAGCTTCATCTCTATTCATGTGTGCGCCCTCCAGTGGTTACACTGTGTATTACTGACTTTACTAACCATAACACAGGTCAAAAATACAGAATACATTCCTTTTTTTATGTACCTCACTGATAGCTATGCAACATTTATCTAAGAAGTAGATAACACGTTCTACGGGTACCTTTTCTAAGGGCTTTACTTGATTTGACATGGTAAGATAAAAGGAAAAAGACTGACACGATAACATACATTAGAAGCCAAAGACCAACACATGCGTACCATAAGTCATATATTTGTTTATTTAGCATTGTCAACATTGTCACAGTTGAAGTTTTACGATAACTGGGGGTCTTACTGACTCACTACTCACTGGACAAACTGAATGCACATTGAAATGAGGCATCTCTTGTCTTGCCCTTGTTTAATTGTGTGTCTTGCGCCTGATAGAACAGCTTGCAGCATGGGATGAGAGAAAGAGAGTGTGTGCGCGTGTGTAGGGGCGGGGAACGTTATAACAGTCCGTCAGAGCCACAGCGAGTGACAGTTCTCTAATGTTGCTGGCAGAGACGAGCGATATGTTGAAAATCATATCTTCATCCTCCCATATAAAAAGGTTGTCACCTCATATGATCTCCACTGCAGATATTGGGATTAGAGTAGTGATAATGTACTCCCTGTGTACAGATTATTTTTCTCCCACCTGGTCCCTTCTCGTCATCCTTCTAGATAAATCACCCTTTTTAGAATTCCATAATCAGCACTTCTACTCCGCTATTTTCAAAGCTAAAGCACCCGGGCTCAATAATAACAGAAGTGCGACGTGTTTATGTATTGTTATTTTTACAATGACTATGTACTCTACCGGCCAAAAGTTTTAGAACGCCTCATTCAAGGGGTTTTCTTCATTTGCACTATTTTCTACATTGTAGAATAATAGCGAAGACATCAAAACTATGAAATAACACATATGGAATTATGTCGTAACCAAAAAAGGTGTTAAATAAATCAGAATTATATTTAATATTTTTCAAATAGCCAACCTTTGCCTTGATGACAGCTTTACACACTCTTGGCATTCTCTCAACCAGCTTCACCTTGAATGCTTTTCCAACAGTCTTGAAGGAGTTCCCACATGCTGAGCACTTGTTGGCTTCTTTTCATTCCCTCTGCAGTCCAACTCATCCCAAACCATCTCAATTGGGTTGAGGTCGGGGAATTGTGGAGGCCAGGTCATCTGATGCAGCACTCCTTCACTCTCCTTCTTGGAGAAAGTGTGTTTGGTCATTGTCCTGTTGAAAAACAAATGATGGTGCCACTAATTCCAAACCAGATGGGATGGCGTATCGCTGCAGAATGCTGTGGTAGCCATGCTGGTTAAGTGTGCCTTGAATTCTAAATAAATCACAGACAGTGTCACCAGCAAAGCACCCCCACACTATAACACCTCCTCCTCCATGCTTTACGGTGGGAAATACACATGCGGAGATCATCCGTTCATCCACACTGCATCTCACAAAGACACGGCGGTTGGAACCAAAAGTCTCAAATTTAGACTCATCAGACCAAAGGACAGATTTCCACCGGTTTAATGTCCATTGCTCGTGTTTCTTGGCCAAAGCAAGTCTCTTCTTCTTATTGGTGTCCTTCAGAAGTGGTTTCTTTGCAGCAATGCAACCCTGAAGGCCTGATTCACACATCCTCCTCTGAACAATTGATGTTGATATTTGTCTGTTACTTGAACTGAAGCATTTATTTGGGCTGCAAAATTGCAACTGCACTTTCAAAGTTCTTGCAATGTTCCATATTGACTGACCTTCATGTCTTAAAGTAATGGACTGTCCTTTCTCTTTGCTTATTTGAGATGTTCTTGCCAGAATATGGACTTGGTCTTTTACCAAATAGGGCTATCTTCTGTATACCCCCCTTCCTTGTCACAACATAACTGATTGGCTCAAATGCATTAAGAAGGAAATAAATTCCACGAATGAACTTTTAAGAAGGCGCACCTGTTAATTGAAATGCATTCCAGGTGACTACCTCATGAAGCTGGTTGAGAGAATGCCAAGAGTGTGCAAAGCTGTCATCAAGGCAAAGGTTGGCTATTTGAAGAATCTCAAATATAAAATATATTTGGATTTCTTTAACACTTCTTTGGTTACTACATAATTCCATATGTGTAATTTCATAGTTTTGATGTCTTCACTATTATTCTACAATGTAGAAAATAGTCAAAAATAAAGTAAAACCGTTGAATGAGTAGCTGTTCTAAAACTTTTGACTGGTAGTGTGTATGTAGATGAAATGCATGCTGAGCTCCAGTAACAATCAGCTTAATGTGGGACGCAAGAGCAAGTCAACATCAGGAGATTCCAAATCTAAACCAATGAAAAGAGAGGAAATAAAGTTATTCAACTTTACAGGCTGACCTGTTCAGTCAGCTCACAGTGAAAAAGACACATGACGCATCAGGTCCATGCAGTGCATCGTGGGGGTACTTATCAGACTATAGACTGTGGACAATTCTTGAAGCACTACAACACATACCAAGATAATTGTATACATTTCGTTCTCTATTTTTACATTGTCCGACCATTTCTGAGTTACAAAAAAGAAAATTAGAAAGACATTCAATTGATTATTCATGTCATAGGTAAGATATGTTTATCTGTCTACATTTCCTTATTTGTTGTTATAATATCATGGATCTAACATGAACAGACGTGTTGAGTGAAGCCTAGGCCTCAACCCACTGGGCACAGGTGTCAATTCAACGTCTATTCCACGTTGGTTCAACGTAATTGCATTGAAATGTGGAAACAAACTTGATTCCATCAGTGTGTGCCCAGTGGGAAGTCTGACTTACGGTTGTGGTTTTCTTAGTGAATGTTAAAATACATTTTACACCCTGAATATTGGGACAAACAGTTGACTTTTACTTTAATGTACACGCGATAATATACTCTCATTTCGTAGAATGTAGAAAGATATTTTTCTTTACATATAACCCAGTTCCTTAGTTTCATTTGCATTTCTTTGCTGTGTATTAGATCTGGATTTCCTGAAAAATGAAAGCGCTCCTTCATATGTGCTTATCCAGCAAAATATTTCTGTTCTGCCCCGAGGGAAGCATATTTCTTTATTAAAATATATACACACATTCCTCTTTCTTTTCACCGTCAACCAGTGCTTGACTTGGGACACCGGAGCAGAGTACCGGCACTTCATACTACTGCTTGAGGTTCTGTTCCTCTTATATAATTTTAGCTCATAAGTATTGAGGAGCTCCAGTACCTAAATATAAAACAGTACTGGCACCCAAAATGAGTACCGGAACCTATTTCAGTCCAAGTCAAGCACTGCCGTCAACTGTCTAAATAAGTATATCATCTGAAAAAGAAAAAAGGAAAAAACAAAAGAATTCACCTGAATCTCTTCCAGGACAACATGATAACAGACTTGAACCTGTAAAGGGCCTTTACAAGTCTGTATTTTTTTTAAATGTGATTGCACTTCAATCGACTATGGTAACACTGATTTGTTATACAATGTGCTGAGGATAGCCTCACATTAATAACATTACATGCAAAACCACTTCGACATTCCACTGATTTCGAAAATCCCAGGACCGTGTTTCTCAGAGAACCATGAGAACAGCCACACATTAAGCCACTGAGAGAGAACGACAGGGGTCCAACCTAAATAAATAACGATGCAACATGGAAACACACAAAACAAACAGAAGGGACACTTTTTTTTTGTTTTTGTTTGAATGTACAAAACCAGTACGAAGATATTGCACATACTGTACATAATGATAACAACTAAGATGACAAACAAAAAACTAAACACTACATACTTAAGAGGTTATTCTAGTCACTCACCTACTCAGGTTTTGTGATGAAAACAAAGACACAGTAAATGATGAAAAAAATAAAGGATTATCGTATTTTGATTTGAAGAGTCAAGAATGCAGCTGCTTCATATTTCAAAAGGCATGAGACATTTGTCAGCTTTACTGCGGGTCCATCAGTAAAGTGACGCGAGCCTCAACTTCTATCGCGTAAAGTGTCTTGAGAGGTCAGGAACGCTGTGAGCTTAAGCCAGCATACGACCAAAAGAAGGCCATGAGCTCAACACGAGATCTGTGACCCTTCCACCACTGCCACCTTACTACACGCCCGTACTCACAGTACTAAACGTCCGTACTTCATATCGAAGTACTACACCGAGCCGAGCGGGACCCATCCACCCAGCATAGGAACAACATATGGTCAGTAGACACCCAATATCTGTTCACTCTTGAGGTTTTATACATGACAGCCCAGCATTAGGAGGGCCACGTGCCACAGCTGCATTCCAGTCTCTCAATGCTCTGGTTGAAAGGCAAAAGGTTCCAGAGTAGGTTATTGGACTGCCTGACAACGTGGCTCCACTCCCCCTTCCCATCTATCCGGTTCCCATAGAGTCAGTATAATACTGATACAGTTGATTTCTAATGATAATAATGGTTGTAAGTATAATCTTACAAGGTACTTTACGCACAATATACTGCACATGAAGTCTAGACTAAATCGTTTATGCATTAGTAATTGGCACATTTATCAATGAGAGCTAGGAGACAACACGTAAAGCTGTCCTCTACAGTAAATACAACACTAGAACTACTACGATTGAGACTGTTGTTAGCCTGTCCGTTGGTCTAGTTATTGTGAAATGATTACACCAGGCTTTTTTACACAACATGAATTCTAGGAGAGGCAAGAACAAAGAGCATTTTTAGAAATGAAGAGAGTTTTGGAAACCTCAAGAAAGCAGAGTGTTAAAAGCTAGCTTTGTTTAAAAAGACTGTATACAATATAATATGCCATTGTGACAGAGAAAACAGTCAGACATGTTTTCTCAGGCCTATCCCAGGTGGTCTTGTCTCCTGATTACGTGAAGGGAAGACGGGCTATTGAAAGAACGGCGAAGTGGACAGCGGCCTACAGAGAATGCACGGTTCTCTTCAGCCGTCACAGCCGGGTTTGGTGTGAGTTCATGGGGAGGAGGGGGGAAAGTGTTTCCCCGTACAAAACACCTCCCTGAAGCCCTGACAGAGAGACAGAGGCCCTTACTAAGGTTCGAGCTGAGGCCCTTTGTGGAAGAATTGAGTCTGGTTTCCATCCAGCATATTGGTGAGCAGCTGAAGGGGGGAGCGGATACATGGGACTGCCAGAGGTCCATCTCCATCACAGCAGTGGAACACAGTAGATAAGCCATCGACTGACAGTATACCCTCTGTCCCTTTGGGGGAAGAGACTGTCCCTCCCTTAAGTTCACTCACTCACTCTTTCCTTTTGCTCATTCAATATTTTCTCTCTCTCTCTAGCTCTCTTTCGTTCTCTCTTTTGCTCTCGCTCTCTTTCAGTGAGGGAGGTCACACCACGGTGCTGATGCCACTGTGTTTGGGTTTGGGCCCGCTGGGTGCCGGGCCCTGCATCTGACTGTGGTGGTGAGGGGCATGCTGGGAGTGTGAGGCGTGATGGGAATGCTGGCTATGGGTGCCGTGGCTGTGCTGTGGTACATGCGGGTGGGGGTGGGTGTGTTGGTGTGTGTGGGAGGAGGATGCATATGCTGCCGGGTGCTGGTGGTACTGTGTATGGGGAGGGGGGTGGTAATGGTGGTGGTGGTGGTAGGGAGGGGGGTTCTGTTGGACGTGGCAGTACTGGGAGTGGTGGAGCTGGGCCTGGGCTACCTGCTGGGCTGTGTGGTGGAGGTTGGATGGATGGGGCGTGTGGGAGATGAGGGTGGGGTGACCAGGCAGAGGAAGAGGAGGATGGCTCTGGGATGAAGGCTTCCCCCGTTTGCTGCCAAAGAGCGACCCGAGGAGGGAGGAGGAGTTGGGGATGGTATGGTGGCCCCGGGGCGGGCCCTCGCTGCGTGGGGTTGTGGCTCTCCGGCGTATGTGAGGACTGTTAATGATGGACCCCTGTGGGAGAGAAGAGGGTAACATCATCTCTATCCATGCCTTCTATACAGGCAGACACTCACAGTATCACACCACATACTAGACTACCAGCAGTTATGCTAAGGCATCACCTCATGGAAGTGGTGAAAAACTGCCTGCATATTCAAGGGTCAACAGCAAGTTGCAAAACGTTACAGACAGAGCATGCAAAAAAATTAACAAAAAATTTCAGCTCATGAAGGACAGACAAATAATGAATGGTAATATCAGGGTTATGGCCACTCGACAATGGTACAAATGAAGAAACCTATATAGAAAAAACTCAAACTTTCTTAAATGACATACGCGTCAAGAGAAATTTTAAAACGGATCCTTTTATTGTAGATGCATCAAAAGTATAAAAGGCTGATATATATATTCATATTGTTGAACGCCTTCCAATACCTGAGAGTCCCACATGCAACTGGTTAAAAACAATGGAGGCAGAGGATCCACATGCAGAGGAGGTGACAAGCAAAATCTCCATCCATATTGGCTTTGCATTCAGCCAGACAGCAGGAAGCAGAGATGCTGGAGATCTGGTAGTCACATTAAAATAACTCTGTTCACTTATCCCCCAATCTAGTTCCAACTCTATCCTTTTTGTGATTCATCCAAGTTTTAAAAACCCTTCCTTTGGTGCATGCTCTGTCCAAGGTTGTGAAGAGACCATACAGATTTCTTTGAAAGTGGAATGACATTTTCAAGGGTTCCCAGACTTCAAAACCAACACACGGACTCATGGAATGAAGAAATGATGATGAATGAAATCCACATCTTTCATATTGACTCTTTGATATTGTGTGTAAAAAGCTTGTCGATAAAGTTCTGACAGTGAGATATTGATGTGACCGTGAGCTGTTGTAAGATAACCTTCCTCCCTGAGCCTCAAACCTCTGTGAGATTTCTTTCAATAGGACAGGCAAGGGACAGTAGAGGGACCAGAGAGGGGGGCTTTAGGTTTGCACAACACTAGGGGGAGAGTAGGTGCTACAACAGGCATTCACTGGCACCCCTGCCTAAGGTAAGAGAGCCCCAAAGGAAAGCCATGGGACATGGCTGAATGGAAGACATTAGACTGTGATCAAAACAAACAGCTGGGGGGGATTAGAGGGAGGAAGGGGGAATTAGTAGTCATGCTTGTTTTAAGAAAAAGGGCAAACTGGCCACATGACCAAAACAAGACATGTCTCCCATCTAGCCAGCGTCAGAGGCAGGCAGCCCATGCATGCACACTAACCGAGGCAGGCAGGTTGTTAAAAGGCATCCGAGATAAAAAATTAAATTAAAAAAAAAGGTCATAAAACAAAATGAACTGAGAGTCTATGAAGCAGAGAGGGGTGCAAGTACAACAAAAATAAACTGTGTGTTTTTACAGAGCACATCATCACAGAGTAGCTTGGACACCAGCTGCTTCCAACTTACTTCCATATTGCTGTCTAGTGATCCTGCACTGCTGCGACGCCCACGCTTGCCTGCCCGAGACATGCAATACCACAGATTAGAGATGGATAGGACAGCACTCCTGGATCAACTACAGAGGTTTAGGCAGCCCTCCTCTCCCCTAGGGGGCAGTGCAGTTGGTTGTGAGTAGTACACTGGAAGCTGAGATAAAAGGGGCAGGGAGTGTGTGGGGGACCGGTTGATAGATAGGTAGGTATTACTGTCACGTCCATTATTTTAGCAGCTTTGTTCATATTTACTTTGGAGATAAAGAGAGACATTTGGTCAGTGTACTTTTACACTACATTTGGAATTTACTGCATTGCTCAAACTTAAAGGACAAGGAAATCGTTTTTGCAACATTCAGCTGAGGACATCAGTGTAACTACAAAGAGCTAAGCAATGTTAGTATTTCTAAACTACAACGAGTTAAGATTATTCATAGATTTGTTCCTGATAAAATGTGACAACACAGATTTCATGTTGTCACAAGATGTAGATTGTCATAAGGAAGAGTAACGGGTGGCTTTGTAGCGAGCCAATGGCAGTGACAGTCACGGAGAAGAAACATCAAAAGCAATACAATGGCTGTTGCACATGAGGTGTACGAGCATATAGAGCAGTTTGCCACTGTCATAGGGCTCAGCCAATGGATACATGACCAGTCTTGACATATGGAGAAACAGGAGAAAACCGAATGGGAATGGAAATATCAGGAAGTACATAATGAGATGGAGAACGGCGAGAAAATTTAAATATATTGTACACAGGACATGACCACACTACCATGCCACATCCTGTGTGGAGAAAGTTGGGGCTTAAACGTACACAAAAACCTAAGACAGGAGGGAGGAAACACTCCTATGTTGATCTATCGACTTCAGCACTGACTAGCCTTATCGTATCTGTATTTCAGTATAGTACCCGACATGTCAATGGAAACAGAGCAAATACATCCTAATGTGAGATACTGTGGAATTCCTATATGGATTTCATTACGTTACCATGATGTCTTAACATAACTGCGATCCAGAATGAATGACATGTTCTCAAGGTGAATCGCTTTAGAGTCGAAATGCTATGTGAAACATTCTGGATATTCATGACAATGAGATGTTTGTTGTAATTTTGGAACCAGATCTCGTCTTGCGTCAGTTATTGTATGAGAACAAATCCCCATTGAGTTCAGTAGGTTTGGATCACAGCAATACACTGGAATGACTGGTAGTGAATAACGGTGGATTAATTAAACATATAACAAGCAAGCCTTATCATGAAATGTTTGAGAAAAAAAATTGGGATTAAAGAATGATAATGTGACACGAAAAAGTGCAAAAATCAAAGGTGTTCATTGAGATAAAGTATATTTTGATTTAGATACAGGGGTGAGAGCAATCCTTCCTTCAATATCACTTTTCAGTGGAAAGGCAAACCCTCTAAAGTAGACCTGTCGATAACATCATACCAAATAGCTTATTCATTTAGAAACGTCTATTTTTCAATGGCACAAACCTACTTCTGTTGTTTCATATCCCAGGTTATGATAAAATATTTCACATTGGGGTAGGGCACCAGTGCCAGAAAATAATTTTAGGACTAAACTAACAGGACCTTAAGCGCAATTATCTTGTGAAGTCTCACACTGCCCAGATACAGAATGCATTTAAGTTATTTAATAAGACAATCTCACCAGAATAACGTTTTACTTAATCATCAATACAGCTTAAGAGAAGTCTGACATCAGTTCAAGGTGCTATAAAACATCATGTTGGAGTAATATTACCATAGGACGAGTGAGGAGGTAAAAACAACAGAGGGTCTCTCCCAGGAAAGGACCGTTTGGTGAACACAATGATGACCTTTGACCTTACCTGCTTCGGAGAGGTCGCGGAGGGAGCTGCTGAGGGCGCTCCTCTTCAGGCCCTCGCCCATGGTGTAGGTGTCGTCCAGACTGGCACGGTTCATGTTGCCATTGCCAGCCTCCTTCTTCAGCCCAGAGCTCTGGGACATACTGGGCCTCACCACCCCTTTCTGCTTCTCAAGCTCAGCTTTATATGAACATACATATGGGGAGAGAGTAAGGTAAAGATAGCGTGTGTGTGTGTGTGTGTGTTTTTCAGCATTCATCTTCAAACATACAATATTTCTACATTTCCTCATAATTTCATTACTGGCACTTACTTTTATACAGATTATTACTATACATTCGGTAACTATTGCATTTACATAATAATCAAATGTAACATTGTAAAAGTGCATCTAAATCCTTTCGCATATTAGACTCATTTCGTAAAAACAGTCTTCTGTGTGTTTCTCTTTGATAAATGCCATTCCGCAAACCCAATCCTCCTCGTGGTAGTCATCCTGTGAACTCCATAAACATTCCTTCTCATAAACAGAGAGTGAGTAATGAGGACCAAGCCCTATCTGCCTCTACTTGACTGAGGTCACATGGCTAGCAGCGGCCAGGGAGGGAGGGGCGGATAGAGGGAGGGGGAAAAGGGAATGAGGGCGGGGCAAACAGAGGGAGGGACAGAGAGCTAAAATGTCTGCTCACACTCTATCCTGTATTTCTCCATTTCCTGGACCTCGGCGATAGACTCTCGCAGGTCGTCAGTGAACTTCTTGCGGTCCTGGGGGTTGGGCGCATTAAAGTTGATGAGGACCTTGATGTCGGCACCTGGTATGGCTGATGTAAGCCTGATTCCATTCCCGTAATCTGGACCAAACACAGAGAGAGAGACCTTTAAAACTCAGGGCATCGACCACAAAGGAACTTTAAAATCTGTCTGATGTTTTGAAAGTATAAACAGTGTCTCATTCCATCATCACAGGATGGTAACATGTATATAGATGTGAAAATTGAACCCAGTGGGATGTACTATATAACCATGCTGGGCTAACAACACATCGCAGAGATGGTGAATGGACAGGGAGAGGTCTGTTCTACTTACACTGGTTCTCAAACATCAGAACCTGCATCCCATACAGAGAGAAAGACTGCCGGAAGCTGTATGTCACAGAGTTCTTCTTCTTCTGGAAAATCTTTGTCACCTGCACTCAAATAAACACCCAAACAAGCACACAGACAAACAGACAAGTTTTACTGTGAGGGCAAGAAAGATATTGGAGAAACCAAAAAAAGGTTTGAACTGAAAGCTCATAGACTGTACTTCTTTGCTCATTGTTGTTGCTGTGAGGCCACATTTGAAAGACCATATTTGAATGATCATATTTAACACAGGACAGGGCAGGACAAAAGGCAGGAGAGGACACATACCACCAGAAGGTCATTAAACAGGAAGATCTCCCGCTGGTGCAGGCCTAACTTCTGGAGCTTGTTGGGGTCTGGCACTTCAAACAGCCGACAGTAGCACACTAGCCTACGATGGGGCAGGGACAGCACCTAGAAACCAACCCAACAACATAACACACAGTGGTCAGGCCCTGGGCTTAGGTCAAAGAGTAATATGACCCCAAATTGAAGTATAACAGTTGTTAAACGCACATGCACACACTCAGACATATGTGCGCACACGCACACACCCCTCAGATATGCCAACAGGGAAATGAAAACAAACAGTGAGCCTCTATTTTAGGATGATTTAGTGTGAGGAGTGCAAGGGAAATGGATTATAATGTCTGAATAGTGTGCAATAAAACCCCTGTGTGATGCTGTTTCTCCTTGTTACATTATTCATCCTAATGTATTCATTGTCGTTAGGAGAGGTGGTTTCACCACCCTACTTTGTTTGGAAGTCAAGGGGACAAGGAGTAATTAAGACTAGGATTCCCTTGGATCAAAACACATCTGTCACTTATTCCCACACAAATTCTGCTCATAAAACTTTAATACCAGGAAATGAAGATGGTATAAAACTGTCTGATATATCCAATGAAAAGCAGGAGCCAGCTGATATCTAGATGATTTTCCTCTAGTCTATGATTATGTAAACAGTGTAATGGCAGTAGAACAGAAGCCTGTGAGCACATAGGTTACAGAAGGTTACATAGTTTATTATTCTCCCAAATAGATTCAGAACAATCTTTCAGCATGTCTCACCCCTAAAACATTCATGACTAATAATACCCACTCTAACAAATGCCCTCTGTCTGTGGGAGGCTTCTGTGTGGGTAGGAGTGTGTGCATATGTGTGTGTGTAGGCGTGTATGTGTATATGCGTGTGCGCGCGTGTGTGTGAAGCCTCTCTGTGTGGTCTGCTTCTTGGCAGTGATGCATGGCTCGGCTCAGCACAGTCAGTAAACAGTGCAGCTCACTGGCACCTAGGAATGTATACGTGTTGACTCTGTCTACAGGTGTATCACAGGGGATCCTGCTCATCTCAGTAATAGGTGTGGACTCTTAGGGGCAAGAATACCCTTAATCCAACTAAAGCCATCTGAAACAACAAGTATCTACAGGATGTGGATTATTTTAGCCATCCTGTAAGACTGGGTGATGTTAATATAGGCCGAACACTAAACACATATAAATGGCCCTTGCTTTACATAGAAACTGTGGGTGAGTAAAATGACGCATAACAATGACATGATCATTACATGCCAAACTGTGAACATGTACTTACACATCCTATTCCATGGTGGAGAGATCCAATCTGCAATGGGAAGACAGAGAAAATATCAGAGGGAGAACCTCATTACTGTATTAAATGCATACAGGGCACGTGCCAAGAACCTGTTACATACAGTTGAAGTCGGACGTTTACATACACCTTAGCCAAATACATTTAAACTCAATTCCTGACATTTAATCCTAGTAAAAATTCCCTGTCTTAGGTCAGTTAGGATCACCACTTTATTTTAAGAATGTGAAATGTCCGAATAATAGTAGAGAGAATGATTGATTTCAGCTTTTATTTCTTTCATCACAGTGGGTCAGAAGTTTACATACACTCAATTAGTATTTGGTAGCATTGCATTTAAATTGTTTAACTTGGGTCAAAAGGTTTTGGGTAGCCTTCCACAAGCTTACCACAATACGTTGGAATTTTGGCCCATTCCTCCTGACAGAGCTGGTGTAACTGAGTCAGGTTTGTAGGCCGCCTTGCTCGCACACGCTTTTTCAGTTCTGCCCACACATTTTCTATAGGATTGAGGTCAGGGCTTTGTGATGGCAACTCCAATACCTTGACTTTGTTGTCCTTAAGCCATTTGCCACAACTTTGGAAGTATGCTTGGGGTCATTGTCCATTTGGAAGACCCATTTGCGACCAAGCTTTAACTTTAACTGATGTCTTGAGATGTTGCTTCAATATATCCACAACATTTTCCTCTCCATGATGCCATCTATTTTGTGAAGTGCACCAGTCTGTCCTGCAGCAAAGCACTCCCACACATGATGCTGCCATCCCTGTGCTTCATGTTTGGGATGGTGTTCTTCGGCTTGCAAGCCTCACACCTTTTCCTCCAAATATAACATCGGTCATTATGGCCAAACAGTTCTATTTTTGTTTCATCAGACCAGAGGACATTTCTCCAAAAAGTACAATATTTGTCCCCATGTGCAGTTGCAAACCGTAGTCTGGCTTTTTTATGGCGGTTTTGGAGCAGTGGCTTCTTCCTTGCTGAGCCGCATTTTAGGATATGTTGATATACTCGTTTTACTGTGGATATAGATACTTTTGTACCTCATCTCTAGAAGACAGAACGCGTCTCCTTCCTGAGCGGTATGACGGCTGCGTGGTCCCATGGTGTTCATACTTGCGTACTATTGTTTGTACAGATAAACGTGGTACCTTCAGGCGTTTGGAAATTGCTCCCAAGGATGATTTGTTTTCTGAAGACTTGGCTGATTTCTTTTGATTTTCCCATGATGTCAAGCAAAGAGGCACTGAAGGTAGGCTTTGAAAATACATCCAATTGACTCAAATTATCTCAATTAGCCTATCAGAAGCTTCTAAAGCCATGACATCAATTTAGGGAATTTTCCAAGCTGCTTAAAGGCACAGTCAACTTAGTGTATGTAAACTTCTGACCCACTGGAATTGTGATACACTGAATTATAAGTTAAATAATCTGACTCTAAACAATTGTTGGAAAAATGACTTGTGTCATGCACAAAGTATATGTCCTAACCGACTTGCCAAAACTATAGTTTCTTAACAAGACATTTGTGGAGTGGTTGAAAAACGAGTTTTAATGACTCCAGCCTAAGTGTTTGTAAACTTCCGACTTCAACATCTCATACGTCATCTCATTGATGGGGTCATACAGATAATTCAGCCCTCTAAAGCTGTACGGTTGCAGCATGATCCAAGACATGTCTGTCTGTTTACGTCTGTACAAGCCATGAGCCATTTACGTGCTAGCAACCCTAATGGAAACGTCAAAGTAGGGTCTCAGTATTCCAGTAATCCTGTCTGTGAGTCAGTAATGAGTTGAATGAAGTGGTTTAAACAACTGAGGTGAAAACAAGATCTCTAGCTCTACAATACCAGTGTGATATATACAGTACATTATTGTAGAATGGAAGTCTAATTTGTTGTTTAATGACCAGGTACTTCACTGTACTGTCGGCCCTCTGAGGGTTTTGACACTGCCGTTTAGTGATGATGAGGGATCATTTTTATTTGGGGTATACGGGGTTAATCACTCCATTAAATTCCTGGGGTCACTGAGAATCTCAGGCTTTTTTCCCCTTCTACCTTTTTATGACTGAAATGACGCAATCACCATTGCACTGCACACTGCCCTTTCGCACCTGGACAAGAGAAATAGCTATGTAAGAATGCTGTTCAGACTACAGCTCAGCCTTCAACACCATAGTGCCCTCCAAGCTCATCATGAAGCTCAGGGCCCTGGGTCTGAACCCCTCCCTGTGCAACTGGGTCCTGGACTTCCTGACAGGCCCGTCCCCAAGTGGTGAAGGTTGGCCACAACACCTCCACCATCCTGATCCTCAGGAGGGGCTGAGTACGCACCCCACAGGGGAGGGGCTGAGTATGCACCCCACAGGGGTTCGTCCTCAACCCCTCCTGTACTCCCTGTTCACCCATGACCGCGTGGCCACGAATGCCTCCAACTCAATCATCAAGTTTGTTGATGACAATAGTATGACGAGACAGCCTACAGGGAGGAGGTGAGAGCCCTGGCTGAGTGGTGCAAGGAAAATAACCTCTCTCTCAATGTCAACAAAACGAAGGTGCTGATTGTGGACGACAGGAGACAGCAGAGAGAGCACACCCCCATCCACAGGCCCGGAGTAGAAAGGGTCAAAAGTTCGGAGTGAACTTCACCGACAACCTGAAATTCTTCACACAGAATGCGCAGAATGCTCTTCAAACTTGGCCCCTAAGATCCTCACAAACTTTAGAATCTTAGTCACTGTTCTAGCTGGCTAGCACCCGGTACTCTATCCTGAACCCTAGAGAATGCTGCCCTGTGTACATAGTAATTAAACACGGGTCACATTACTAATATTTACATACCGTTTTACCCACTTCATATGTACAGTGCATTCGGAAAGTATTCAGACCCCTTGACTCTTTCCAAATGTTGTTGTGTTAGACTTACTAAAACAATTTTTTTCAAAAGAATGTTTATCAATCTGCACACAATACCCCATAACAACAAAGCGAAAACAGGTATTTAGAAATGTTTACAAATGTCTAAAAACTATCAAACAGAAATACCTTATTTACATAAGTATTCAGACCCTTTGCTATGAGACTTGAAATTGAGCTCAGGTGCATCCTGTTTCCATTGATCATCCTTGAGATGTTTCTACAACTTGGAGTTAAATTCAATTGATTTGGAAAAGGCATACACCTGTTTATATAAGGTCCCACAGTTGACAGTGCACGGCAGAGCAAAAACCAAGCCACAAGGTCGAAGGAATTGTCCGTAGAGCTCCGAGACAGGATTGTGTTGAGGTACAGCTCTGGGGAAGGGTACCAAAACATTTCTGCAGCATTGAAGGTCCCCAAGAACACAGTGGCCTCCATCATTCTTAAAATTTAAGACATTTGGAACCACTAAGACTCTTCCTAGAGATGGCTGCCTGGCCAAACTAAGCAATCGGGGGAGAAGGGCCTTGGTCAGGGAGGTAACCAAGAACCCGATGGTCACTCTGATAGAGCTTCAGACTTCCTCTGTGGAGATGGGAGAACCTTCCAGAAGGAAAACAATCTCTGCAGCACTCAACCAATCAGGCCTTTATTGTAGATTGGCCAGACGGAAGCCACTCCTCAGTAAAAGGCACAACAGCCCACTTGGAGTTTGCCAAGAGACACCTAAATGACTCTCAGATCATGAGAAACAAGATTCTCTGGTCTGATGAAATCAAAATGGAACTCTTTGGCCTGAAAGCCAAACGTCACGTCAGGAGAAAACCTCACACCATCCCATTAGTGAAGCATGGTGGTGGCTGCATCATGGTGTGGGGATATTTTTCAGCGTCAGGGACTGGGAGACTAGTCAGGATAGAGGTAAAGATGAACGGAGCAAAGTACTTGATGAAAACCTGCTCCAGAGCACTCAGGACCTCAGACTGGGGCAAAGGTTCACCTTCCAACAGGACAGCAACCCTAAGCACAAAGCCAACACAATGCAGTAGTGGCTTTGGGACAAGTCTCTGAATGTCCTTGAGTGGGCCAGCCAGAGCCCGGACTTGAACCTGATTGAACATGTCTGGAGAGACCTGAAAATATTTGTGCAGTGACGCTCCCCATCCAACCTGACAGAGCTTGAGAGGATCTGCAGAGAAGAATGGGAGAAAATCCCCAAATACAGGTGTGCCAAGCTTGTGGCATCATACCCACGAAGACTCAAGGCTGTAATCGCTGCCAAAGGTGCTTCAACAAAGTGCTGATTAAAGGGTCTGAATACTTATGTAATTTTTTTTATTGAAGTATTTCTAAAAACTTGTTTTTGCTTTGTCCTTTTGGAATATTGTGTGCAGATTGATGAGGGGGAAAAAAACAATTGCAGAATAATGCTGTAAATTAAAATTGTACACCCAAGGTAGGCTACTGGCCCTTTAAGAGCTAGAAAATATTTGGTATTCTATATGATTCTCACCAAATATATTATCTTCTCACACTATTCAAACACCACCATCAATAAACAGCTTATGAAGTTCTCATAGTCTATAGATCACATATTGCAAACAAATAACCTGAACTAAAAACTCTACACATTTTGGAATTTCTGTGTCCTTAATAATCGCTAAACAATATCCAAAAACAGCAACAACTAAAAAATTATGCGAATCTGCACATCAATATCTTCGCTTTTTTGTGGCACCAATGTGAGGGGTTATGGCAGGGGAAACTGTGCTGCAATAATGGCAAGTGAACCTGGGGAGCTTTCGTTCACATTGTCCTATAAAACGGAACCGGACCGTGGAATTCAAGGGAACCCAACTCAGACCACCTTTCGATATGGTCACAGTTCGGTACGCTTTGGGGGCTCTTTTGAGTTCCTTTGGAGTTCACATAAATTGTCTGAAAGAGACCAAGTGCGAAAAAACCCTTAAAGACTAACCAAGAAAGCCTCATAGCTCTAATCGCTGCCAAATGTGATTCTAACATGTATTGACTCAGGGGTGTGAATACTTATGTCAATAAGATATTTCATTTTCAATAAATGTGCAAAAATGTCTAAAAACACGTTTTCACTTTGTCATTATCGGGTATTGTGAGTAGATGGGTGAGAAAACGCATTTAATCAATTTTGAATTAAGGCTGTAACTCAACAAAATGTGGAATAAGTCAAGGGGTATGAATACTTTGAGGGCACTGTGTATACTGCTGTATAAACCTTTTCTATTCATATACTGTCCATACGGTTTTTACACATCATTATATGGGGCGGCAGGGTAGCCTAGTGGTTAGAGCGTTGGACTAGTAACCAGAAGGTTGTAAGTTCAAATCCCTAAGCTGACAAGGTACAAATCTGTCAGTCTGCCCCTGAACAGGCAAGTAAACCACTGTTCCTAGGCCGTCATTGAAAATAAGAATTTGATCTTAACTGACTTGCCTAGTAAAATAAAAGGTAATAATAATATGCATGTATGTATAACATGATATACATTATATGTTTATATTCCGCTTTCTGACATTGCCCATTCTGATATTTCTTAAATATATATTTTTGGATGATGTGTTTATTGTTTAAAAAAAATGATTGCTAGGCATTACTGCACTGTTGGAACTACAAACACAAGCATTTCGCTGCACTGGCGACAACATCGGCAAATCTGTGTACACAAGCAATACAATTTGATTTGTTGTTCTCCCTCCTATATAGTAAGTGTAAGTAGGCTATGCCTTTTCACTATACTAAGTGTTATATTAGTGCAGTGGTACTTATTGCGCCAAGCCCTTCATTTGCAGATTGCAGTGATTTTCCTATTTTCCATTCATAATACATAAAAATGATACAATTTCAATTCAATGTGTTTAATGAAAGCCTGAATCACGTCATTGAATATACCCATTGCTCCCTGGACAGCAGATAGATGGCAGTATAGTGCAACTGTTGAACATAAAGACCAAAATAGAACGCAACTGCTTAGCTACAGCGACCGACACATCAGTCTGCTACTCCATTTCATTTTGCAGTCTGGTCGACATGGATCAATTTATTGTAAAAAAAGAAAAGTAAATCTATTGACAAGGAAAATGAGGGGTAAGAGCTGGAGAACAACGTGACAGCTATGAAAGAACAAACACCAGGAGAACCAGGAAGATGGCAGCGGGGAAATGCAGCTAGCTAACGTGGCTCCGGTGACTAAGAGAAGG